>NC_061104.1:8327593-8552593 GCF_015104395.2 Macrobrachium nipponense
TATGGTCACTCTGGGGAGACCCAGATCGATCTGTTTGCCACGTTCCTCTCCAGGAAAATAGACAACTTCTGCTCGCTAGAAGAAGATCCCAGAGCCACAGCGATCGATGCCTTCCTCATGGATTGGTCAGCATAGATGCATACGCCTTTCCCCCATTCAAATTGCTGGGGGAAGTAGTAAGAAAATTTGTGGCATCGGAAGAATGAGAATGACTCTAATTGCTCCCTTTTGGCCTTCCGAATCTGGTTCACAGAGGTACTGGAATGGACGGTGGACTTCCCCACCCGATCTCTACCAGACAGGACAGATCTGCTCAGACACCCACTTCGAGAGGTTCCACAAAAACATCCAAAGTCTCTCCCTGACTGCCTTTCGACTATCGAAAGACTGGTCAGAGCGAGAGGCTTTTCAAAGAAAGTGGCAACTTCAATTGCTAGAGCCCGCAGAGCCTCTACCCTGCGGGTCTACCAATCGAAGTGGGAAGTTTTCCGTAGATGGTGTAGGTCGAAGAAGCTGTCCTCTTCCAATACCTCTGTAACCGAAATCGCGGATTTTCTCCTCTTCTTAAGAGAAGAATCCAAATTGGCCGTATCAACTATTAAGGGATATAGGAGCATGCTCTCAGCTGTTTTTTAGAAACAGCAGGGCTGAATCTCGAGAATAATAAGGATCTTCATGATCTCATCAGGTCTTTCGAGACTAAGAAATTGAGATCATCGATTCCCGAGTTGGAACCTGGACGTTGTCCTAAAGTTCTTGATGTCGGACAGGTTCGAACCTATAGATAAATCTCATTCAGAGATCTTACTAGCAAATGCATATTCCTGTTGGCTCTAGCAACTGCTAAGAGGATCAGTGAATTGCATGCTTTGGATTCCTCGGGTGGGATTTAGAAAAGACTCGGCTGTCATTTCTTTTCCAGGATCTTTTCCTAGGCGAAGAATGAGACCCTTCTAAAAACCTTGGCCTAGAAGTCTCGAAGTCAAGGGACTCTCTTCTCTGGTAGGAAGAGAGTTTGGATCGGTCCCTTTGCCCAGTCAGGACCTTAAAATTTTATTTAGAAAGAAGACACAGCTTCAGGGATGTCGACAAGGTCTTTGGTGTTCGGTAAGAAACCCCAATAGACCGATGTCAAAGAACGCACTGGCATCTTTGTCAGAAATGTAATTACCGAAGCTCATAGGAATTGCCAAGAGAACTCTAAAGCTGCTGAGAGTGAAAGCTCACGAAGTCCGGGCTGTGGCAACTTCCCTTTCTTTTACGAAGAATATGTCCATGAGAAACATTTTAGCAGCAACTTATTGGAGGTGCAATTCAGTATTTGCATCCCACTATTTAAAGGATGTTAGAATAACATACGATAAATGTTTCGCTCTTGGACCTTATGTATCAGCGGATACTATGCTGGGAAATGGAAGCAGACGCTGATCCTTAAATTTGTTTTTAATATTTTTAATAATTAGTTTTAATATTGTTGTTGAGTTGTGGGTTGCTTGAAAAGGATGTTTCGGGGATTGACTCCTTTCAATCGTAGTACTAACCCAATAAGGATCAGGTGATCGGGATTAGTGTCGTGCTCTATGATCATGCCAATAGGCAAGGTGTTTGTCATGTAAGTGGATAGGACCCCATTGACAAAGATCCTAAGGTTCTGAAGCGTAAGTGGGTAAGGACCCCACGGTAACAGACCATCAAGAACGTCTTAGCCATGAGGTCACTACCTCGCTGAGGCTCTTGAAGCGATATGGGCTCCTAGGCAGTAGCCATGAAGTCTTTCGCTAACACAGGTAGGAATCGAGGTTTTTAATTTTATTACCTACAACATATGTTGTTTCCTGTCTATTTCAGTAGATTAGCTGTCTCTTACCCTCCGCCAAAGGTGCCAATCAGCTAAGTATATATCTGACAGGTAAGTTGAATGCATAAAAATGTTATTGTCATGATACAATAAAGTTTTATGCATACTTACCTGGCAGATATATCGGTGTTATGGCCCACCCGACCTCCCCTCAGGAGACAGGTGGAAGAGAAATCTGTCTTAGAAAACGGGAATGATTCCTATTCCCCCCGCCACCATCGGCGGGGCGGTAGATCACCTGACCTACCTGTAGAGTGTGCCGCGAAATTCGAATTTCTATCGGGGACCGACGGAGTCTATAGCTAAGTATATATCTGCCGGTAGTATGCATAAAACTTTATTGTATCATGACATAACATTTTTTTTTCATAAATTCCCCATAAATCGAAATATTGTGCTAGAGACTTCCAATTTGTTTCAAAATTAAGGTAAATGCTTGAATATTACTAGAATATAAGCGTTTTAGCTTACAATTGCATTTTCGTCCATTTCGGTAGAGTCAAAGTTGACCGAAGGTTGAAATTTTGGCAATTATCGTTATTTATATGATAATATCTCAAAACTGATAAAAGCTACAACCATGGGTTGTTTTTAGTTGTATTGTGCATGAAATTGTGCACATTTCCATATATAAAACTTTATATAACGGCTAATTTTAAAATGGTGCAAACGTTACCACAATCGCATATATGATTTTTTTCGGAAGAGTTACTGCGCGGACGTAAGGAAAAAGTTTTTTCAAAAATTCGTTTTTTCAAAAATTCACCATAAATCGAAATATTGTGCTAGAGACTTCCATTTAGTTGCAAAATTAAGGTAAATGATTGAATATTACTGAATATGAGAGTTTTAGCTTACAATTGCGTTTTCGACCATTTCGGTAGAGTCAAAGTTGACCGAAGTTGAAATTTTGGCAATTATCGTTATTTATGAAAATATCTCAAAACTGATAAAAGCTACAATCATGAGTATTTTATTGTTGTATTCTACATAAAAATGCGCACATTTTCATATATAATACTTCATGTAACGGCTAATTTACAATGGTACAAAAATTATGTCAAAGTGACAAAATAATTTCCGAGATGTGTCACAGATACTTTTTAGTGCGGCAAGAAAGAAATTCGCGCTTGCGCGCCTGCGTATCGATTGTAAACAAAACAACACCTTGATCCGTGAACTCCCAGCATCCCCCAAGGCGCGTGATTCAAGAGTTTTCGGCTGGTAGGCCTAAAAGTATTTTTCCGCGAATTTTTAAAAAAACTTTTGTATGTCGACGTAAAATACGTCCAGTCGGCACCCGAGAGACAAAAAATGTCGACGTAAAATACGTCCAGTCGGCGTTTAAGGGTTATTATGGAATTTTCATACAATCAACTTACCTGTCAGATATATACATAGCTAAGACTCCGTCGTCCCCGACAGAAATTCAAATTTCGCGCCACTCGCTACAGGTAGGTCAGGTGATCTACCGGCCTGCCCTGGGCGGCAGGACTAGGAACCATTCCCGTTTTCTACTCATATATTTTCTGTCGCCGGTGGTATCAACATCGTTGCTGCCACCTCTTGACTGGAATTTGCTTTTCTAAGCAATTGATCATCTTTTTGTGGACTTTTGGTGACGTTACCTGGATCGTTGTTTTGGCATTCGCTACTGTTGGACTGGATTGGACTTGCTTTTTTGATTTTTTTCTCAGAATGTCTGATTCAAGTGTTTGTGTGAGAATGTGTGTGAATGTAGGCTGCAAGGTGAGGATACCGAAAGCTTCGGTGATCCTCACACTGTATGTCGCAAATGTAGGGGTTTTGATTGTTCTATTTCTAACACCTGTCATGAGTGTGAGAGGTTGAATGTTGAGGAATGGAAGACTCTAACTTCTTACTTGAAGAAGTTAGAAAGGGATAGAGTCAGAAGGGCTGCATCTAAGATGGCGGGTAGTAGTACAAGGCCTATTGAGCCTTTGGATAATTCTAACTCTTCTCTTAATTATGATTCTGTATCAGGACCCTCACTGGCTGTACATTCAGATTCGGCATCGGAAATTGCTGAACTGAAGGCTACGCTTCACAGGATGAGATCAAAAATGGCTACCATGAAAGGTAAGGACTGTGAAAGTGATTTTAGTGAAGTGAGTGTCCCCAGTGTTGTGGAGGGGGCGTCTGACCGTCTCTGCGACGCTCCCAGGCCTAGACCTCTTCCAAGCTCCCAAGCCCAGAGGGAGAAGGAAAGTCGAAAGCCGTACGGAGGTTGTGGGAGAATTCCCCCCGGTCAGGCGTCCCTTCAGCAGGTGCTGTATATAGACAGCCTGCTCAGGACCGCTATCGAAAAATAAGCGTCCTCAGAGAGTGCTTCTCTTCGTCCGCTTCTCCCTCTCCTAAACGAGGGTGGAAGGATTCGGACTTGTCCAGGCCCCTGAAAAGGCACTGGAGAGATCCTGTTTTGGATTCAAGCCCAGAACGCTTTTCGGAAGAAGCGCCTCCTTCTATCAAGAAGGCGAAGAGGGTTTTGCCGTCCCATGATGGGGGCAACACGCCTTCGAGGTCTCCCTCTCCCGTTCAAGAAGACGCAGGAGAAGCGTCCAAGAGGATCATTTTGGCGGTGCAGGAACAGCTGTCCGCCTTAGTAGGAGTCCTTTCGAAGGATCCTCCTCGTAAGAAAGACGTCAGACTGCGGTCAAGAAGACTCGTCTTCCTTCTCCCACCAGGAGTGAGGCTCCTGTGAGACGTGAGTCTTTTGAGAACTCAGATAGAGACTCGTGGGAAGATTTTGATTCGCCAGGCAAGCGCGTCGCGCCAGCCAAGCGCGAGGCGTCCTACAGACGAGAAGCGTCCTCTAAGGTTTATAGAGTCAGACAAGCGAGAAACGCATTACAGACAGAGGATTCTCCCAGATGGGATACGTCTGCCAGATCAGCAGCTTCAGCCGACGCGCGAGGTATTAACCAGGCGTGAGCATTCAGCCAAGCGTGAGGCTCCAGACAAGCATCTGTCACGCAAGGATGTGGCACCAGGAAGACGCGAGACTTCAACAAGGCACGAAGCGTCAGTCAGGCGCGAGACTTTTTGAGACGAGAGGCCAGTCAGGCGCGAGGCGCCAGCCAAGCGCGAAGAGTCAGTCAGGCGCGAGAACGCCAGCCAAGCGTGAGGATCCTGCCAGGCGCGAGGCGCCAGCCAAGCGCGAGGAGTCAGGCCAGGCGCGAGGCGCCAGCCAGGCGCGAGGCGCCAGCAGCGCGAGGAGCCAGCCAGGCGCGAGGCGCCAGCCAAGCGCGAGGGAGCCAGCCAAGTACGAAGAGCCAGTCAAGCATAGGAGCTCTGTACATCTCTTAGCCCCTCTCCTATTAGGAGTTTGTCTCCAGTAGAGAGAGTGGTTGGACAGGAAGACCCGGAACGGAAGTGGCCTCTCCTACTGATCCGATTATGGAAGAGGAATCAGAGGACGAGTCTCACGGTAAAGAAGGACTGTCGAACTACAAAGTTTTGACAGCTCTCCTTCTCCAGGAATACGGAGATGCATTGATCCCTGCCGCTCCTCCTTCGCCTCGTTCACTGTTTTCATGCTCGAAGACTCCGAAATCGTCGGCTTTCTTGAAGATGAGACCGACGATTTCTATGAAGAGAGCTCTGCAATCGCTGGATAACTGGATGCTAACTAAGAAAGAGCTAGTTAGGACAGTCTTTTGCATGCCTCCCCCTAGACTTACGGGCAAGAGAGGGATTTTGGTACCAGACTGGGAGAATATGGGTCTCACTCTCCCAGCTTCAGCTGAAGCTGACTTTTCCAGTCTGGTAGACGCATCCAGGAGACTAGCCTTCACACGGCTAAGATTACTTGGGGACTTTCAGAGTTGGATCATCTCCTCAAGGGACTATTTCACATTCTAGAAGTCTTTAACTTTCTAGATTGGTCCCTTGGGTGATGTCCAAGAGGCTCATGCCCCTGAAGGGCTAGAACCGGATGTACTCCTGCAATTTTGTCATGTATTGACAAGGCTTGGGATGCAAGACGGCTCAGGGGAAGTTTCTTCCTTATTTGGAGCAGGTCTCTTGAAGAAGAGATCTGTGTTTAGCGCTTTCTTGACGAAAGCAGTGTCACATTCACAAAGGAGCAGCTTTGTTATTCGCCCCTAGATCTGATTTTCTTTTCCCGTCACAGGGTTGGTGAAGGATATTTCCCACGATCTCTTGACTCAGAAGAAGAGACCAGTGATGGTGGGAGAAAAGAAAGTGGCGTCTACTCCTGTTCGGCCCTTTCGAGGTGGCCCTCCCACTAGAGTTACCGCTAAAAGGAAAACGACCGAGAAGAGAGGTCGAGCCTCGTTCCGCCCCTTTAAAAGGGGAAAGTGAAGTGGCGCTCCTCCAAACACCAGTAGGTGCCAGGCTCCGGGGATTTGCGGAGGCCTGGACTCACATCGACACAGACCCTTGGTCGATGTCGGTTCTTCAGAAGGGATATCTCATTCCTTTCTGGACAATCCTCCCCTGACGTCAACTCCGAGGGAAATTGTCCACCAATTACAAGGACCCTGTGTTGAAAGATACTCTTCAACAAATGGTGGATCAGATGTGGGACAAGAGAGCTATAGAACTTGTGCTGGATCAAAGCTCCCCGGGGTTTTACAATCGTCTTTTTCTTGGTTGCGAAAGCCTCGGGGGGCTGGAGACCAGTTCTGGATGTCAGCGCTCTGAACAAGTTTGTTCAAAAACAGAAGTTCGCCATGGAAACCTCTGCTTCAGTCCTGGCGGCTCTTCGCCAAGGGGATTGGATGGTGTCTCTGGATCTCCAGGACGCCTATTTTCACGTCCCGATCCATCCTTCGTCGAAGAAGTACCTCCGTTTCATGACGGGGGGAAGGATCTTCCAATTCAGAGCCTTGTGCTTCGGCCTGACGGCGCCTCAGGTTTTCACGAACCTTTTGAAAAATGTGGCGAGATGGCTTCATCTGAAAGGAATCAGTATATCTCTATACCTAGACGACTGGCTTCTCAGAGCAAAGTCAGAGGAACAGTGTTTGGAGGACCTGACTGTGACACTAAACCTAATAAAGACTTTAGGATTACTCGTGAACCTCGAGAAGTCCCAACTGATCCCCAGCCAGAACTTGGTCTATGTGGGGTAAATTCGGATGGATTCTCGGGGTTTTCGAGTATTTCCTTCTCAAGAGAGACTAGCGAGAGGTTTAGAAAAAGTCTCTCTCTTCCTAAGGAAGGAACGGACTTCGGCGAGGGAATGGTTGAGCCTGTTAGGGACCCTTTCCTCGCTCGAGCAGTTCTTTCATCTAGGAAGACTTCATCTCCGTCCTCTTCAGTTCTTCCTCAGAAGTTCGTGGAACATGAAGACCAGGACTCCTCTCGGACTTCTTTCCCTTTCCAGATCTGATAAAACGACATCTAGAATGGTGGTTACTCCCACTGAGGGAAAACAAAGGTACTTCCCTGGAAATACAGAGCCCAAACCTTGTATTGTTTTCCGACGCGTCGGAAAAAGGGTTGTTTGGGGAGCAACTTTGGGAAAGAGAGAAGTGTCAGGCACTTGGAATGCTCTTCAAGTGTCCTGGCACATAAACTGCAAAGAACTGCTAGCTGTACACCTAGCTCTAAAGAGCTTCGAACCGTTAGTATGCAACAAAATAGTACAAGTGAATGCGGACAATACAACCGCTCTGGCATACATTCAGAAGCAAGGAGGTACTCACTCGTATGCCCTTTACGAACTCACAAGAGAACTGCTGTTGTGGACATCCCAAAAGGAACATCTCTCTTGACGAGGTTCGTTCAGGGAGTAAGGACGTACGAGCGGACAGGCTGAGCAGGAGGAACCAGGTCCTTCATACCGAGTGACCCTCCACTCAGAAGTTTGCCTCAAGCTCTGGTCTCTTTGGGGAACTCCTCATGTCGACCTCTTTGCCACGTTCCTCTCGAGGAGACTGGAAGTCTTCTGTTCAGTAGTAGAAGATCCCAGAGCTCTAGCAGTAGACGCCTTCCTACTAGATTGGTCTCAGGTAGACGTTTACGCATTTCCCCCATTCAAGATTCTAGGACAAGTACTCAGGAAGTTTGTGTACTTCAAACAAAGGGGACAAGAATGACCCTGATAGCCCCCTTTTGGCCAGCTCAAGAATGGTTTCCAGAGGTACTGGAGTGGATAGTAGACTTCCCCAGATCCCTTCCACAAAGGAGGGATCTTCTCAGACAGCCACACTTCGAGAGGTTTCATCAAACCTCCCCGCTCTCGCTCTGACTGCCTTTCGACTATCGAAAGACTTGTCAGAGCGAGAGGCTTTTCTAGTAAAGCAGCAAGCTCGATCGCTAGAGCCCGGAGAACTTCCACTATCCGGGTTTACCAATCCAAGTGGGAAGTTTTTAGAAGGTGGTGTAAGTCAAAGAAGTTGTCCTCCTCCAGTACCTCTGTAACAGAAATAGCTGATTTCTGTTATTTCTAAGGGAAGAATCGCAGCTCTCCGTAGCCACGATAAAGGGCTATAGAAGTATGCTATCGGCCGTATTTAGGAATAGAGGCCCTATTTGTGGGTAAACAATAAGGATCTGCATGATCTGATTAGGTCGTTTGAGACCAAGAAGTCTAGAATGACTTCTCCCCCTAACTGGAATCTAGACGTAGTGCTGAAGTTCTTGGCTTCAGAGAGATTTGAAACCCCTCCCCCACATTTGGCCTCGTTTCGTGATATAACGAGAAAATGTTTATTCCTTTTGTCTCTGGCAACGGCAAAAAGGGTTAGCGAACTGCACGCCCTTAGTGACAAAGTCGGGTTCAATATAGATTCAGCCATCTGTTCCTTCAAGGAATTATTCTTAGCGAAGAATGAAAATCCTTCGAACCCCTGGCCGAGAAACTTCGAAGTAAAAGGATTATCGGGTCTCGTCGGCAGGGAACCGGAGAGGTCTCTTTGCCCAGTAAGGGCATTAAAGTTTTACTTAAAGAAAAAGGAACAGTTGGGAGGTTCTAGACAAGGCCTCTGGTGCTCAGTGAAGGATCCATCAAGACCTTTGTCTAAGAATGCCTTAGCCTTTTTTGTCAGGAACGTTATTATGGACGCTCATAAGGCTTGCACGGATGATTCTTTAAAATCCTGAGAGTAAGAGCTCATGAAGTGAGAGCAGTGGCGACGTCTCTCTCTTTTCAGAGAAATATGTCGCTGAAGAATATCTTGGAAGCGACATATTGGAGATGTAATTCTGTGTTTGCGGCTCACTATTTGAAGGACGTGCGTGTGACTTATGAAAAATGTTTTTCATTAGGTCCTTTTGTGTCTGCGGGCACAATCCTGGGTACAGGAGCTTACAACAATCCTTAAATTTTTTTTTACTACTTAAGTCTTATAGATATGTTCTAGACTTTCTGCTGAACAAGTGCAGTTGCCGCACAAGCGGCCAGTCACTTCAGTTCAGTAAGGAACTCTTGTGATATCTTGTAATAGATAAAATTTTTTTTGAAATTATTGTGTGCTTGTGCATTGTGTTTTGAGTTACGGTTGTTGCGAAGAGTTGGGGATAACTCTGAGCAATTTTTAATACTAACATGGTGGTTAGGATCAGGTGGTCGGGATTGGTTGTGTGCTCCTTAATAAGGTGTGTTGTCATGTAAGTAGATCAGCACCCATTGACAAAGTCCTTTCAGGCTCTGCCGAGTAAGTGGATAAGACCCCTTCGGCAGACCCACAAGAATTCTTGGCCATAGATCACATATCTCGCTAAAGTTTCTTGAGGTGATGCAGACTACGGGGAAAACACCCACGAAGTCTACCACCTATCAGGTAGGAACCAAGGTTTTTAATTTATACCTACAACAGATGTTGTTTACCTGTCTATTCCAGTAGTAGCTGTCTCTTACCCTCCACCGAAGGGTGCCAATCAGCTATGTATATATCTGACAGGTAAGTTGATTGTATGAAAATGATATTGTTATAATACAATAAAGTTTCATACATACTTACCTGGCAGATATATACGATTAGGGCCCACCCAGCCTCCCCGCATGGAGACAGGTGGAAGAGAAAATATATGAGTAGAAAACGGGAATGGTTCCTAGTCCTGCCGCCCAGGGCAGGCCGGTAGATCACCTGACCTACCTGTAGCGATTGGCGCGAAATTTGAATTTCTGTCGGGGACGACGGAGTCTTAGCTATGTATATATCTGCCAGGTAAGTATGTATGAAACTTTATTGTATTATAACAATATCATTTTTATTCTAAAATTAATATTAATAATACTTACCTGTATAATTTATCTAGTCCCACCCATCCTACCCCACGATCTGCCTATCACAACTGATTCTCAGGGAAGGTTTTGTAACTGTCAACGGCAGCGTTGCCAACTAGCGGACAGAATAGGAGGTAACAGGGTTGCCAATTTGGTAAATTTTGGTGCTGTTTTTGGGGATTTAAGGCTAGATAAATTATACAGGTAAGTATTATTAATATTAATTTTAGAATAAAAATTCCATATTTCTAAATGTTTTTGTGTGGGTAAATAGGGTAAGATGTGGTTAAATGATGATTACATTATTAGACTGGGTGAGATTAGAACACTAGCAATTGATTCTTGTTTGAACTACTTGGTAAAGGTATACTGTGTAAAGTGTTCATGTTTAATTTAACTTCATAATTCCATACCATTTTTCTAAAAATTTCATATGGAGTGGGAATGTGTTGTAATTGTAGTGCACATGATGTACACAACCATTTTATGGTGACAGGAATTTGTTTAGGTGGTATGATTGATTTCTTGTATTCTTTGCAATATTTGTTTAGCATTGCACTTCATAAAGCAATCTTTAATTGTTTTAACCAGTTTCCAGCTGGTGCGAGGAGAATTATCCTATTGTTAAGACCTCAGGTTCATTAGCTATGAAAAATACAAATTGATAAAACATTTTTTTTCATATTTTTTAGTTTCTTGTTTGAAGGATATTCTGAAGGGGAACTGATCTTGGAATGCAGTTGATTGTATTCATCTGAATACCCCAGGTTAATAGTTTTTATTGGGTTAGACTTAGAGAAGAATCCAAGAGAGCATATCAGTGGTAGATGAGTATCATTGTAGACAGTTACTTATCAACATTCCTTGCCTGGTTTCTCTTAGTAAAGCAACCTGCTGCTTTTTACCGATAGTGATGCAGCAATAAAGCATTTAAAAGAAGCCCTTGAAAATATTAGGGAATGGTAAATAAAAGGGCAGATGCTGTTCATGTTAGATAAATCCAGTCATGCACATATGTAATAAAAACAGGAATGCCAGTGATTACCTACTAGTTAAAGATATGAAAAGTTGCCATTAATAGAAAGATCTAGGAGTCATCACGGGTGACTTAACAGACTTCTGAGTAAAAATACTTGGGTACATTAGGTGTTGATTTACTCACTAGGGAAAAGGAGATAATACTAACCTTATCCAATATACTGGCTAGTATGCTGTCCAATTCTCGGTGTCATTTTATCTACCATTCCCTGCTCTAGGTGTGTTGGATAATGTCAAGTTCCAGATAATGGTGATCTGGATAATTGAAGGATTAGTGTAATACAAAACCTCCAAGTTGATCATATGTAATGGCTTGAAGGTTCATTTCCAGTGGGAGGATCTTCATGCTGAAATGGAATTTATAAAGAAAGATTACATTTATAATAGTACAGGCACTCCCTGGTTATTGGCGGGGGTTCTGTTCTGACCGCTTGACAATAAGTGAAAATCACCAATAACCGAAAATCAATTATTTTTTGTCCTTGTCAGCGCCGATAGCCAGTTAACCCTCTTGCGCCGATAAGTGCCAAAATTTCAACCTTCGGTTAACTTTGACTCTACCGAAATGGTCAAAAAACGCAATTGTAAGCTAAAACTCTTATATTCTAGTAATATTCAATCATTTGCCCTCATTTTGCAACAAATTTGACGTTTCTAGCACAATATTTCGATTTATGGTGAATTTATGAAAAAACTTTTTCCTTACGTCCGCGCGGTAACTCTTCCGATAAATTTTTTTTGGCGATTGTCCTAATGTTTGCACCATTTCAAATTAGCCGTTACATAAAGTTTTATATATGGAAATGTGCGCAATTTCATGCAAAATACAACTAAAAACAATCCATGGTTGTAGCTTTTATCAGCTTTGAAATATTTTGATATAAATAATGATAAGTGCCAAAATTTCAACCTTTGGTCAACTTTGACTCTACCGAAATGGTCGAAAAACGCAATTGTAAGCTAAAACTCTTATATTTTAGTAATATTCAATCATTTACCTTCATTTTGCAATGAATTGGAAGTCTCTAGCACAATATTTCGATTTATGGTGAATTTATGAAAAAAAAAAAATTTTCCTTACGTCCGCGCGGTAACTCTTCCGAAAATAATCAGAAATTTTTTCGTGCGATTGTCAAAATGTTTGCACCATTTAAAATTAGCCGTTACATAAAGTTTTATATATGAAAATGTGTGCAATTTCATGTAGAATACAACGAAAAATGATTGAAGGTTGTAGCTTTTCTCTTTTTCGAAATATTTGCATATAAATCACGATAAATAGAAAAAAACCATGTTCGGTCAACTTTGACTCTACCGAAATAGTCGAAAAATGCAATTGTAAGCTAAAACTCTTACAATCTTGTAATTACAGTCATTTATCTTCATTTTGAAACAAATTCGAAGTGTCTAGCACAATATTTAGATTTGTGGTGAATTTAAAAAAAAAAACTTTCTTTCCCTCCGCGCGCTGATTCGCGGCCGCAAATTGTACGTCGCATTCTCCTAATATTTGCTCCTTTTCATATTAGGCGTTTTATAGAGTTTCATATATGAAAATGTGCGCAAATTCATGAAGAATACAAACAAAAATATTTGAAGGTTGTAGCTTTTCTCATTTTTGCAATATTTGCATATAAAACAAATATATATATAAAAATTTTGACATTTGGTCAACTTTAACTCGTCCGAAATGGTAAAAAACTGCAATTCTAAGCTAAAACTCTTACAGTATCGTAATATTCAATCATTTGTCTTCATTTTGAAACAAATTGGAAGTCTCTAGAACAATATTTAGATTTATGGTGAATTTTTGAAAAAAACATTTTTTTACGTCCGCACGTTACGAATTCATGCATCATTTTGTGATAATATTTTATCTGAGTTGCTTTGATAATTTTACAATGTGTTATATTTCAAAATGATTGCAATTTAGTGTACAATACAAAAAAAAAAAAAGTAACTCGTTAGCTTTAACCGTTTTTCGCACAGCTTGATTTGAATACAATTATGTATGAATTTTTTTGTTGTTGCTACCATATATCGCATTATTTACAAATGAACTCTTAATCTTGTAAACTAAGCGAGCTGTGATTTTTTGAAAAAATTCTTTTACCGCTTCCGTGCTCACTCCAAACCCGCCTCGGCATACAGGAGACGTTTTGGTTTTTAGGGCTTAGGCGTAAGAGGGTTAATGGCACCTCTGTTAGGTATGTATTGGCACCAATATGAAAATGGATCGCCAATAACCTGGGACTGCCTGTACCATGTCAAAATCTGCTTTGTCCAGGATTTGGCTTGTTAGGATTTTACTCTTAACAAGGTTAACTAAATGTTGTATATTTGATTTGTTGTTAGTTTACTTTTTTTTTTTAATGGTTTAATTCACAGTTATTCCTCCTTGCAGATATTCTAAAGAATTCAACGATTTTATAGCCAAGTGCCTTACTAAGGAACCAGCCCAGAGACCATCAGCTGTAGAACTCCTCAAGGTGAAGAATTGTTTTGTTAGGACACTTTTAGTTTTTATTTTTCACTTTTCACAATGCCCATGAGAGTTCATCATATTTTGAATAATATGAACTTCAATTTTATGTTATAAATTTTTAAAGTTTGGGAATAAATTTTTTAAGTTTGGGAATGATGACACCAAAATCATCTGCAGTATTGTAGTTGGAAAAGAAAGGGACAGGTGAGTCACTGACATGATGTTTAGTCCTTGAAATCTTGGTAACAAGTCAGAGATGCTTCTTTTACATGAAAGAGCCAAGTATGAAACAAGATGAAGATGATAGTATGTATATCAGACCTTAGAAGTTAATTTTCATTTTGCCACAAGAGAATTGTTCTTTTAACTGTTTGATGGCTGAATTTTGTCATTTTTGCAGGAGCTTTTTATTGTGAACTTGACCAAAATTGTGTATACATGCTGATATAGTGAATCTGTTTTAACTCAAATCACTCATTTCATTTAAAGTATAAGTTTAGAGTATGCAAAATTTCGGCTTCAAATTTTAACTTGAAAGTCGATCTATAAGTATCAGTATATATAGATTATGTAAACTACTGTTTTATTTAGTTTTAACATAGATAAGCCTTCAGAGTGATTTGTTTTTTATCATAACAAATGACATCTGTTACAACCACTAAAGTCTTATTTTTATTTTGAGAGGTTTCTGTCTTGTTACTATCAGAGTCCCATTCTCTTTGACATTTTGATCACAGTGACAGATTTCATAGTCATATTGGTAATGAATTTGAATGTACACCTTGGTAAGAAGCTTCATTAAGTCTGTTGCTACTTTGGTGTATATGTAACATCTCATGCTTTGAAGACTTGAGAATCTCAAGTTTTTGCATTATATACCTTGCCCATATATATTGGTGGGCTAATATTATGGCACTCAGTTCTTTTAGTTATGCAAATAGAAATTGTAAGCCTAATTAAAAAAAATTTCCTTCAGCAACTCATAACATTTTCTTCTAACTGTTTTTTTTTTCATTGCAGCATCCATTCATTAATCGGGATTTAGATGTTAAACCCATAAGGGATTTGCTTTTGGAATACAAAGCTGAAGTGGTTGAAGAAGATGTCATAGATGATCCAGAGGTAAGTACTCACTTTGTTAGTGTTTGGAATTACCATATGGGATATTTTGAATTTTTATTTTGCGTTTACCAAGTCTTAAAAGAAGGCAAAGCACATGTTAGTGTAGACTTGAGGTGAGGGATGATCGAAGGTAATTTGAGTAACTTGGTACTCTTCTAGATTACCATAAATTTTGTCTAGATGAAGAGATAAAATGTTTTTACACTTCTGAGAATGTAATCTTTAATTTTGTAAATGTTTCCTCTACTTTATTACTCTTTGTAAATACGCAGATTGTTTGGTCTTACTCTTATTACAAACCTAAAGAAAATGTTAATTTTTTGTTGACAAGTCTCTTTTTGTCGCAGCAGTATGAATTATGACCAGTTTGTGGCTTGGGTAGTTTGGCTAAGATGAATTTTTTTTTTTAGTTTGGATTGTGGTTCTCAGAAAGTAAAAATTATTCAGGATTATTGTGATTTGATAGTGTTTGACTCTAGAGATTTGTTTGCTATTTGTATAAACAAAGATACAACAAAGTGTATCGTTGGTGTTCTATATTTTATCCGCATCTAACTGTTGAATGTACTTAACATCTCAGTGGGTGTGACTCCAGATGTTTTATTTTTTAAAATGTTGTGTTTTAATGAAACCCGTGTTTCAAACAACACCAAGCATGGATGTGTAATCTCAAGGAGACATTGGGATCTGGCTTTTGAGTGTCTTAAGCTTATTAAGTAAATTTATTTTTATAAATTTTCACCAGTTGTGTAGATCAGAAACCTTGCTAAAAGTTTGCCATGTACATTTTGGCTATTATGTTTACTTCATGATTAGTTAGAACTAATTAATAATAAATAACTTTTAATAAGTTCTCAGTGATGCATAGTTCCCATACAAAAGCCAGAGTATTACCTTGTATGTCCTCTTTTATTATTCTTTATAATTCATTATAAAGTTGGATACGGTACCCACGTAAATGGAGATATTTCTGTTACATTCATATTTTTGTGTCACTTCAAATTATGCCAGACTTAATATATTTTTATATGTAGTTAATTGTAGAATAAATTTGTGCTCTATTTATGTAAGCTAATGCATTACATTGGTGTTCTTTTTTTTTTATTGGTTAAATATTGGTTGGTATCTCACCAAGTGTTAACTGGCACTAATGGAGGGAATGTAATACTATGTATTTTCATAAATAGGGGAGGATTTACTTAAGTAGAAATCACATAGATTTTGAGATATCAGAATTTCTGTAAGTAGATAATTATGCGTAGATGTCTTTCAGCGGCTGTAAGAGTAAATTTCTGTTCATATACAGAGGTAATTACTGATACCAACCAAGGGGTTAACCATATTTTAACAAACACCCCTCCCATAATACTTTCTGAAATAGGGTGAATATTGCTTAAATAATAACAGTAAAGAAATTAGAATATGGTTGCTGTTGTTTTATCTAGTAAATTCCAGAACCCTTCTTTTGCTAATGTATCATTTAAGTAGCATATTTTTCTGTAATTTATCTATTCATGTCTGCTAGGGTATCTGTAATTGCGTAATATACAAGGAGTGCTTTGGAATTTACCAAACATACCGTGGCTTGAATTTTTCGTGAGTGGCATCGCACTTTATACTACCCTCTTTTCCGTAGCACCCCTTCTTTGCTTATTTCCATGCCTCCAGAAGAGAAAGAGGAAAAAAAAGGATCAGTATAAAAGAGTTGGTAAGAAAAGTGGTTTGTTTGTCTTAGATGTTCATCACTAGATCCTCTTTTTCAATGTTGTGTTGTTATCCTTATTTTATCTTAATATTACTACTAGTGGTCTTAGCAACATCATCACCATCATTTGCAGTTTGGTTCCTAAGTAAAATGGGTTTTCATATTTATGATTATGCAGTTTGCTTACTTTTCCATTTTATAAATATATATATATATATATATATATATATATATATATATATATATATATATATATAATCTATATATATCTATATCTATATATCTATATATCTATATATCTATATATCTATATATCTATATAATCTATATATCTATATATATCTATATATATCTATATATATCTATATATATCTATCTATATATCTATATATATCATCTATATATATTATCTATATCTATATCTATATCATATATCTATATATAATATCTATATATTAATATATATATATATATATATATATATATATATATATATTAATGCTATATGCAAAATGCCCATATCTTTCTACATTTACCTCTGTATCTATTAAGCAGTTAATTTGCTTTGGTATAGGAGTATGTTTGCAGGTACATGCACATATATTTTTTTAATAACTTTATTGCTTATAAATGCAAATATGTACTATATGTAAAGTATTTATATAATACTGTACTGAATGTACATATAGGGAATATATAGAAAAGAAAGTTATATGAGGAAATAAAATAATAATTGTATATGAATAATATTAAGCAGGTAAAGGCTAGAGCCAAGTTAAGTCAAATCTTAACAAACAGTAGTTAACATTAACATGAGAAAATAGGAAGATTGACCAAAATGTTTTAGTATATGAGGCCCTTGACTTGTCTCATACTAATGGTTTAGAGTCTTTATTGAACTCATTTCCACCTCCCCTTACATCACAACTTTCAATCCTATATATTCCATAAATATGATATGCATAAATATTAAAAACATGTCAGTAATATACTGAAAACTAGATATCTGTATGGAAGTCTTGAATTAAGGTTTTATTTGCTTCACGAGTGATTTGAACCTACATTGCAGGTGACATACCCATTTACAAGTTGTTGATCAGAACCAGTTAAGAGAGGTTGACCTAGGTCTTGTAGTCCATTGTATGCTGTTAGATAGTGAAAGGTGCTACAATAGAACATTCTTGTCTGAACATATTTACATGTTTTAATCACTATAAACTAATCAGAGTACTGAACATAAATTCTTAGCTCTTATTGGTCTGGCTATTTAAGCATTACTAAGTTTATTGGAAATAATGTAAATTCTTACCAGATGATAGATTTAGGACTACCAACATATTTCTGTAGTCCTAAATCTCACTGTGAATGTGAATGTTCCATAACATGCTTATGTGTTATTTATTTCATCCATTTGTGAGATGTTTTAGTTTATTACAGTACTAGTTTAAGCTTATCCTGTTCTCACTGACCTAGGTACTGCAGTATTGGTGCATTTTGTATGTCCCTTATTGCAATATTTGTTGATTCAAATCTATCTGAAGTAAATCAGAATCTGAATACTGGACTTGAAATTTATTTAAAGGTTCATCATACTGTAACAAAAAGTGAGTCATGAAAGTTATGTAATGTAATATTCAATATATTCAATATAATGTTTATTTTGGTTTTGAAGCTGACAGGGAGTTGATTGATGAAGTCCCAGATCTCAAACTTAACCCAAAGCAGTTATATGAGCTAAAAGGGTCTCTAATAAATGCATATACAATGTTGTCTATAAGTCTTTATTCATCAGTAGTATCACTTGATACAGTATTGAAGACATCTCGTATTGCTGTGAATATAGTAGTCATTAATTTCATAAATTCCACACACCTGGGGTTTGAATTTTGCTTTTGTAATTATCAATCTTCATTCCTACATGGGTGTGTACCCACCTGATAATCATACTCATACTGTTGTTATTGGGATGCAATAAGTTAGAAAAACACATTACGTATATCCTTTTTGTATATACATAGTAAGTAGTGATAAATTGAACACGATCATAGTTTTGTAATTGCTACAGTTTTGATTTCACTGTGGTGTTGGGCTTCTTACGTACAGTTTATTTCAAGCTTAAGTCTCATTGAATAGTAATAAAATGTAGCATATAAAAAACTTAACTTTCGTGAATTGGTATTTGTTACATTATGCATATTAGTGCATGATTCCATTTTAGTTAATATTCAGACTTATGTCTGAGTTACATTCAGAACGATGTGTCTGAAGTTGAAATTTAGTTGGGAATTGCATATACCACTTGTCTTGGTTCTTATATTTGTACAAAATCTTTTTTGAATTTGCTAAGTTTTTTAATTTTTACATATAACTACATTTTATTTTTACATATAATTACAAGGTTTTAAATGGGACAGTTTGATAGCATATACTGTATTTTATACTGTTTTATAATCTCAGAAAGCAAAATAGAAGTTAAGCCTAGTAATTTGCCTGAATGGTCAAAACTTGTGGCTGGGGTCTTCAGGGTCACTTAGAACATGTATGGTGTTTTGTATCAACAGTACGTATTATGATAGGACTTGAATTATTCTCTAAGCCACTTTTTTTTTTTATTTCCTTACTGAAATGAGAAGGAAGCAGTTTTGCCACAATTCCTGAATACTGGTAAAGAAGCTAGTGTAGAGGCATTATGAAAACTAATCTTAAAACATGTTTACAATTAACAAAGTGCGTTGGGGGAATAGTGCAAAATATCTAAATAAATGATGAGTGCTAATCTTTTGTATCAAAAGGATAGTTAAAGTATTGCTAGTGGACTTCCCATCAAACAAAGAATGGTAAAAGGTCTTGGATGTGAAAATTTGAAGTGGTAGCTAGAGAGCCGTAAAGTTATTGGGAGCAAAAAGTTCTATAACATCATTTCCATCTTGATGTGATGAACAAATCAGTAGGATTGAATGGCTTAGTATCAAGAATATTAAGAAGTTCAAGTTACTCTTGACAGGATTTGGTTTACTTGGGAAATAATGGGTTTCAATACTGAAGTTTTAAATTTTTTTCTATTTTCTTTGAAGCTTAAATCACTTACGAGTTGCCCTATATTCATGTCACTATAGTAGGACCAAAATCGAATGGCAATGTGGAGCTAAAGCAGATTAATACAATGCTGCCAAATTTCACTCCAGAGAACATTTGTTTATGTTAATGTGGGCAATCTTTCTACCTCCCTAGACTCCATATCCACTAAGTTAATGATTATAAGCAAATCCCCATCGTGGCATCTTTTGAGATTCTGGTCAAGATGCTTGGCTGTTTGAGTCTCATATCATGAAGCTTATTCATTTCTTTTGTCTGGTTGTTCATACATACATAGTATAAATATACTGAGAGAGAGTTTTAATGTTCACAATATAATAAAATTACACATATCCTGTCATTTGAGCATATGTAAGTGTTTTACGCATAGTATACTATATTAAGCGTATACAATAAGAAAATTTTCTTATAATTTTTGTATTTGTAAGGTAAGGGAAATAATATTTGCTGTTCAATTTTGTATATATTTCAAGTACAGCCAAAATATGGTTCTTTCACTCACTGATGTTACAATAGTCACACGATCCATCAATCTTGAATTGTCAATTAGTAATGGTTTGCTGTTCTTTTTTCCTGCAGTAAATATTGAAAAAATTGTAGACTAGTATTTCCTTTGCCAGGGTGCTTAAACATGCTTTAAGGAACTCTCCACTGTCATGTATGGTTGGGTCAAGGTCGTCACATGAGATTAGAAGACTTCTTGACTATACAGTACATTTGGCAAAGGTCTTCAAAAACCATACCACATTTATAACGAATGTAATTTTTTTTCTTTTAATGTTCTGGTATTAAAAATGAATAGGAGGCCTTTTTAGCTGAAAAATAATAATTTCTCAGACAAATCTGTATAGGAGTTCTTTCAAAATCCTTGTTCAATATAATTTGTACCATACCATGAATTTTGTACATTTAACACCACTTTATTAATCTACTTTAGCTCCACCCTGCCATTCAGTTTTGGTTTACTATGATGTTCCTTCTGTAGGCAATCGACACGGTAGGCATTCTTGTCATTTGCTAAGGAAGACCTACTGAACTGTTTCCAAAATTATTATAGTTACATAATTGACAGTGTATCCTGTCAGAGCAGGAAATGGTCATAGGAGGAATGTTCACACCTTGGAGTTGAATTTAAAGTAGATGAAAGAGCAGGACAGTGTGGTGTGAGTGTGTGTGTACTTGTTGGACTGTGGTGTGATTGGAGGGATTATATTCCTTTGTGCCATTTGACCTTCATGACAGACTTCATTGCTGATTAGCTGTCATTGCTAGTTGAGGTTAAACAGCTGTGGCTTTTCCTTTAGCTGTAGTACCAACATGTACATTGTGGTGCCTTTCTTGTTGGGCATCAGTGTTGTTGTTTCAGTCAGATGATGCCATTTTGTAAGGGTCACCTAATGGTTATGGGAGAGAGGAACACCTGTGTTATGGCTGGGTTGAGGTGCGGTATGTGAAGTGCTTCGAAAACTTACTGTCATTTTGGTGTTGTATGCATTTTCAGTGTTAAAACATATTGTGCAAAATACTTGAGAACATTAGTTATAAAATAAATTAGGATAGAAGCAGTTAATTTTGCATAAAAGATCCCGTCTGTCCCTGCCCATGGTTTTGCTAGTTATGTATATAAATGATAAACAGTGTATCTTAGCGCTCACCTGAATGATTTGATCATGGGTGACTCAGTAAGAGGTACTTGTTATAGTAAACCTTATAACCAGACTAAAGATGATACCCAAGAGACTGATAGAAAATTAAAAGGCAGAAAGCAGTGCAGCTTTTGGTGTAGGGAGACACTGAGATATCGTTGATTGATTGAACTTACAGAGAGAGTTCTAGAAAAGCATCATTAAAGCAATAGATGGTATTGGTGAAAGTAATTTGTAAAAATTCTATGGTGCTCAAGAACATGCACAATATTAGTTTAATTTGCACACTTTTTTTTATATGAGTTTTTGTGGTAGTGTGATTTTAGCAATGATGCTTTGCGTGTTGCATTGGTGGCTGCAGTATTGTCATTTCAGGGATGTACTAGATGCATGTCTGCTTGAAATATGCTTTGTGATATGCACTAATTCTTGAGCCAGTCTAATTTTTTTAAGCATGTCGTTTGTTTCAGGGAGATAGATATTTGTCAGCATAGGAAATTGATGTCACATGAAGGCTTTGTAAATTTAGTACTGTTTATGAAAAAAAGTCCAGTAACTTCAGGTAAATTTTGAGAGCTTGTACATAATAATGTCCAGTAAAATTGATCAGAGAAAGTTTTTAGAAATTATTGTTGCCTGTCATTGGATGTAGAATTATGTTTTAGGGTTATTTGTGGAATTATGTTGCCTTTAAGTTAATACATTTAGGATAACTCAAAATATGCAAGTAATGTGGAGTTAAGTTTTTAATACTTTAATGAGATGTGAGTATGGTGATAGCTCCTTGGCCTTTCGCTGCAGAAGTGTTAAATAGTTGATGACCTTTTGCTATTTGCATAAAAGATGGAAAATGGCATCAGTTACCATTTGCAGTGCCCTATTTAATGATTTTTTAGAAATTTCAGCAGTATTTATTCTTCATGCTTTTATAGTTATTTTTGTATGGTAAAAATCATAGTCTGAGTATGATTTTCCAAACACTCGGGTAAAGAAAGGGAATTACCTTTGACACTAAGGGAAAGAAAAGGGTTGCTTGTGTTGAGAAACAAACTCTTGAGTGAATTTAATATACTCATCCTGCTATCATGGGTGATTCATTTGGGAATTATGTTTGCAAATAGTGTGCAATATGTTTAAGAGGAAAAGGGAGTATGTATCATATGCAAAAATAAAAGCGTTTACTTTAAGAAAATACTTCATCTGCATATTATTTCACAGATATAACTGCTTAGGACTTTTTACGACAGGAGGATACGTTTACAGGGGTGGCACTCTTAATTCTTTCTTCTGAATTTTTTCCTATTTAGAGTTTATGCTTTATAAAAGTGATGCTTGAGCAGTAGTTATTGTTTTAAAGTGAATTAACAGTACTTTATCAAAATTCTTCCCAGTTGACATGCAATAAGTCTGAGATAGAGAGAAAAGGTTTAATGTTTTCATTTGTGCTAGATTTTTCTGTTTGTGAATTTTGTAAGGAAATAACTTTTGATTGGGGAAAAGATGCATCTTTGCGTTAAGACACTAATTTTACAAGGATATTTTTAGATTATCATAAACTGGAATTTCATTGAATAATATAGGCTACATAGCAAGCAGCGAAAAATGTCAATATCGGGAGGGTTTAGTCATTATTTGCAAAACTTCTATAATCCTTTGTAGAGGGACTACAATATTATGTCAAGAGAATTGTTATAACAGAGGGAATTTAAACTCATTTGTGATTTGCATATCTTTTTGTGGCAATCTACCAAAGGTGTACATAGCACCATCACTACAGATTTATTTGCCTTGCATTCAGTATTGCAAATGGCTAACGTAACTGTTTTAGGATTTGTCATATTTCTTACGACTTTTTGATTTGAAAATTAAATATTTATAACAGTGATGCATTTGTTGAATAATGAAAGATAATACTGAATAGCTTGTCTTATTAGATGCTTAGGGAAATACAGACACCACCCTACTTACGAACATTCAACTTGCAAGCATTCAGAGAAACAAACAAATGGTGTTGCAAATTCAAATTGTGTTCAGGGGCTCCCCTTTGCCACCTGTACGTTAAAATTTTGTTTTGCGCATCCATTCTGTACGTGCAGTACTAATTGTACAGTGCACAGGCAGTCCTTGGTTATCAGCAATCCGGTTTTATGGGGCTTGTCCAGCATTGAAAATTGACAATTTTTGACGTGTGAAATGCACCAATTTCTCCACATGAGTGCTAATACATACTTAATGAAGGCGCCGATGTTGGGTTATTGGTGCCGATATGCGCCCCAATTTTCGCTTACTGTCATGCCATCAGAACAGAACCCCTACTGATAACTGGGGACTGCCTACATTATATTTTAGGATGAAAAAATATATAGACTTTATTGACTTTATATCATACCGTACTTAACCCCTAAACGCCGAGCCGGTATTTCCGAAAGTGTCTTCCATATGCTGGCGGCGTTCGCGAGTGAGCGCCAAGGCGGAAAATAAGTTTATTTTCAAAAAATCACAGCACGCTTAATTTTCAAGATTAAGATTTAATTTTTGGCTCCTTTTTTTGTCATTGCCTGAAGTTTAGTATGCAACCATCAGAAATGAAAAAAAATATCTATCATATATAAATATTGGAATATATGACAGCACGAAAAAAAAATTTCATATAAAATTGTATACAAATCGCACTGTGAGGAAAACGGTTAAAGCTAATGAGTTAATTATTTTTTCGTTGTATTGTACACTAAATTGCGATGATTTTGGTATATCACAAATTGTAAAACAATCAAAGCAACACAGAGAAAATATTATTGCAATATGATGCATGAATTCGTAACGCACTGACGTAAAAAAAAGTTGTTTTAAAAAATTCACCATAAATCGAAATATTGCGCTAGAGACTTCCCGTTTGTTGCAAAATGAAGGTAATTGATTTAATATTACTAGAATGTAAGAGTTTTAGCCTACACTTACGTGTTTTGACCATTTTGGTCGAGTCAAACTTGACCGAAGGTTGAAATTTTGGCACATCATTATTTATATGAAAATATTTCAAAACTGATAAAAGCCACAACCATGGTTTGTTTATTTGTTGTATTCTACATGAAATTGTGCACATTTTCATATATAAAACTTTATGTAATGGCTAATATAAAACGGTGCAAACATTACGACAATCGGACAAAAAAATGTATGATTTTTTCGGAAGAGTTACGGCGCGGACGTAAGGAAAAAGTTTTTTCAAAAATTCACCATAAATCAAAATATTGTGCTAGAGACTTCCAATTTGTTGCAAAATGAAGGTTAATGATTGAATATTGCAAAATGAAGGTAAATGATTGAATATTACTAGAATGTAAGTTATTAGCTTACAATTGCGGTTTTCGACCATATCGGTCGAGTCAAGTTGACCGAAGATTGAAATTTTGGCACTTATTGTTATTTATATGAAAATATTTCAAAACTGATAAAAGCTACAACCATGGGTTGTTTTTGGTTGTATTCTATGGGAAATTGTGCACATTTTCATATATGTATAAAACCTTATGTAACGGCTAATACAAAACAGTGCAAACATTACGACAATTGGACGAATAAATTTCTGATTTTTTCGGAAGAGTTACTGCGTGGACGTAAGGAAAAAAGTTATTTTCAAAGATTCACCATAAATCAAAATATTGTGCTAGAGACTTCCAGTTTGTTGTAAAATGAAGGTAAATGATTGAATATTACCAGAATATTAGAGTTTTAGCTTATAATTGCGTTTGTCGACCATTTTGGTAGAGTCAAAGTTGACCGAAGGTTGAAATTTGGCACTTAACGTTATTTATATGAAAATATTTCAAAACTAATAAAAGCTACAACCATGGGTTGTTTTGGTTGTATTCTACATGAAATTGCGTACATTTTCATATATAAAACTCTATGTAACGGATAATATAAAATGGTGGAAAAATTATGTCAAAGTGACAAAGTAATTCCTGAGATGTGTTGCTGATGCTTTTTAGTGAGAGAAGAAAGAAATTCACACCTGGGTAATGATTGTAAACAAATCAACAACTTGATCCGTGAACTCACAGCATCCCTCAAGGTGTGTGATTCAAAAGTTTTTGCTAAGTAGGGCTATAACTATTTTTCCTCGAATTTAAAACAAAACTTTTTTGCGTCGACGTTTCATACGTCAATTCGGCACCCAACAGACAATTTTCGTCGACGTTTAATTCGTCCAATAGGCGTTTAAGGGTTAAATAAGCATGAAGAGTACAGTAACCAACTAACAAACAGTTTAATGTACAAAATGGTTGTCCAGAATATAACTTGTTCATAAGTAGGTTATTCTGCCAGGTACTAACCAGTATTTTGTTCATGAAACTTACCTGTCAGATATATATATGGCTGTATTTCCTGAAGTCCGACAGAATTTAAAAAACTTTCGACACACGCAGTGGTCGGCCAGGTGGTTAGTAACCATTCCTGCCGCTGGGAGGCGGGTATCAGGAACCATTCCCATTTTCTATTCATAATTTTTCTGTCGCCGGTGCTGAAAACACCTGTTTTCAGTACCTCCGTCTTAGGATTTTGGAAACTTCATTGCCGCTAAGTATCCTAATTGTCTTTTGATTTATTTACTTGGATTTGTGGCTAGGCATACGCTATCTTAAATTGATTTGAATTTGATTCATTTTTGCATAAGATATCTGAATCTAGTTAGGCTAGTTTCAGAGGGGGTTGTCTGCAAAGATAGGGTGTGGCTACCGAAAGCTTCGGTAGATCCGCACTTGGTATGCACGAGGGGTTTGGGTCTTGCTTCTTTGTTGAGATTTGTCATGTAAGGAGTGTGAGACTTTGTCTATTCCGTAAGAAGACGTATGATTCGTATGTACGCAATTAATCAGTAAACATGTCTAATTCCGTAAGGAAAAAGTATGATTCGTATGTACGCAATTAATCAGTAAACAAAAGTCAGGGTAGTGAACCTGCTAACCTTCCTGTAGACTTTATTTTGCCTAACCCTATAGTATGGCCTACGGGTTATGAATATGTCTGCGAGAGGTGATCGCTCTCCTTCATTGTTGTGAAGAGTGCTACTTCTGTTATTGTTACTCCTAACCCTGTAATGTTGCCTTCGGGCCCTAAAACAGTGTCTGTAGAGGTTATTGCCCTTTTCTCTTATACTCTTTCGATTCGTAACTTAGAATCGAAAGTGCTTGCTTTAGAGAGCAATAGTGAAGTGGCTAAGTGCAGTGACAGTGCCCCTTGTGTAGTGGAGGGTGCGTCAGATCGGCCTTATAACGCCTCTAGGTCTAGACCTCTGTTGGACTCCCAGGACCACAGGGAGAGGGCATGTCGAAAGCCGAAGGAGGGTTACGAGGAACCCCCACCGATCTGGCGTGCCTTCGGCAGTTTCTGATGAAAATCCCCAGACTGCCAAAGTTCGTGCACGTGCACGAATCCTGAAGGATTGCTTCTCGTCCTCCGAGGCGTCCTCCCCGCGCAAGGGTTGGAGCTCTTGGAAGGACTCGCGCCCTCTAAGAAGCTTTAGAGAAGAGGACGCTTCACGTCCTCTCTCTCGTCAGGAGGGAACGTCAGATCCGCCCCATAACGCCTCTAGGGCAGGACCAGGGAGAGGGCATGTCGAAAGCCGAAGGAGGGTTACGGGGAACCCACATCGATCTGGCGTCCCTTCGGTAGGACCTGTTGACGTTTCCCAGGCTGCGGAAGATCGTGCACGTGCACGAATCTCGAAGGACTCGCGCCCTCTAAATAGAAGCTTTATAGAAGAGGACGCTTCACGTCCCCTCACTCTCTCGTTATGCGTTTCAGTGAGAAGTAAGAAGGCGAACGTCGCCTGATCACGTGTACGTCTTTCCACCGAGATATGAAAAAGAAGGCAGTTTCTCTCGCTTATTTTGACACCTGTCAGGAGCGTGACGCTTTTCTGCACGCTTCTTTTGACGCTCGGCTTGAACGGGACGCTCGGATGGACGCCAGGCGCGCGCCAGTGGACGCCGAGCGTCCTCGCCAGTGGACGCCGAGCGCGCGCCAGCGCACACCAGGTTTGTCTCCTGGCTGAACGTTTCTGTTGAACTCTTCAACTTCAAGCTCTTGTTTAAGATTTGAGCCTCAAGAATGTGAAGTAAGCAGTGCTTCGGAGGAAGCTTAAAGTGAACAGACAACTTCGTCTTCGAAACCCAGCAACACCTCGGGTTTCGTGAATTCAAGAGGTCTCTGTCAATATTATATTGCTTTTCGCAAAGGTGGATGGAGTTAAGGAAAGCTTAAGGGAAGATCTCGTTTTCTCTACCGCAGTCAAGACTTTGCGATAAGGCAGTTACGGGTTATGTAAAGGCTCGACGTCTCGGCGACGTTCAGTAGGATTCTTGCAAAGGCATTCATCAAAAGGACGCTCTTCAGGAAAGCGCAAGACAGGACTTCCTTTGCCACCTTTGCCATACTGCCAATAAATTTTAAGCTTTAGCAGGCATTAGTTGTGATACGGGAGAGGAAGCTGGTTGGAGAGTTTCTTCCTCTTCCCAGGATAATTTTGCAAGCTTTTTAGCCCATCTGAAAGGGTTTTTCAGATGATAGATTTTGTTAGTTTCTAGTCGGGACTACGCTGCCGAATTGAACATCGTCGTTCTACCTGCCGTAAGCCCTGTCTCTTAACAGGATTCTTGCCCCTTTCTCGTTTGAGACGGGAATCGGAAAAATAAAATGCTCGACTTCCTGGATTACGTTTTGTCAAATTCAGTGACTTTCCCCCATTGACAATATACTATCGTTTTGTCAAGTAAGTGGGTATCCCCTCATTGACAAAATATCTCTTTGTCCCGTAAATGGGTTAGTTCTCATTGACAAACATCTCTTTAACTTGATATTGCGTAAGCGAATAAGCTCTTATTGACAAGATTCGGAAGAGCTCTCATTCGTCATTCGCAGACTCGTACAAGAAATAGACTTGTAGACTACGTCAATGAACGTTTATGTCCAATAACATAAGAAGCTTGAGCTGTCTGCTTCGATTCTCTAAGTTTTGTTCATGAAACTTGCCTGTCAGATATGTATGTAGCTGTATTTCCGAATTCAGCTATATATATGTCTGCCAGGTAAGTATGAACAAACTTTATTGTGATATAATAAAATATTTTGCCTTGCGTTATTTTACTACTGGTTGGTTCAAGTTATACACGCTTGCTGTAGTTACCTCTTCGGATGGCAACCGAGAGGTCTATTGTCTATTATTTTAAGGACATTTAATAGTTACTCCCTGCAGCCTTCCAGGAGTTTCCGATTTATCTTTTACCGTTGTATGGTAGTGTTCTGACAACACAAACGCATCTATATATTTAGCGTTTTCTGTTTCGCTTAAATATACCAGCTTGAGAGTCTCTTTTTGCTAAAAAAATAACGGACCTATTTCTTCGTAGAATAGGGTAGCTGGCAACCCAGACATAAAGTTAAGAGACGACGTTCGTAAGCTGCTGGCTGCGGCTGTGTCTGACTGTCCAAGTTCCAAGTTCCAACCGAGCCAGTAACAGATCGTGCGCTGTCATGCGCTGTAGGTTACGTCTCTCTCTCCTGCGGGATTGACTGACTAACCGTATCTCTGTGCTGGCGGTTACGTCTCTCCTGCGGGATTGACTGACTAACTGTATCTCTGTCCTATAATCACGGACTTTAGCCTAAGATTGAGGGGATTTCTTACGTGAATGAATAAACGTTGCATTTGTTTTGCCTTACTATGTTCAACAGAGTTATCTCTATCCTTTCGGTGCTCGTTACCGCACGGTATAGAACTACGAGTCTACCGCAACATTGCACTTTTATATGCTCTCCTGCTTAGGCAAAGCGCAGCCTTATAGGGAAGTAAGCATACTCGGGGAGGGAATGGATGAGCTTGCTGGGGACCATTTCCTTCCTGAAAAAGTTTGTTTCCCCGAATAGACTGCAATTCAGACCACAGTTTTTTCCTACCGGGAAAACTAGAAATGATATTATTCAAGATCTAGGAATTATTCTGAACATCTCTCAGTGCGTCATGATAGAAAGAAGGTGCCGGACATCTGGATAGTGTTTCAGATGTCCTGGATCTTAATCTGAAAGAAGTAAATGCAATTCGGTCGTCCCTCCAGTCCTCGAAACGAGTTTTTGGAACCAGTGGTCCACATCAACTCGGATATTCCACAGCTCTCTCATATCTTAAGAAGTATCTTCTCTTGGTCCCTGCTCGAGTTTACGAGAAAGAGCCTATTATAACAACAGGCGTAGAATGTAACGATCCTCTAGAGGTTCGTTACAGGATTGCAAAAGTCCGTACGAATCGTCTCGATCGACGGCAGCAACTTTTGACTTCCGAGTGGAATCTTTCTTTAGAAGTAAGTTGAGAGTTATGGAGACTTTAGGGACGCCCTTTCATTCTTCTCTTCGATATGTTGAGGACGAAGAGGCTTCTTCTTCTCTGCTCCCTTTTTCTCGATCCGGGATCGGTACCATTAAACGCCATCCTATGATATTAAACGGGGATGGATGTTTAGTCTCTTTTCCCCTTTTTCCATCGTTTAGGAAATGTAAATGAGGATTTATGACGTCACAGGGAGCGACAATGACGCTGATCGCCCCATGTTGCCTTCAGGATCCTGGATTTACAGAGGTCACATCCTTCCTAGTTCACTTTCCAAGGACCTTTTCAGAGAGAGTCGGTCTACTCTTAACTCGAAAGGTACCTATAACCTCTCCGCTCTGAGTCTGACAACGTTCAGACTATTGAGATGTTGACAGGAATAAGATTACCGTCTTCCATTTCCGTCTGAAGAATGGGATAAGCTGGCAGTCACAACTAGTAAAGAATACGCAAATATGTTGTTGACGGCTTTTGGGCTCAGAGATTTGCATCTGTCAAACAACAAAGCCCTTCACGATCTTTGAGTTCTGTGGAATCTCGAAACTCGCTCACCATCTACTTTTTGTCTCACCTGTTTTCTCGGAGTCAGACACTCGTGCGAGATCAGGCGACATATAGTAGCCCTGAGTTTCTTGTTGACGAAGTCTGTTGCGTTTATACACCCCCGATGATCGTGTAACATGAGACCAGGTTGGACTGTCAGGCATTCTTCCTTCGGGACTGAATCGCCTTTTTGCTCCTTGCTCCTTTCTCCTGGCACCAGAAGCTCGAGTCAGGAGTTGATTCGCTGACGACGTTGGGTTGCGTTGATACACCCCCCAAGGTTTGCTTAGATTGAATCGCCCAGGCAGTCCAGACACTCATCCTTCAGCGAAGAATAGTGCCTTATGGTCTTCAGGGTACAGCCTTGCTGTCCTTGATTCGTCTGACTGGTCAACTGGTCGGTCACCTGACTTTAGTACAGACGGACTGACTGTGCATGTCCAGATCGAAGCTTTCAATATGGAACTTAGACGTAGTCTGAAGTTCTTGATGTCAAAGCATTCGATCCTCTCCTACCTGTTAACTTCTTGCATGTGATCAGGAAGGCCTTCTTCTAACCACCCTAGATACGACAAAGAGGGTTAGTGAGATTTTAAGCCATCGTCACAAGTTTTGGCTTTAGAGAACACAAGGCGTGCTCTCTAAGCCTTTAGTTGTGGCCTAAGAATGGAAACCCGTTTTGTCCTTGGGCCAGGAGCTCGGAAGCAAGGATGGCACAAGTTAGGGGGCAGGAGCCAGAGAGAGTCCTGTGCCCTGTCAGGTCTCTCAAGTTTTATCTACATAAAACTCAAGAAAGTTGAAGTCATTCGGGCAATCTGGCAGTGTTCCGAAAAGGACCAGACTTGCCCATATCGAAGAACACCCTGGCTTTAGTGTTAAGGAGTTCTTTCAAAAATGCTCCTTCATTGTGTTTGCACAAAGATTTGAAAATCTTTTTATCTGAATGCTCACGAGGTGAGGGCGCGGCCTCGGAAGCATTTCAACAGAGCATGGCACTCAGCAACATCCTGAGTACCATGTTTTAGCGAAGCAACTCTGTGTTCACTTCACACTCCCTGCGAGATGTGAAGATGGCATATGAGATCTGCTGCTCGCTAGGGCCATACGTGTCTGCAGACACAATCTTGGGGGCAAGAAGTACCACTCATCCTATCCTGTAGAAAATGGTTAGGAAGAGCTCTTAATTTAGTTGAGTCGCCGACAACGGCGACTTTCTTAACTCAAGCCTTAGTTAACACACCTTAACTTTGGCTAGGGTTGGTCAGGTGGTGATATATATATTTATATATATATATAGATATTAAGTATACTTTAGTTTTTATAATAATATTTTATTTTACTTCTTAGCCCTCATGGTATGGTCCAATATGGTCTAGTCACATTGTGGTCACGCCCCCGTTGACAGATCATCTGGAGTGCACCAGCTTTATAGGTCTCTACCTCGCTGGCAACTCTAGTAAAGCAGAAGCAGACTTGGGTGACAGTAATCACGAAGTCGGCTATGCTAACAGGTGGAACCAAGATGTAAATCATCTGCATGCATTTGTTTCCCAAAATCCTTCTATTCTGTCCCTTCCCACCTCCAACGGTGGGATTCAGCTATATATATATCTGACAGGTAAGTTTCATGAACAAAATGATATTGTTATGATACAATAAAGTTTGTTCATACTTACCTGGCAGATATATATAATCAAGTACCCACCCACCTCCCCTCAGGGGACAGTGGAAATAAAAATTATGAATAGAAAATGGGAATGGTTCCTGATACCCGCCTCCCAGCGGCAGGAATGGTTACTAACCACCTGGCCGACCACTGCGTGTGTCGAAAGTTTTTTAAATTCTGTCGGACTTCAGAAAATACAGCCATATATATATCTGCCAGGTAAGTATGAACAAACTTTATTGTATCATAACAATATCATGTTTGTGGTGTTTCTGGAAAATATTAATCAGTGCATTTGAATGTTTCATTTTATATACAGGCAGTCCCCTGTTATTGGTGGACTCGGTTAATGGCGACCCAGGTTTATGGGGCTTGTCTAGCATCATAAAATTGGCGATTTAAGGTCCCATAACAGGCCGAGTTTAGGTTATCGGCACTGTAAGGTGGCAATAATAGAGTTATGGCGCCATAACATTCCTAACAGAGGCGCCACATACCGAAACTCGGTGCCATAAGCCAAGTTTTGGTTAATGGTGGTTTTCGCTAATCAGCACCTCGCCAAGAACGGAAGCCCCGCTGATAACTGAAGACTGCTTGTTTTGTAAATTTAGGTATAGATCAATATATTTGTTATAACATTTCATGTGGTAGGTTTCTGCCTTAACGTATTAAAAAGTGTAAGGATATTAGTTTTGCTGTAATATGGTATCCAGTAGTAATGAGTAGGCGCATTTTTACTCAGTTGGAGATACTGTGTTTCATGTGCATGTAATGCAAGAACATTGTGACCAGAAATTGCTGGTAGATGGAAATTGTGTTATTAGGCTCAGAGGTCTGGATAAACTAATCCTATATAAAAATAATAATTTACTTGAATCAGTTATTTAGCATTGGGTACAATGCTTTGTAGATAAGTTGCCCCACTTCTTCTTCTACACCATTTATCATGAGCAATACAATCATTTGTTGCTGTGTTAGTACAGCATTCCCTGGTTGTTGGTGGTCTCTGTTGGAACAGAACCCCTGCTGATAACCGGTAACTGCCTGTATGCTGTATTTCCTTCTTCATTTTAGTATGGTTTGTAAATATTAAAAGTGTACATATCTTGTTGTGAAGGAATAATATATAAACCACTCATTATTGTTGACTGCTTGAAAATAATGCTACTCCTCTAGTAGGATTGTCTGTAGCTTCTATCGAGTTAGCTTCTGTTTGTGAAGTTTTTGCTATTTTCACAGTGGAGCCGGAAGCAGCGTTCTGTGTCAAGATGATTCAAATAGGTATTGTTGTGTTAACCTGGAACTGCAGTAAATGGGCCTTGCTCTGTGGAATAATTGATATGGTGAGGGTTTTCCGAACCATTCATTTAGTCTCCAGCTTTATTGCTGTCTTTTACTTTTTGTAAATTGCCTTTGTTCTTATCCTGCCAAAGTCTCCAGCTTTATGTGTCGTTGTTCCATCTTCCCCCATTTAAGCCTGAATCCTCCAAGGCACTGGTATGAGAGTTGAGAAATATGATTAACCTTTATAGGTCTTTGGAAATAAAATCTACCAAATCCTTGCTCGTTTTGACTTTCATGGACGTAAGGATAATTTGAAAACATCATTTGTTGCAAGTCTTGTAGAAATTTCTAGTTTGTTGGGAGTTTTATTTGATATACTTGAATAGCTATTAGCAGCATTATTATTGTCATAGGAGTTATATTTAGTATATCTAAATAGTTACTAGCAGTTTCATTATTGAAAATGTGATATTATGGAGATTCTTGAGGTGTTCTAGTTACCTGCATGTTTCAGCCCTATGTTGTGAAGTGTCTTAGACTATTTTGTGTTGTAGGTTGTTTAAATAATTAGTATTTTTTTAGGTGCCATTCTGCCTTTCAATTTTGGGTATTGCAAAGATACCCAGTTATTTTTATACGGACATATTTTCATCATATTTTTATAATTTTGTGTTGTAGTAACATAGATACAGTTGAACATTTGATAATGATGATGATGATGTTCATGAGGCCAGTAGAATTTAAATGTGAGATGAAAATAGAAATATAGGTTTTCAGTGAACTTAACATGTATGTAGTTGGTGGTCGTATTTACATTACCCTTCTTTTGGTCCCACTGAGTGCCCTCCCACGGACCTGCCAGTTGTACCAGAGGTATGTTGAAGTGTTCATCTATTCTGAAGGTGATGTGCATAGGGTTTTGAATTAATTTTCCAAGATTTTTTTAGTATGCTCAATACAGTAGTAGGAATTTCTGGTAAATTGATATTTTGTGTAACTGTAATTTTGGTGAGGTAATGTAAGCCAGTTTAGTTAGGCATGGGAAATTGTTCCTCTTTATACTTTGAATTATATCCTTGAGCAAAGTTTTTGTTTAGGTAGTGAAACTGATTTTGGCTAATGTAAATCCTGCTGCTTTTTTTAGGATATTTTATGCTGCATTCTTTGCCATTGGTAAAAATATTTTGCTTTGAGGTAAAATTGCATGGAAATCCAGTCTTTCAAATTTTATTTCGGTGCTGTTAACCTTTGTTTTAAGTGACACAGTAGTTAGTGCAATGATGTATTTTATCAAAGGCTAGTACTGGTATGATAATGACTGCTAATATTTGATAGTAGTAAAATGGTGACACATCAGTGAGAGATGAAAGTTTTAATGTTGAGTTGGAAGGTATGTCCTTCAAAGTGGAGTGAAGGTTATTAAGAAAACTATTTTATTTTGTAGCCTTTATTTGGTATTTAGTCTTTTTACTGTTTTAAGTTATATGGTATTCTGAGGTCAGGAATATTGAATTGACAGTTAATTTTGTTGATAGAAAGGATTGACATTTTGCAAGAGATTGAAATGGTATATCTTGCTTGAAATGAGCATTGTGCAGCCTAAAAGTTGTGTAAGAATTGAGAAAAATTTAATTGGTTATTCAACCAGGAGAGAAAAAGAGACAGCCTTATAAATAAATTAGTTCTGAAGATGAAACAGCTCACTATCTGGCACCCTTTCTGTAAGCTAGGAATGTGAAAGGTAAAGTAGAAACAATATAGGCTTAGTTAAAATAAAAGTTGTATTGTGGAACTGTGATAGAAAAAGGTAGGGAAGTGGCAGAGGTGCCACCTAAAACATATATGGATATTTTTTATTTATGGGATTAAACTATAAAGGAGCTAGCACAAGCACAATAACTTTGGGGGTGACATGAAAAAATATAAATTCTTGTGGAATTGGCAAAAAAAAACTATTGATTAGGCATACTGGTCAAAGATTAATTTGCAGGTGATGTAATTGTGGGATAAAAAAAGAAAAAAAACAATATGAAAGAAGGTGATCCTCGATAAACTGATCATGAATAGATAAAAGATGAGGTGGAGAAATGCAGGTGACAAGGTCAAGGTTTAAGAGATGTGAGGAAAAAGAATACAAGGTAGCAAAGTGGCCAGGAGAAAAATGGAAAAGGTTTAAAAGGGTGAAAGTATGCAAAATGAAAATGGAAAAATTAAATTTAAAGGTAAGGGAATATGAACTGAAGTTATAAGTAACCTTGGGAAGATGGAAAAACTTGGTCAGGGCAATTAGGAGTACAAACACACTCCAAAAGCTTTGGTATATCCTGTCATTTATTAGCTAACCTGAATTATTGAAAACCTAGGAAATGAGGGGTTAGGATCTGTAGAGTAGAAAAGTATGACAGTGATATTTTACAGCAAAAAAGAGGAAAAACGTCATTTAGAGGTTGTAAAGGGATAAGACAACTTTAGGATGTTATGAAAATATTGAAGAAAGTTCTAATTGAAGAGAATAAATTTAAAAATCAACGATATAAGGACAGTGAGAAGTGCATTAGAAGAATTCAAGATAATGGTTATGTCCATTGATGGTCATTCCTGACTCCTTTGTTGCTTATTTATTACTATGATATGGAAGAAGCTACAAAAGAGTAGGGAAAGAGATGTTCCTGGCATCTGCTGGATGCAGATGATGTAATTTTAATGGCAGTTCTAGAGTCAGAAGATGCAGAAATGTTAGAAAGGTGTATAAATGGAAAGGAGAGCTAATTTAAAACATGGCTTCTGGTGACTGGTATAGGAGCTAAGGAATAAGAACAGTTAAGAAGGTGGCTATGTGAATGCTAAGGGGAATATGGGGATGCTCTTTGTATTATGCTTTGAATGTAACAAATGGCACTTTATGCAATGGCCAAAATTGCCATGTATATATAGGAGTAGATTTTCATACCAAGCACATATAAGAAAAAATGGGGAGAGAGAGAGGTTTGCACCATGAGATAGTTGGGCAAGTTTCTCTTATTTTCATGACTTGCAGGACTGTAAAATATGTATTAAGAAAGCAGTAAGGAAGAGCATTTCACCATTTTGGATGAATTAGAAAAGATTATGTGACTACAGATAGATATAGATGATATTCAGAAAGAGAAAAATACTAACAAAATTCCTTGCCAAAGAAAAAGTTAAGTAAAAGGTGTATAGTACCATATTTGAATATTTTGTGCCTGAAATTTTTTATCAAATGTTTCAGTTTTAACTGACATAAGTGGTTTGGGGTTTGAATTTCAGTCTCAAGTACTGAGCACTGGTTATTGTATAGGCTTAGGGAGTAGTTAAATGGGCCCATTGACGTTTTTCAGTGTTAACAACGATATTTTCAGGCTAGGTTTTGCAGCCAAGTTTTGAAAGGTGTCTTGATGAAAAATGTTAAGGTAACTTTATTCACTTTGCTAGAAAAATATTCTAGATACAGGGTGTTTTTGGCAGCCTTTCTAGGATAAAGAGGAAATAACAGATCAGTACACCAATAGATGGGGGTTATTGAAATGTGAGTGATTAAGAGTTTGTTCCAAAGTTTTGGGAACAGGATTGGCTAGGCAGTGAAGCTCCATGCTATTTCCTGCTGATCTATTATGGAACAGTGTAGTAACATACGTCCAAAAGGTATTTCACTAGATCTGTGTTCAGTATACATTGCTTCAGATCAAGGTAGCTTGGATTCCTTGATTTGTGATGGTTATATTTTAGAATTAGTTTTTATTGTGTAAGTTTTGCCATTGAGGAGCAAGGAAGGGAAGCATCAAAACTTCCCTTTAGTTGCTTGATTTGCAAAAAGCCAAATTGTTTAAGGAGCTTGGAAACTGCTAAAGAAAGATTCACCCATGTGGTTCCACAGATTGCTTTGGCTTAGGAATTTGGTATGTAAAACTGACTAGTGGGCAATTTACTTCTTGCATTTCAAACTTAGCTTAGACTCACTAGGTAAGGTTAAGGCAAAAGGAAAGGGGTCTTGCTGATTTTGTCTTCTCTTTTTTTTTTGTGACAACTAAATCATTAATTTCGTTTAGAACTTGGCATGAACATATGGAAATTTTCTTGATTATCCTGATGTGGCTTTAGGTGCTATGTCAGTATGAACAGGACTGCTTTTTCCCATAACCTTGTGAATTCTTTACATCTATTAATAGCCTGTAAAATTTTAAATGATTAAACTAATACAGAATATAATGATTCTATAAGTTTCACAGTTTACCGTAAGGTCCAACTTTTTATTATATGTATGTTAAGGTCTTTTCAGGAATAGTACAGTTAGGACTTTAGAAATATAAAATCTTATGGCCAGTAATAGGTAAATTTGAAAAATGAAATACGTAAAGATAGTTGTGAAAAGAAATACTGCACAGTAATTCCATACTATAATGTGATAAGAAACAGGTGGACAGTAGATCTTTCAATTTTACACAGTGAAGACCTGCCACAAATGTTATGAGGGTTCTATTTTTAGGAGTTCCATTTTAAAGAACCAGTGGTGAGAACTATAAATGAGCCTTTATTTACAGGATGTTTTTTGTTGTAAGCATGTTCACAAATGATGCTATTGATGGTTTATCTTAGCTGCTATTACAAGGTATGCATAATATATGTGACCTTTGACTTCAGTGGTTTATCTGCTCAGTGTAGACAGTTGTCACTCCATCATACAATTTGGATAGCAACCCTAGTACATTAATTTAATGGTGGATCCTTGCTCCTGAAAAGGTTCTTTAAAGGGTATTGTACTGTAGATCCTGTGTTATTTTCATACTTGAGTACAGCATATATTTTCATGAGTGTTATAGTTAGGAGTTACCATATTTACAGTCTAGTTCAGTATAACAGCTGTAATGCTGTCTGTTAGACATGTGAAGTGGTGGTTAGTTGGGATACTCTTGGACTCTTGGCAGTTGTCATAATTTTTCTCCACGCTCTCACGAAAGACTTCAGCTTGTATTTACTGGAATGGAATGAAATTGCTCCTTAATTTGTGGCGGGCTCACATGTAATAATAAGACTTTTGCACAATGTTTTTTTTTTTTTTTTTTTTTTTTTTTTTTTTTTTTTTTTTTTTTTTTTTTTTTTTTTTTTTTTTTTTTTTTTTTTTTTCCCTGAACTAGTATGATGTGATTGGTTATCACATACATGTAAAGCACTCACAGATACAGAATGAATATAGTATTTAGGTGTGGTTATACACTGTTTCTTAATACATGTTGTAAAACTTAATTTTTTTTTTAGTGTGCAAGTACTGCAACATGTTCATATTGCACATTATTTCACTATCGGCAATTACTTTTTAAAATTTTGTGTAGACAGCTTTTGAATTTATTGTAGGAGGTTCCTTCAAAGTGCAACTACACAGCAGCGGAATGTATAAATTACATTTTAAATAGGTAATGTAAATATTTCACGTAGTGGTCAAACTACCAGGGTGATAAACTTTTCACAAAAGCATGTTGCCTGTCTTGTGGTGAACCTTATATGTTTTTCTTGATTTTTTGGTCATTATATTGCATGTCAGTTTTTAATGTGGTTTAATTTATAATTCTACGTGACAAGATATTTAAGTGCAGCTTAGCTTACCTTGAATAGATAGATTTTAAAATTTTTATATAGGTATGTATATATTTATATTGCATATTGTTATTATCAGTGTCTTGCCATGAGGAAATGTGTTTTAAGTACTATTTTGAGGATTTTTTCCATGCAGCTTGTACAGTCAAATTCAGTAGTCTGTTGGTGCTCACTGTTCATTGTTTTTACAATGTAGAGGGTACTCTAGCTTCAAATCTGTGTGTGAATGTTGGTAGACATGTTTTGAATTTGACTGTATTTATGTATCTTTAACTTTTGCATGCCTTGAAAATACACGCACATAAAAGTGTGTTCTTGTGCCCATAATGCAGTTGATGCATGCAAGAAGCATAGAGTTGATTATTTTTACTTTTAATTCCAAGATTTCTTTCAGCATTAGGTGTTGTAGCAATGGTAATATTTGAATAAATCAAGGATAAATTTACCCATTACTAAAAAGTATCCAAATAGACATGATTATTAATTGGAAATTTAGTGAAAGAAATTTATAATTTTCATTTAATGTTTGCAGATGTTAGGCTTTGGGAAAAAAACATTCATTTTAAAAGTATGATTTTCTAAGAGCATGAGTATCAGTGTCTGACATTTACAAAGCCAGAAAAATTAGGCAAGCAATGTGGAATATAATAATGTCGTCATGATTTTAGATTTGTGTAAGCTTTAGCATAAGTGTAAGGCTGGAAGCTAGCTTTTGTTAACAGGTCCATTCACATTACTGTAATAGCCATTACGACTCTCTTGTCATATTTGTCTGAATAAACAGTTGTATGTAAATTATATTTTCAGGCCTTTTAGAAAATTACAATGTTGCATTTGGTGTGATGAGGTCTTTTTCATAATCAGTATTCAAGAAAAAGAAGGAAAACTGTATCGATAACCTAGATAAAGTAAGATGAGTACAAAAAGAAGGGAAGAATGTATTGATAACCTAGATAAAGTAAGTGAAAGAGTACAAAAAGAAAGGAAAATTGTATTGATAACCTAGATAAAGTAAGTGAAAGGGTAGGAAAATAAAGGAAAAAGGGCAGGGAGAGATTTCTTTCCCAGGTTTTGCAATTGTGTTACAGTAAAAGCTCTGTATGCTGGTGGGCCACTTGTAGTGTACCTTTTGGCACACTGTTGATGGTACTGAAAGCTCTGTGCAGCATTGTCTTGGCCCTCAGCTGAGCTTTCTGCCTTTTACCTCTTCCCTTCTGTCCCTTTGTCCTTAGCTGTCCAGATTCTTTAACTATACCTTGTTTGTTGAAGAACTAATACTTTTGGCAGTCATTATGAGTTTACAATATTCCGTGGCACTCTATTATTAAATTAATAATTAGTATGATAATAATAATAACAGTAACAACAACAACAACAACAATAATAATAATAATAATAATAATAATAAAATGAAAGTTGAGAAATTATATACAGAATATTGTCATAACTTTCTGAAAAGTTACCATATTTGACACACACCTAAAGTTGCATGCATACTTAAAGATACACATGCAAAATTGCACTTGCACATACTAGAGTGTAGTACAAATGCTTATAAACTCTCAAGGATATAGGAACTTGTGTGCCTCTTAAGAAGTATAGAATTTGTGGGAATTTGGTTAGGTTATTTTACCATGGTAGTAATGAATTGGGAGTCAGGTTTAACCTTGGGGCTTTAATTTCCCTGTTTTCTCTTGTTATCATGCAAACTTTTCTATCTTATGCTTAGCTTCAAGTATTTTTGATCAGTATAGTTAAAAAAGTTCATTATGTATGAAAATTGATAACCTTTGTAATGACAAAATAAGGGCCATTGAATAGGATGTGAGGCATATGACAAGATTATTTGTGATAAAAAGCTTTACTCTAGAAAAACAGTGGTACTGTAAGGAAATACATTCAAAAGGGAAGTTAGTGGTCAGAAGCCAATACCAGAGAGAACAAACAGGAGAAATCCTGATGGGAACTTGAAGCATTGTTGGCATTCACACTGTTGGAATAGGCTATTGAAGAATATTTCTATTTGCTTGTTACAGGATTCAATCCCAGGTCTTGTTTCAGTGTAGACTAATGAAATTAAATTGGAGTTACTGTAGGTGTTCTCTCCATTGGGTTTTCTCACATCCTGGTGTTCCTTTTCTGGTTTATCTGCAGAGTTGGTTGAAGAAAATAATTTGTGAAGCATTGGTTGATATGTTTAAGTTGCATTTGACATTATGTGCAACCGGAAGATGCTAGCCTCGTCAGATGTTTATATAATACTAATGGATTGGCCATATTGCTGTCAGCTGAACTTCAGCACCCTTGTGGAAATATGTTGCCTTAAACTTGAATGCCTGGATGAAAAATGCATTTTATTGAAAACAAACATTACAAAAATGAGAAGAAATCTAAAGCAGCTATCTAGTAACATGGTGTTAGTAACAGCTTGATCTGTAAGTTAAATGTTGGGTAGTTATGAAAATTATTGTTTTGTACCCATAATTAAGGTATCTCTTTAATTTGTGGTTTCAGTAGCTCATTGGCTGCACCTACCCTTTATGCAGTGCATAGTGAATAACATTCTCTCTCTCTCTCTCTCTCTCTCTCTCTCTCTCTCTTCTCTCTCTCTCTCTCTCTCTCTCTCTCTCTCTCTCTCTCTCTCTCTCAAGACGAGTGGGTTAACATTCAAATTGTAGATATATTACTACCTTTTATTTTAATTTCCATACAGGATGTATAAAATCATAACTTTTATATGTATGCTTTGTCGCATGGATAGAGTTTATATGTATGCACAAGCATTTGTGCATATAAATTGATGATTAAATTAGCCATATGATGTATGTCATTGTTTATGCTGTATGATTGTGAATACAGTATATATGTATATTTGGGTTTTTAAATTGAGGATTTGTTGGAACAGCCAGATAATGATACGTCTTGTAAGGATGGTCTCATCTGTTAGTACGTTTTGTATTCCTCCTGTTTATTCAGTAAAAATGAGGCTTTGCTGATGCATGGAGTTTTATTTTGTGATTTATTATTAGCTGCTTTTAATTTTATTTTACTTATAATTTTCTTTTGAAAACATAGAGCCATTGTTTCTTGCATTGCCTAGTTCACTCATTTGCCTGGGTGTTTCAGGATCAGCGCACTTCACGGCACAGTGAGGGTGAGCATAGTCCTGATGACACCTTCTCTATCAACTCCTCTACCACCCTATGTAAGTATATGAATGACGGTATCCTTTACTTTTATTGAAAGTTTGTAATGAGTATATCTTAAGGTACTGCACTAAGAATTGCTTAACAGTTATGATGACATGTGAAAGGCCTAGAATAGTTTTTTTGCTTGAAGTTGAGGTAGAATTAGCAAAGCTTTATAAAAACTTTAATTTTATTTTGCTAAATGTATGGCTTTGAAATTAAGTTTAAGTTTTTCATTCAGTTGTAGCATTAGTGACGTTTATGTACTGTGTGTGCGCTTATAGTTGGTCAGATTGGGCAAAGAGTACTTAATTGAAAATATTAATTAGAAGTTGAAAGTATAGCAGTAACATTCAAAAGCTTATGATGAAATTTAGAGAAGAAAATTTTTTAGCAGTTTAAAATCTGTATTCCGCCACAAGTGAGTTATTTAACAGTTTAGAATCTGTTGAATGCCTCTGTAATGAATGATGGCATTACTGTTTTATAAATGCATAAGATTGAAGCAGTTAAGATATGATTGAATATTGAGTTGATGACTTAGGCAAGTGATGGAAATCATTAAATCATACTACATAAATAACTAAATAGAAGTGAAGAAGTAGATATTTATAGGAAACAGATCGTTTTATGCAAATGAGAGTCGTTTATAGCAGGTTTTACTACTATACTTGTACTGTTGAATCCAACTTTTGGAGGGCTAACAGTCATACAAATAGATTTGTACTGAGGTGGTTTTCTGGAAATGTCTTGGTGTGGTAGAAAAATATGTTAGGTATGTATTTAATATTATTAGGTTCTTTTCCATAAATTTTTTGTTTTAATTTCTTCCTTTGTTGAATCGCCGTACATGCTGGTGTATAAGGCGACCCTGCGCATAAGACGACCCCCATTTCTCATGTAAAATTGTGGGTTTAAAGGTATGTTTGGTGTATAAGATAACCCCAAATTTATTAAATTACACAACTCAGTCAGCTGATGTAAGTTAGTTGTTACATAAATAAAAACAGTAATAATTGGAATTATGTAAAATCAGTATCTTCAAGATTTTATAATGTTTGGCAAAGCTAACCATTATAAAGAAATACTTTTGTATTCCCTTAGGAAAAATATATGGTAAATATCACGACAGATACTCAACGCCTTTGATGTCACTATCTGCGGAGTAATACCCGTTGGAAGTAGATCCCCTTGAATGTATTTCTTTAAATTGGAACGCATCCCGATAGTATGGATAACTGGGGAACTATTGATATCACAAAACATTTTAGTTTGATTGTAAAGTACTACCAAGGAAATATTGGCCTTCAGTAAGCGACGTGGTCGCAAGTCAAACATGACCGGGAACTGCGAATTTTGGAGGCAAAAGCACGTCTGAACCTGGCAAAAACACATACTTTATTTAATTTACTATGTCTATAAATAAAGTAGCTGCAATTTTTAAACCCAGCTTTGATAATTTACAAAAGAAATGTATGAATTAAGTTCCATTCGGCATCTAAAGAGAGTGATATCAGTAAAATGAAATAGGCTCATTATTTTAAGAATGTAAACAAAACCAGAATGCAAATAGATCTCTTAGATCATATTATAATTCAATAATATGGTAATATGTAATGCATACTTGCAATATGATTAGATATGGTAAAACAGTAGTTTTATTAAAACTATCATTATTCTCAATTCACAATTATTATTTGACTTCTGCCAACAGATATACTATATCAGTTAACAACCTAACTGGGGCAACTCTCTCTCTCTCTCTCTCTCTCTCTCTCTCTCTCTCTCTCTCTCTCTCTCTCTCTCTCTCTCTCTCAGCAAGCATAGTACTAGTGACGATGCTCCGTCCTCCACTAAGAAATTCCAGGTTTTAGAATTATGAAAAGCCATTGTAAACCTGTATCGATATAAACAACAGAATCAAGAAACAGCTGATTACTGACATTATGTTTTGGAGGCAAAAGCACGCCTGAACCTGGCAAAAACACATACTTTATTTAATTTACTATGTCTATAAATAAAGTAGCTGCAATTTAAACCCAGCTTTGATAGTTCAAGAAAGAAACTGATCTGTAAATTAAGTTCCATTCGGCAACTCAAGAAAGTGATAATATTATCTGTAAAACGAAATCAGATGATATTTTACAAATGTAAATAAGACCAGGATGCATATCTCTCTCTCTCTCTCTCTCTCTCTCTCTCTCTCTCTCTCTCTCTCTCTCTCTCTCTCTCTCTCTCTCTCTCTCTCAAATACTGACATAAAGAACGTAGAATCAAGAAACATGCTGACATCATTTGTTGTAACTATCAAGCATTTACTAAGAGTTGCGTTGAAGTTTCATGTTATTAAACCCTGCTGATTCTCAGTGGTGGCTTTCAAAAGTTGTAGAATAAAATACATTTTCACTCATTCTTCAAGCAATGGACATCTGAAGAAAGAATCCCAGTAAATTGAAGCTGAAGGTTACAGCCGAGGCTGAATAAAATGAATAACGGATCAGGCGAAAGTGATGTCTAGAACTGGCAAAATCACTCTTAAAAGTATTACCAAATGACATCTTGTTAATTTACAAGAAGTATTACCAAATTACATCTTGTTAATTTACAGGAAGTATTACCAAATTACATCTTGTTAATTTACAGGAAGTATTACCAAATTACATCTTGTTAATTTACAGGAAGTATTACCAAATTACATCTTGTTAATTTACAAGAAGTATTACCAAATTACATCTTGTTAATTTACAAGAAGTATTACCAAATTACATCTTGTTAATTTACAAGAAGCATTACCAAATTACACCTTGTTAATTTACAAGAAGTATTACCAAATTACATCTTGTTAATTTACAAGAAGCATTACCAAATTACACCTTGTTAATTTACAAGAAGTATTACCAAATTACATCTTGTTAATTTACAAGAAGTATTACCAAATTACACCTTGTTAATTTACAAGAAGTATTACCAAATTACATCTTGTTAATTTACAAGAAGTATTACCAAATTATATCTCTTCTAGCAGTTAATGGCAATAAAAATATCGATAGTGCTCAATCAGCTGAGATTTTGAGAATGTAAACGATATCGAATGCAAATGGTGTACAATGACAATGTTTATATTCTGGAATACGTTTAACAACTTTTGCCAATGGTAATTTCCTTCAGAAAATATTTAGGTTTATGGACCTTTTCAGTTTTTAGAATTCTGGAGAGAAATCATACACCTGTACCAAGATGAGAGCTTGCTCATCCTAATTATGGTAATTATCCACGGTTATTACAGTTGTTTTGTTGGCAGTATCAACAGTTGTGTCGCCAGGGTAATTAACTATTGACGCAACTATCAACACTTAGGGGGTGAACCCTCTTACGCCGAAACGGTATAAAAAAAAATTGTCTCCCGTGTGCCAGAGGTGTTTCAGAGTGAGCGCGGAATCGGAAAAAATATTTTTTTTCAAAAAATCACAGCGCGCTTAGTTTTCAAGATTAAGAGTTCATTTTTGGCTCCTTTTTTTGTCATTGCCTGAAGTTTAGTATGCAACCATCAGAAATGAAAAAAATTATCATTATCATATATAAATAATGAGATATATGATAGCGCAAAAACGAAATTTCCTATATAATTGTATTCAAATCGCGCTGTGCGCAAAACGGTTAAAGGTAACAAGTTACTTTTTTTCGTTGTAATGTACACTAAATTGCGATCATTTTGGTATATAACACATTGTAAAACAATAAAAGCAACACAGAGAAAATATTATCACAAAATAATGCATGAATTCGTAACACACGGACGTAAACAAATATTTTTTTCAAAATTCACCATAAATCTAAATATTGTCCTAGAGACTTCCAATTTCTTTCAAAATAAAGAAAAATGATTGAATATTACTATACTGTAAGAGTATTAGCTTACAATTGCAGTTTTCGACCATATCTGACGAGTTAAAGTTGACCGAATGTCGAATTTTTTTATATATACATTTTTTATATGCAATTATTTCGGAAATAAGAAAAGCTACAACCTTCAAATATTTTTCGTTTTATTGTACATGAAATTGCGCACATTTTCATATATAAAACTCTATGAAATGCCTAATATGAAATGGAGCAAATATTCAGAGAATGGTACGTACGCATTTCGGAGATTTGTGGCGGAGAATCTGCGCGCGGAGGGAAGGAAAGATTTTTTTTTTAAATTCACCATAAATCTAAATATTTTGCTAGAGACTTTGAATTTGTTTCAAGATAAAGATAAATGACTGAATATTACTAGACTGTAAGATTTTTAGCTTACAATTGCATTTTTGGACCATTTCGGTAGAGTCAAAGTTGACCGAACGTGGTTTTTTTTCTATTTATCGTGATTTTTATGCAAATATTTCAAAAATGAGAAAAGCTACAACCTTCAATTATTTTTAGTTGTATTTTACATGAAATTGCGCACATTTTCATATATAAAACTTTATGTAACGGCTAATTTAAAATGGTGCAAACATTACCACAATCGCACGTATGATTTTTTTGGAAGAGTTACCACGCGGACGTAAAGAAAATGTTTTTTTTTTCATAAATTCTACCATAAATCTAAATATTGTGCTAGAGACTTCCAATTTGTTGCAAAATGAAGGTAAATGCTTGAATATTACTAGAATTAAAGCATTTTAGCTTACAAAGTTGACCGAAGGTTGAAATTTTGGCAATTATCGTTATTTATATGAAAATATCTCAAAACTGATAAAAGTTACAACCATGGGTTGTCTTTAGTTGTATTGTGCATGAAATTGCACACATTTCCATATATAAAACTTTATATAACGGCTAATTTTAAAATGGTGCAAACATTACCACAATCGCATGTATGATTTTTTTTCGGAAGAGTTACCGCGCGGACGTGAGGAAAAAGTTTTTTCATAAATTCACCATAAATCGAAATATTGTGCTAGAGACTTCCAATTAGTTGCAAAATTAAGGTAAATGATTGAATATTACTAAAATATAAGAGTTTTAGCTTACAATTGCGTTTTTCGACCATGTCGGTAGAGTCAAAGTTGACCGAAGGTTGAAATTTTGGCAATTATCGTTATTTATATGAAAATATCTCAAAACTGATAAAAGCTACAATCATGAGTATTTTATTGTTGTATTCTACATAAAAATGCGCACATTTTCATATATAATACTTCATGTAACGGCTAATTTACAATGGTACAAAAATTATGTCAGTGACGAAATAATTTCCGAGATGTGTCACAGATACTTTTTAGTGCGGCAAGAAAGAAATTCGCGCTTGCGCGCCTGCGTAATGATTGTAAACAAAACAACACCTTGATCCGTGAACTCCCAGCATCCCCCAAGGCGCGTGATTCAAAAGTTTTAGGCTGGTAGGCCTATAAGTATTTTTCCGCGAATTTTAAAAAAAACTTTTGTAAGTCGACGTAAAATACGTCCAGTCGGCACACGGGAGACAAAAAATGTCGACGTAAAATACGTCCAGTCGGCGTAAGAGGGTTAACCTACTGTTGAAAATCTCGGCAGGATTTAAGGTTTACTTTTTATACTCTGTGTATTAGATGACCCTCCCCATTTTTTGAGAGATTTTTAAAGGTTAAAAGGTCGCCTTATACACAGCCATATATGGTACTTAGCTTGTAAAATTTTTGCAAGGTAGTGTTATGTAGACATATGCAGTATAAGTTTTTAATCATATTCAAATCTTAGTACAGTCAACCCCGTTATTCACGGGCTCTGGATTTGCGGACTCACATATTTGCGGATTTCTCCATGGAACTTATATACCCATTACTATTTGGCGGAAATTCACATATTCACAGTATTTTTCAATAAGAAATATCAGTTTCATGAGTAAATGCTTGTGTTGTGATAAAACTTAAAAAATCCTAGCTATTCACAGAGGGTGTCTGGTACGCATCCCCCACGAATAAGGTGGGGGTCCACTGTAGTGTGCATATTAAATAAGGATAATCATATCAAAGGAATGTTTACATCTTGTAGCGGTTTTGAGAAATTTCAGAAAATGGAACTGATTTCTTTTTTGACAAAGTAAGTAAAAGCAAGGCTTGAAAATGCTCGCCTAATTGCTGCTAGAATAGAAAAGGGAGTCAGAGTATCATAAAACTTTGATAATATCACTTGACATAGAGTGAGTTGTATGCACAGAAGCTTGAATGTCAAGTCATTGACCCCTGTGGGCATGTTCCATATGAATAGGGTTCATCTTCAGAGAAATTGAAGAATATTATGAAAGGAGATTCAGCAAACCAGCTGATTAGAAGGATAGGATAGGATAAAAGATTAGTTTAACCAGACATCTGAGCAGCAGATAAGAAGTACTGTATTGTAAGATTGAGGTGGAAATCTCATTAGTATATTAATTTTAGGTTGATGGCAAGAAAGTAAAACCATACAAAATGAGGAAAATAGTATAGAGGCATACCATGAAGGGAGTGGTACTAAACTGTAGGTAGTAAACTGTAGATGTAGAGACGTTGAAAACAAGAACAGGAAGAGCAACCTGCATTTCACAATTCATGAGGAAGTTGCTTCTGTATTTATATTTGCAGATGATAGATTACATGGTTAGAACAGGAAATTTGTTGTGCAGCAACTAGAGAGGAGAAAAAGTGACTGAAATGGGTCTTAAAAAAAATGGTTGGGAAACCCCAGTATGGTGTAGAAGATGTACTGCAGAAGTGTGAATTGATTCAGTGACCAGAGAAATAACATTTCATTTTACTTTTAGGACTAGAAACTAACAAAATCTGTAAGTGTTGTAAACAGCATAGTAAACTGCATTGTGGATAAATTACTATATCTAAAAAAGTTGGGTTATGGTAATGCCAGTGATTTATAACAGGAGGAATTTTCAAGAGTATAAATGGTTCAAATATTTTCAAACATTTCCCACATAGGCTATTTTTTCAAATTTGAGTTTGCAAACAATAGCTTACAATTTCCTTTATTATCAGCCTCAGGTGGTCAGGCCATGTAGTACAGAATTCTAAATGATCTTTGTCAATTTATCAGTGAGGCCCCTTATTTAGGAAGTCTCCAAAGTAACTATTCTTTTTTCACTTAGATTTTCTTTTTTCCCACCATTTTCATTCATTTTTCATGTCTTCATTTTCCATGAATGGTGTTTTAATATATGATGCCTCTGCTATCTGTAGAAAACTGAACCCTCTTCCAGAGTTTTAAGACAACACTTATATCGTTAGGCATTCTTATAAATTTTGTTCATCTTATTTTTTAAGAGCTAGATATATTTTCAGCAGATTTTTGAGGTTCCCCTCAAGATTCTCTGGAGAAAATCCAGTCAGTTAGTTGAGTCTTCCTGTATGACTTTATGGAGCTTCTATTACTTTTTTAATGGTCACATGGGATTATCTTGCATTAAAAATTGCAGATATGTACCACACTTTCGAAATGGTGTGTTTTCAACTGACTACATGCATGAACCACGGTTCAGAATAAGGCTCATATATATTCCATGCTTGACTTCTATGACAAACTAGACAGAAAGGAAAATGAGTATAGAATCACATGGGTCATCCTTTTTTCAGGCATCAGTATTTGGGGGTAGATGCTGACATCCTTCCATATCTAACCCGAAATGATTGTCACACACTAGGGGGCCATGTCATTATGGATGTGGATATTTCCCCTATTAGTATGATCCTTATGGCAGTAGTATGATAATGACACCACAGATTGAAATGGTTGTAATTTTTCTGAAAGTGGTTTTTGTTAATTTCTGCTTATCTAAGTTTTGTTTTTTGTATAATTGAATATATTTCTTGTGTCCTTTTTTCCATCTTATTTCAACAGGCATTCCATTTTCTTGGACCTTGCCTACCTACCATTTTTGGTTAATTGAATATGCGTCTATGACTATTACTGTACTATCATTTGTGTAGCAAATAGAAGTCTGCCTTTGCCAGTGCATGCAAAGCCTATATTGTTTTTAGAACATTGCTATAAATGTCAGTCATATACATTAGTATGATAGCTTTTTTCTGGATGTTGAGTGATTTCTAACATAATTTCTGGCATTCAATGTTGGTAATCATCACCTACATTGTGCCTGTCTACATCTTTAATAAAAAAAAAGTGATGGTCACTTTATTCTAAATAAGTTGGCTCATGGTTTTTCCTCCTCTCTTATTTCAATTTATTTGGCTATGTTAAGAGGTAAATTGACATTATTAATAATGATAAGTTAATGTCTACTTTTATTATTGACTTAGTTTGAGTCAGCTGTTGTGTCTATTAACCTTGTAACTCTCCTTTATTTATCCCATTCCCATTCTCTATGAATGACTTTTCCATAGTCTTAGTTCCTTTTGTCATTTTTGGGAGTATTGATGAGGGACTGTGACCCATCTGCTTCTTGTTTATTACTTTTGCCTTTAAAGCTTTTAGAATTTTGGATTTCCTTCTTACATTCATACCTTGAAATGAGAGGATGTGAATTGTTTACCGCCTATGATACATTGTGGGGACTAATCGTTTTGATGAAGTAGACTTGATTCAGATTGCCTCGGGTTTCTACAAGCTTGATGAAAACTGTGTTCTGCAGTTGAGGAAATGCAGCCTAAGGTTTATTATTCTTTACTTGCTTCCTGTAAAAAAATCTGATTAGCAGTTAGTTATAAGGCACTTTCATATGAACAGTTCAGGAAATGCAGCTGAAGGTTTATTATTCTTTTCTTGCTTCCAATAAAAAAATCTGATTAGCAGTTATAAAGTACTTTCCTATGATCTTCTCTCCCATCTTGTAGAATATTATGAGGATTAAGTTGTTGTTTATTGATAAGCAGAAGGAGAGGTGTAAGCAGATAATGGGGAGTCTCCCTGGGTTGGTATCCTCTTTTGATATGTTCCCCACCGTTGATGAGGGAATTTGGAAATCTGGATCATGTTTGATTTACCAAGTGGGGTTACAAAGCAGTGGTTTGTACATGGGTTGTGAAACAATTTTCAAGGAAATTTGATCAGGGAAAATGCATTTTTCCAAGTTCATGACAGGACATGCAAGAGTGTGAATTAACAGTTGCATACATTATACTTTAGTCACTCATAAAATGAGGTTAATGTGAAGGGGTGCACACACAGTTTTTAATAATTAAGTTTGATGGTATGTATAACTATAGTGTCATTGCTGTAAATTATGAAAGTATTTCATTTAATGGTAAGTTTATTTTATTAATTTCCACAAGCATCATTTCCGTATGAACTTTGTAAGTATAATACTAATCAAGCAATTTTTTTGGATGTCATTTTGTGTATTTTTGGCTGTCATATTGTGTATGTCAATTTTATGCAAGTATGCAGTGTAAGTGAAAGTGCATGTTGAATTGTATTTGTTTGATAATACTATCTTGTGTATTTCCAGTTTAGTTATTTGAAGGTCTGTCTATGAGGTTTTTCAGGCATTTTGACTTTATGAACTAAAAGTCATGCTGTACTATTTTGTTGGTGGCAACAGTTTATTGTCTTTTCTCATGAATTAGAAAAATATCTTTTTATCTTTCAAAATGTTGAAGGGTTGTGCATGGGGAAAAAGAAGTCTTTCAACATATATTTGTCCCTTACTCAGAATTTTTCTGTAAAATACATTAGCACAGTGTGTATATTGTGTTGAATACCCTACTACTGTATGGGGTATGAGATTAGTTACATCATATTTTAAATATTTTTTAAGATGTTTTTTCCCTTTTTTTTGGTGAGGGTAGTCTCTTCTTAGTACACTGTTAGTTATTCAGTAGACTGAGTGTCATAGTTGTACAAAATCAATGTTCCCCTTGAGAAAGACACTTATCAGAATCATTCATTTGTTCATTTACTTTACCTTTCTCCTTGTGTGGATGAAATGTGTGATAACTTGTTTTTGGATTTTAAATGTTAGGAAACTGAACAAATCCTACTTACCTTTTTTGTTATAAATTAGAGGACCTTTTATCAACTTCACTTGGTGTAAGAGGGTTCTAGTTAAACATGATACAGGGTCTTCAGGTCTTGTGAAGTCGTTTTTGGAGGACTGAAGAAGTAAAACGGTGTGCACCGTAATAGTCTCTTGACCAAGAGAAATCTGTTAAGTACTAATAGTGATTCCAAAGTATAGAGGAATATTTTAATACTGAATAGGGTATACCAAGTATACCCTATTAAGTATTATTGCATTGTTGTAAAGATAAATTGTTGCCCATAGAGGTATAAAAACAAGTTGCATATTTCCGTATAAATTTAAATAAGCTGAACACTTAGAAAAAATACTTTGATGATTATATAAGGGTAACAAAGAATTGATATACGTATACACTTTGATCATAAATGATTCACAAGAAAACGTTACTTTTATATTGTACAAAGATACACAGGTAATACATGCTGATTATAAATAAGTTACATGCATTTTGTATCCAGTCTCTCTAATATTCAGTTCCTGACCTGTCATTAATTGGGTTATGCATTGTGCACACTGAAATGTTTCCTAGCAGTTAGGATGAGTGAAGATGACTACATTGTCATTGTTTTTCTTTGTGAATCAAGTCAGTGTACATGCCTGGTTTTTCCAGTGTTTTGTGCAGGTTTTACGTAGGCTCTGCCATAGGTATTGTGTTAGCATGTCTTAGTGTTTATTGCTCCATTTTGACTGGAGTGACCTGATATAATGGGTGTAATGAAGAATGTTACATTGAGTTTAATGTTAAAGTGACTAACATTGATTTTATTGTTTTATGTGGGACCGTTCTCACTACAATGAGAAAAACCTCCATTGATTTCTGCCAAAGTCACCAGCTTCTTTTTTATATCAATACAGTATATACATACTCTATGTTCTTTGGTGTACTAATTGAAATGGCTGGTTAAACAAAAGCGTATGTGCTAGAATTCCAAAATTGAGATTTTTTTATCAAAGCTACATTCAGTTCTTTTTATTACCACCTAAGTATTAATCTTACAAAAGCCATTGTGCCTAGTCGAAATAATATTCATTGAAATTGATTTTACTTAAAAAGATATTACATATATGAAATGATTATTACATTCCACTACAGTAAACCAAAATATTAATATGAGGCATTTTTTTTTAATGCTAACAGAGACAAGTAGATAAATAATGAATAGGTAAATTTGATGTTCACATTTTGCAGTGTAGAAAGTCCCCTTTTTGGTTAAATAATTTTAACTCTAGTGAATTTTTTAATATGTAATTTGCCAATATATTGATAAGAAAATTATTTGTTGGTATTTTTACTGCTCATATAGTTAATAAGGTAACTGAAGAGGACTAATTCCTCATGATAACATTTGAAAAATTACTTTGTCTTCAATATCATTGGATATGCAATTGATTTGGCATTATTTTAGTGACTTGAGTTTGTGTCATATGAAATTGATGCTTCGCAGCAAAAGTAAAAATTTGTAAATAATTTGTATGGTATGAAAACAGTTTGCCTTAAAATTACATAATATATACATACAGTACCTGTATATCACTCAGGTTTGGCATTTCAATTTCCTTGTTGTGAGGCCAAATTGGTTTTCCTAAATATTGAACAAATATACACATTTTTTTGTGTTTTATGTCAAGGGAATTGAATAAATGTGGATGAATGCAATTTGTCCCAGAGTTGAAGAATTTTACTGGGAAATATGAAGTTTTGTCTAACAGTTTGTTTTCTTCGCAGTGAAAGACCAAGAATCTGTTAGTATGCTGACAATTGAAGAAGATAAACCTTCCACGCCTGAGAAAGAAAGCAAGGAGGTAGGTGATAGTAGTTTCATTGTTCTGTATATTGTTGGCTTTATAGACTTTGTGATTTGCTTATTGATAAGGTTTTCAGTGGTTTGGTACCATGGATTAGTTCTATAGTTGAATAAGAGATTCATAGAATATGTGCTTAATAATTTTTAACTTTGATCATCTCTGTATAACTTCCTCCTCTGGGTGGATGAATTCCAGACAGTTAACCAAGCAGCACAATTGAGTAAGCATTGAACTGGGAAGAGGCTATGGGTAGGAGTTCAAGATTAGGGCATTGCACTGTTGAAATCATTATCCCAATGTGGCTGATTTCATTTTCCTCTGGTTTAGGTTGATATATCTGTAAAATTGATGTTACCCTTAAAGTAGAAGCTCATATTTCAAGTCTTTGTAGTGGTAACAAGCTTTGGTTTAAACTAGGAAAATTTTGAGTGTTACACTGTTTTAGTAAAAGTATTACACTAAAAATTTGATTCTGTCCATCTTAAAATTTAGGTAGGTCTCAGAGGTTGTACTATTTATGTTAATTATATTATTTATGTAGATACACATAAGTTTCAGTCTCTATACCTTTGTTACCTATTTCTTTTAACCTTTTTCCTATATTCTTTGCACAGTTTATGTTCGTGTTTGAAAAATGTACTAATTTTCCTGTTGTATTTTAGCATACCTCACCAGCTTTATTTTAAACTTTTCACATTTGGTTTTTATTCAATGAAAGCTCGCTTAGCAAGTTAATGGACTTATCTTTTTTGGCAAAAATTTTTGGACACAAATAACAATGATAGTAATAAAGTCAATAATCTACCTGAAATAGATGGTAGACTACCTGTAAATGATAGTTTTTTATTTGATTATGTAACTACTAGTTTTTTATTTTATTTATATTTAACCAAGATTCTATAAGTTATTTTACAAATTTTTAATTTTTCATAGGTTGCGGTGGCAAGCTCAGGTGAGCGACGTATATCCAAAGGTCCTGCTCCTCCTCCTCCTATTAGTGTTAGTCCTGCCAGCACTCCATCTTCTAGTGCTTCCTCCACTCCTTCAAAGAAAGGACCTGCACCTGCTGTTCCAGCTAGCACAAATGCCTCAAAACCTAGAGCTCCCTCACCAACAGATAAAGCGTCAGAAAGTGTAGAATCCGAAACAGTTATTAGTACCCAAGTTGTCACAAGCCCCAGTAAGCAGGTTCCCACAAGCACACCTAATAAGGGACCAGCACCGCAACCGGTAACGCCTTCTGAAAGTCCCATGCCTAAAGAAAAGATAGAAATAACAATATCCTCGGTAGACATTCCAGACAGTGAGGAAAAGCCCCAATCTGTGGATGTAAAGGTTGATGTCAAAACTAGTGTGCTTCCTGAAATTACAGTTGAAGAAAAGATGGATGTTGATGAGTCTGTCACTAAAGAGCCAAAGAAAGATGCTGTGAACAAATACACTGATAAAAAGGTGGTCAATGACGAAGTGCTATTGTCAAAAGAGGAAGAAAAACCCTCATCTGTACATATTTTCAGTGATATAGATCCCGCTTTAGTTGCCCAAGATGCAGAACCTCTTACTCCTCCCCCTCCTTTTAAGGACACTAGTTCAGCTTCTAAGATAGCAGTACCTGCAGATCTCAAGGAATCAAGTGATACAAATAGAGATAAACATGTACACGAATCTGATGAAGAACAAATACCAAGTGATATTGAGGCGAAAGTCTATGCTCTACCATCGCCCCCAACTTCATCCCCTACAACTCCCCCAGAGTCTCTGATAGACACAGCAGTATTGTCACAAACCGCCTCTGCTACAGCAGAAAGTGTGCTTAAAGAAAGTAGTGAAGCTTCCTTTTCCCCTCAAATACCTGTGGTACCAGCTCCTCAATCGCTATCCCCTGAACCACCAGCTGAGACCATCATTGCTTCTATTGGTAGTGATGCTACCGTAATAGTACGTACCCCAACCCCAACACCACCTGATGTTCCCAGGACTCAAAGTCCTACAAGGAAAGAGAGTGTTGTCACTTACTCTGGTGAGTAGTTTTTCATTTTGATATAGTTTTACTGAGGAATGTTCTTTTCTGACCTTTTTATATTTTACCAGGATAGTCATGATCATGACTCTTGCTAGATGCTTTTATTCATTCAGGTGTGAATGGTGGTAGTTACTGGCTGTATATTTGTTTGTATTTAAATTATACTGGTTGTAAGGTGCCACTAACTCAGTGTAGAAGATGCGTTATGTATTATCAACTGCATATAGAGCAATGTTTTCATAACATCTTACAAAATTTAAGAAAAGTATGTGGAAATTAGTTTTGTGAATCATTAATTACATGAAGCCTGTCTGTAAGTACTTTTTTTTTTTAAAGTAGATTGGCATAATTTGGAACTAAAAAATTCCAGTTTTGAGATTTTTAAGCTTTCCATAATATACCTTTGCAAGTCACTTGAGAATTTTTTTTTTTGGGGGGGGGTAAAAAAAATCTTGTCTCAGGCATAGCACACGACATAACGTTTTTCATTTAGCTGTTGCTGTAAATGTATTTCTCGTTTTATAAGGCTGGATTTTTCATTTTGCTGCTGAATACATTTATTCTTTATTGTAGGATTTTCAAAAAGGAAAAGAACAACAAATGACACGTCGAAGTTCACCTAAAACTTTTGGCCAGTAACCTCTTCATAATTTTAAGGGTTGGGATTAAGATGATGTCGATTGAAATTGTGTGAATCAAAAAGGGTTACAATCATTTGTATGAAAATAAGGATAAATTTTGACGGTAATGATCATGACTACTCTTAACGAAAAGAAAGGTAGAATTTCTAAACATTTCTTTTATACATTTAGGGTTTTTTCTAAATTTTCACAAGTTAATTTGTAATGGTGATGTAGAATAACATTTTCTCTCAGAGATAAGTGAATCTGAACCTTGAAGAGAATAAGTACACTTTACATACTCAAGGTAATTTTCGATTTTATGATTGTTGTATTTTACCTTTTAAATACAATTTTCTTACAAAGTAAAAAAATTCCTTACAAACCCATTAGCATGGCTTATCACGAACAAATTTATGGTTGTGCAGTTTTCATAGTAGACAGGGCTACAGGTCCTATTTATTCCATGTTTCTTCCCAGTTTAAAGTCTGAGGAGCTATTCATCCAATGTTTTTTTTACAGGATTCTGTTTCTTTGTACGTATACTACTTATTTCCTTATATTTGAGTATGAACTTTAAAAAAAATTATGTTCCTTGTAGCTTTTTGGTTTATACAACAGTTAATCCCGAGTATACACATGTAATATGTTCCAAGACTCATGCAACCCTGAAACTGTGGATTATCGCAAACCCCAGTGTAACAGAATATACACGTGCCGATCATGCAGACAACCTGTTTATAAATTCTAATGCATACTGTATGTATGGTAACTGTTATTGATTATACAGTGCAAAGAATTATAATAAATTCAAGGTTACAGTATTTCTTATACAGTATAGTACATATTATGTAATGTAGAAGTAATTTTAAATTAAGACCATTTTTGAATTACTTTCGTTTGAAGGAGGTATGAGAAGGGGTTTACGTGTGTTAGTTTAGTGGGATTACCTGACTCACAACTAGGTAGCCATTCTTTGACTGCTTTCATTGTCAAGTAGGTTGTCCTCTCATCAGAACTGTTAATCAGTTGCTCTTCTTAAATTAATACCAATGAATTCAGAGCCGATGGAATGCTGTTTTTCGACAACGGCATTTTATCAAAGCATCTGGTAAAGGTGAAAGTTGGCAGGTGTACCTAATTTTTGCAAGTATTATGTAGTAGCTAAGTTTGATGTTTAGTTTTGATATTTATAGAGTAAAATGAAGTGGCCGATGCCAGAACTGAGAGAATCACAGAAAAGAATTCTAAAACCATTTGTGAATTAAACGTAATATGATTTCATGAGGCTCTGCTCATCCACCAGGTAGGCAGTAAGTCACTAACAGTAAAAGGTGAACGTATATGCTTACACAGCCTGCTATGCATTTCAGAGGCCATGACACAGTGTTCTTTGTAAACAACTTTTAAATGGACTTTTGGATTTCCATGCCACTTCATCTTAGTTTTCGGAAGTACTGTGCATCGCCATATGCATTTTAAAGTGCCGCAGTGGTGTGGTCGGTTAGGTCTTGGACTACCACCTCGGTGGCTGTGAGTTCGATTCTCAGGCATTCCATTGAGGAGTCAGAGATGTGTATTTCTGGTGATAGAAGTTCACTCTCGACGTGGTTTGGAAGTCACGTAAAGCCGTTGGTCCCGTTGCTGAATAACCACTGGTTCCATGCAATGTAAAAACATCGTACAAACAAACAAACAAACAAACGTGTTTCATTAACTTTTTTACTTCAGAAATCAGGTTAAAGCTGTGCTTAGTCACCCAACCATCCACATACGTGGTGATGTATCAGTGACATCAGTATAGCGTATCCTTCACTATACCTTATCAAATAGTATTTGACTTATGGTTGAATGTAATTTTACCTAGCACGGGCAATATGAAATTGTTTAAAGCAAATTAATATATTATATGATGCTATGTAATTTTTTAAAACTGTTTTAATCTATAGGCAAGGGTGACAGCTCTGTGTTGCAGATACGTCATAAAGCAACACTTTTTCGAAACGGTCTGAGTAAGGCAAGAAGTTGTTTTTTTTTATGATAGTAAACGGGTTGATTAAGCTCCATCTATCAATTCAGTATACTTCCATAAAGTAGGACTGTTAGAAACACTCAGTGCTTAGTAGCATGGAAATCCATACGTCTGTTTAATATTTGCTTATGACAGACGCTATTTCATGGCCTCTGGAATGAATAGTAGGCTTCAACAAATTCGAGAATGGCCAGCAGGCTATGGAACTGTCCCTGTGGTTGCAAGACCTGTGAATAGATAATTAGTTCTATAGTGGGTATTAGTTACCTGGCAACATTCATCTCTTGCTGCATCAAATAGAAGTCTATTAGTGTCGGGAGTTGAATTTAAACAAACCGCTTTGTCTTTTTGTATTCCCAATCTGAATGGATGTAGATCAAACAAATGGGCTATAGACTGGTTTGTTATGTGGATGAATTACATACATTGAATTATTTTGTATAAAGTAAAAACAATACAAATACTATGAAGAAATTGGAAGAATTCCAGGCTAAAGTCCCAACAGCTGCTGTGGAAGTTGTGATGAAACCTCTACATAATAATTAATAATAATAATAAAATTATTGAGAATGATAATGCAATCAAGGGAATGATGACAAACCCTACTCGTCATCACTGATATCGCTGAAGCCTAGGATGGGAACTAATATTTATTAATGAATATGTCATCAGCAAGTGGGCAGGCCCACAGTAAAGACATTTTCCCCATATGCAAACTTCTTTCCACTGGGTGGAGCCTCATTACGTCATAGGTTAATGTCTATTGCGTTCAAAATCCTTGCCACCCTATTTTGATGTAGGAAACTCACTTTTACTCTGATAAATACCAGAACTATTGAACTTTGGTACCAAATTATGCTAAAAATTGAGTGGGTATAAAATATACACTTGCCAACTTTCACCTTTATCCGATGCTTTGATAAAAACTTATTGCCAAAAAACAGCATTCCATTGGCTCTGAATTCCTTAGTACAAAGTTGACTTATTGTGAATTTTATTAAGACATTTTTAATCTATTGGATATTTTATTTAGTTATTTCTGGTAAAACGATTCAAATTTGTTAAAAAAATTTTGCCGTATACATAGCCAAACGGGTTTTATGCAAACTATGAACTTATATTTTCACATTTTCTTTGTATAATTCCATTTTAATGGCGGTCAAAGAAAGACTGATGTGCCATGAGATTCTATACCTGGTCGGTGACCAGCTTCCACCTTGTATACACATGAATTGCCAGATGCCACAGATTCTTTACTTTACAATCTTCGATTGTTTTTAACTGGTTTCCAGCTGGTGTAAGATTATCCTATCCTATTGTTAAAACCTATGAAAAATACAAATTGATAAAAGAATTTGTCATTTTAGAATGCTTAACAGAATTGCATAAGATGAATGCAACTTCTGGATGATCTTGTGAAAGTAGAAATATGACTTGGTGGCTGGGTTATAGTATTGCTGATAATAGTAGTGATCTCTTATTTGCAAAGCAAATTGAGATGGTAAACTTCTCTAGTTCATGTTGAGTCTTTGAAGGTCCTATTTCTGACCATTTTACAGGTGTGAATAATGTTGATACATTTTCAAATATAATATACCAGTTGGTTTAACTCTGCTGTTATTCCTTATAGCTAATAATTATATACTAATATACATCTTCACAGCTATTCTTGCAAAGATGTGTAACTTTTTAGTTGATAATTTAGCGTACTATTGTATATTTTAGTAATCATTCTTTTAACATCCTTAAGTACCCTCTAATCTTTTGATAGATAGAGTCTTAATTGCATTTATGTTCTTCAAAGAATTAGTATTTGCTATTTGTTGTTGTGCCTTTTAAAAACCACTTAGAATACGATGCTGAATATCGTCATCTATGATAGACAGTAACTGTTGGTAATTCTGTAGAAAAGACCTTTCCTATTGCATTGATAAACGGTGAACTTTATTCACTATTTTTTTTTTTTTTTTTTTTTTATTAACAGGTCCTTCAATAATAGATGATGTGACCAGCAATGAAGCAGAAATTATGTCCTTAGTTGATGTAGAACAAGAGTCCCCCATACATCATCCAGTTCCATCTTCACCATCCCTCTCAGAAGCAGAAGAACAGGCTGTGCGAATCCTTGAATCTGCAATTGAAAGTGCTGTTGAAACTGCATCAAATAAAAGTTGTCAAGATGGAGAAGAGATCAACTTGACTTTGACAGGTGACTGGATATTGTCTCTTAGTTGGAAAGTTATAGTTTTAGTGGTTTAATATTTTTCCAAAGTTAACTTGTGTTTTCATCACAAACGCATTAATTGATAATAATAGCTTTTTTGCTTACACAAAATTGTCCTTCCTACCTTCAGTACCTGAAAAGATAAAAGAAAATGACAGACAGCTGGTAGTACTTCACAGCTACAAGCCACTTTTTGTGTAGTTACTCGAGTGTTCACCACTTCCATAAATTCTTAAATATTTTATTGTGATCTTTGTTTTCAAAGATTACCTTTATTCATTTTAACTTTCATTCATTGCTGTTGTAATTAGTGTTTGTTCATTATAGCCCATTCATTTTGATAGTCCTTATTTCATGTAGAACTCATCCCCATTGCACCAGTTTAACCCTGGAAAAATTATGCCCATCTCAACCAGCTGTACTTCTTATTGTGTTGTGCAACTTGGTAGCATGCACATCATTTGCTTTGCTCTTCCAGATTGTCTGTGCAATTTTGAATTGTGCCAGATTTGCCTGTTTCTAAATTTTCTCAATTTTTTTCTAAACTTTTATTGATGTGTGTTAAAAGAATGTGTTTATTTTGAAAAAAAAAAAATGAAGATTGACTCTTTTTAAGGGATTTGAGTAAGTACCCAGTCTGAGTGTTTATGTGGGGATGATATCTGGAAACTGCAGAGTTGTTTAGGGTTTATGTTACAAAACTCCTGGAAAGGAGAGGTGAATTTTTATTGTGTTCCCTAAAGACTACCCATTTGGCTTATAAGGAAAGGTCTTGGTGAGGTACTAGGTTTTGAAGAGCAAAGGTCTCTACTGCATGTTTTTACGTATTGGGGCACGGCCTTGTGGACCCAATTGTAAATGAAAAATATTAGAGGGAAAAAATGGAAATTAGAGGGCTTTTGACTTACCTTAGATAACTATAAAAAGGATTGATTTGGTTCTGGGAGGTCACCAGGAAACTCAACTGATTAATTTACATTACATTTATTTACAAAAGCACATGGACTGGCCTGGGATAAAGGCACGGCATAGAGCCACGTGGGCAGAGCGCTGTATAATGTCTGGATCGCTCCTATCTCTCACAATATGGAAAAACTGGCCACAATCAAATCTAATTCAGTGCTGGTTTCCAAAATTGATAATAGGTATCTTGCGTGCGAGGAGACATGACTCGTGACTCAGCAAAAATCTGGAAAAGTAGCCAGATTAGATACAATCTAAAATAAGGACTTCTTGCACTATATTTCAGCTACAAGGGCAGTCACTTTTATTTAATGCACACTGGGGAGGAACTCTAGTGTTTTAAATGAAATGTTCAATGAAGACTTTGTTTGTCTGGGACTATCACAAAAGGCGGCATGCGGCCACGAGGCAGGGAAAGGAACAAAGGGATGTTCATTTGAGAATTAGGAGTCCGAATTGGAAAATGTGGAAGAGTTTACTTGACTCGGAGGAAAAGAACTGGCAATATGACTTTACTCAAGACGTACCTGGATGCCTCATGTAGTGGACCTTTGTAGAATGTGGCGTCGCCTTTGTTCGAGGTCTGGGGCACCAGTTAGCCCCTTTGTAGGCCTATGGGCAGGCTGGCTTGGACATCTGTCCTGGGTAAAGGTCTGTGCTGGACTGAGAACAGATCAGGGTAGTTTCGAATGGCCTGGGTTTCACACACAGCCTCCGGCATTGTCTGGAAAGATGTGAAAACACAGCCAGCGAATTTGGGGGGAAAAGAGTCTTATGCTAGGAATTCCTAAAGCCCACATCGAAGCCTATCTAATCCCTGCGACCTGCCTTTATTACTCTACTCTAGGCCTATGGTTAACGGCTTATTTTCTCTCCCCGCTACTAACGGAAATGCCGATCTCTGGCCTGCTTTGTGGTTCCCGCCTAAAGTCAGCTGATTAGGAGAAAAATGGCTGCTCTTCTAGCAATTGAATAATTTAAATGACTGCTGGGTAGATGAGGTGGTCAATAACGTAATAATGTTTAGGATGACCAAAGGCTCCTCTTTGGCCAAAATAAGGGTGGCTTCCCAACCTTATAATAGTACTCTCAAGTCACCATTAGTGGCTTCTCATTGAGAAAATCAGTGTGATTGCACTTAAACATATCTATCAGAAAACTGCAGACTAGAAGCGCTAATCATTTAGTGTATGCTCTCAAGCTCTGCAGGTAAAGTTGAACTAGTATAGTTGGTGAAGCAGAAGATTGGTTTTGTCTATACTGCTATTCCATGCAATTGACTTCCTGAGTTGGTAGGGAAGTTGTTAGGCTCATTTTGAAGCATTATAGTTCCTTTATTGCTTACTATGAGATTCAGGGTCTCTGTAACACGGTTTTTTGGACTTTGCTCCTTGTCAAAGCATCGGATGTAGCTGAAAGATGATATATGTATATTTTACAACCACACACAAATTTTATCAATAACCTAAATCCGACAGTTTTAATTTTTATAGAGTAAAAATTATCTAGCCGACGCCTTGGCCAATGATTACGACCCAAGAGTCGAAAAACATTCATTATGTAAGCAAGGTAAACACACCTTTTGACAAAATGTTGCCCCGCCCATCCACCAGACAGAAACTCCATCGGCTCTGAAACCCAAAGACTTTATGAATGGCGGAACGATACATAGATGTGGGTGGGGTATCAGTGCTTGCGTAGTAATACTACTGTAGCAGTAGTGCCGCAACAGTATAGCAGTAATGTACATGAATTAAACGTTTAGGCCAACTGCTGGGATCCTTGAGGATCATTTAGCATTTCTTACAACTACTCGAGAAATTAGTTTTTATAGCCAGAAGTTAAATTTTCTAATCCAACAATGCCCATGGTAGCCTTCAGTGTTATCCTGAATTATAACGAGGCGAAAGTGGGTGGAGCCTCATGAAGTCATCATTCTGACGATAATTATTGGTGAAGGTTTAAAGCCAATATACGGTACCGGCTATTTATTTTTCAGTAAATAGGTAGATAGCCAATAAATAAAAATTGCTTGACATTAGATATAGCAGTTATCAAATCAAGCTTGTTTACTATATTTTTGAAAATTACCAACTATTCCCTACATCTTGTCAATCTGGTTGTGACCTATAAAATAGACTGTAATTTCTTAGGAAACCTATTTTGGGAGTTAGACTAATAATCTAAGTGTTTTTGTATCTATTAACATATTTTGTTGGTTTGTTCATTATGACAATTATTAGTAGAGAGGTCCAGAGTTCATAAAGGTGTACGTACTGCTTTGCTTGTATTTAAATTTGTATGTCATTGTTGCCAGAGGTTTAGCCCTCGTTACGTATAGCCAATCATCCATCGAGAAAGAGGGAAGAAATGCTGTCATAAGTTACGTAACGAGTGCGTTCGAAACCTTTTCTCTGAGTAAGTTGGCCCGTTTTCAAAAAAAGTCACTTTTACATTATAAGTACCAAATTTATTCAACCTACGTAATGCAGAATACAGTCAAAATTTATGTGTAGATATAATATGTATTCTAAATAAGCGTTATATTTATGAAATGCTTAGATAAAAAGTTATTGCGAAAAAACCGTGTTACAGAGGCCCTGAATCTCATAGTAGGTCATGGTGGGACTGAAGCTGTTATGTCAGCACTGGTAGAAGCAAGATCTGTGTTAAGCCCTGAACCCCTGCTTCCTTTTGTTGGTGCTGAAGAATCTTTGCAAGCCTTCATATAAGCCTTTAGATTTGGCTTTAGTGTTTTTATTGATGCTTGAAGTAATCTTCCATATGGCTTTTGCAACATTGAGACTTATCAATGAATTTCACACACTTTCAAGTAAGATAGTATTCTAATAGATGCTGGCAACCTACATTTAGACTACATTGAAGAAAGACTTATGCGTCACTAGGTTCAAGCATGGTCTCTTGACTTGCTTCTACCTAGGCTACGTATTGGATGCCAGATGCCACAGATTCCTTGCATTTACAATTTTTTATTGTTTTTAACTGGTTGCCATCTGGCACCAGAAGATTTATTTTAATGTTAGGACTGAAATTTTGTTAGCTGTGAAAAATACAAATTGTTAAAAAAATGTGTCACTTTAACCCTTAAAATTTTGCTTTAGTAAGATTTCAGCCTGACTGATCAGTTTAGATATGCGGAGAGTTTAGGAACCAATTTATTTGGCAGAATTTTTGTGGTTTACTCATTTTTAATTTCCATGAGATGTATAGAATATTACTCTTTCCAGTTCAAAATATTTGAAATGACAGTATTTAGGTAATTTGTAGATGAAATGTGGCTGCTGGGTAATTGTCTGTTGTTATGATATGTACTGACCTCCTTAGGTTTATGTTTGTATTCCTGACATTGTTGAAGAATGCTGAGTTGATTTTACCAAGATAATCTGATTCTATACAATATGTCCTAAGTCGTCGGAGTCAATTTCTTGGTATGGAGTGGTCTCTGCATGAGGACATAGTGGACAGGCTGTTTCTCCTGTGGGGAAGACCCATGTTAGGCCTCTTCACCACATGCTTCAGCAGGAAACTAGAGGTCTACTACTCAGTGGTCCCAGATCCTTTCAGAGGACACCCTTGGGGACAATCTAGAGGTGTATGCCTCCTCCCACTGTTCTGCTTGATCTGTCAGGTCCTGAACAGAGTAATGAGTTCCAGGGATCGTGGGATGACCTTGGTAGCGCCTCTGTGGCCCCAGGCAGACTGGTTCCCAGACTTGTCTCTTCTGTCAGCGGTTCTGAGTGAGAGAAGTGATTATATATTGTATAATTGTTATGGGTATAGATAAGTGTGATTATATATTGTATAATTGTTATGGGTATTTTATGCATTGTTGAAATATGGTGGGTGTCCTATATATAGACAACATGTGGTAGATTCTAGAAGGTGTCTGTTGATGTATTTAAGTTGTGTTGTGACGTCATAGGCTGTGACGTCATAGACAAGATGGCGGCGGCGTCGGCAGGATGTAAACAATAACACGGGGCAGTAGAAAGCACGTGTTGGTGGTGTGTGGTTGGTAGGGGAGAGCTCTCTGTCTGGTAGGAGTTGTTTTTTGGGTCGTAAGTCTTGTGGTGCTGGTGTTTTAAGGTGATTTCTGGAGTGTACTGGAGTTGGAGAAAGCGTACAGGTGGGTAGATTATTCATTTTTATAGAGAAAGAAAGGAGTTAGGCTAGGCCAAAATTCAAACTGGTAGCAGAGCGTGGTTGATCAAAGATGCCTGGATCCGACAGTGAACAAAGGGAGACTACTAGATGGAGAAGGGAATGTCCTAGGTTTAGCGGGATACAAGAAGAATACAAAGAATGGAAAGGTCAAGCCGAAGATTGGCTATTGTTGTATGGAGAAGATACAAAATACCCGGCGATAGAAATGAGAATGAGCTTAAAAGGGAAAGCCCGAGAGCTAGTGGAAGCATTAGATAAAGATAAACTTACTGGTACAGAGGGTCCAAAGTTAATCCTAGAGAAACTAGATAAAGCCTATCTAAAAGACTCGGTAATGGAGAATTACGGTAGAATAAAAAGATACCTTCTAATAAGAAGAGATCTAGTGAAAATATGGCGGACTATTTAATTAGATACGAGAAGGCAGCATCTGAGTGTGAAAGAGCAATGGGGAAAGGCGCGCTTGAAGGCGAAGTCAAGGGGTATCATGTAATAGAGCAAGCAAATCTCACGGAAAATCAAAAACAAATGGTATTATCGGCTTGTGGGCAAGAAAAGCTAGAGTACGGAACAGTGTCGCAAACAATGAAAAGACTATTTGAGGGATTAGGGACTAAAGAGGAACGGGAATGGTGGGGTTCGTCAGAAGGCAATGCCAGTTCTGGGAGAGGGAGGGAAAACCAAAGATATCGGGGAAGATGGAACCGAGGAAGGGGTGGTAGAAATCCTATAAACAAAGAAGGGAAGGTAACAGTATGTGCAATATGCAGCTCAGAATGGCATTGGGCTAGGGATTGTCCTCAGAATTTTCATAATAGGAAGAAAACTGAAACAAGACTAGAAGAAAATAAGGTAAAAACAGAAAATGGGACAGAAGAAGAAGAGGTTTATGTAGGAGAAGTTAATAAAATAGTGGAAGCATCATGGGAGGTGGTTGATGCAATTTTGGACACAGGGTGTAAATCAACAGTTTGCGGGGAATTGTGACTAGCACGTATTGTCATGGATTTGAGTCAGGAAGAGTTTAGGAGAATGAGGGACACTAGGACAGTGTCTAATAAAGTGTTTAATTTTGGTGAGACATCTTATAAGTCCAGAGGAATAATAGAAATACCTGTGATACTAAAAAACAGAAAGTTTTATTTGAAGACGGAAATTCTGCAAGGTGATATACCCTGGCTGATAGGTAAGCAAACCATGAGTAAAATGGGTATGACCCTAAATTTGAAAGAAAATTGTGTCATAGTAGAAGTATTAGGGGGAATGAAAGTAGAGTTAAGAGAAGACGAACAGGGTCATTTAAGAGTGCCTATAAGGAGGAGGAAGGTAGAAGAATTATTACTGGAGGGTTGGAAGGGAAAGAATCCGAGGGAAATTAAGAACACAATGAAAGAAATTACATTTACAGTTTGGTCATGGAAGTGGAGATAAAATATGGAAGCTAACAGAGGAAGCACAATGGAGTAATGGGTTAATCGAAAAAGAAAAAGAGGAAATAAGAAAGTTACTAACGGAACTGATTAAAAATTGTGAGGTTTGTAAAAATACAAAAGAAACCCCGCCAAACCGGTAGTAGGCTTTTCTTGGAGTAAAACGTTCAATGAAGTCGTAGCGATGGATGTGGGAGAGATAGAAGAGAGAAAGTTCTTGGTAATAGTGGATATGGCAACGAGATATTGTCAGGCCTGTTGGATAAAAGATAAGAAACCAGAAACTATAATAAAGATACTTTTGAGTGCTGGTTTGCTATATTTGGAGCACCCTCCAAAATATTGTCAGATAATGGGGGAGAATTTCAAATGAAAAAGTAAGGAGGATGGCAGAAAAATGGAATATTAAAGTATTAGCCACAGCATCAGAATCTCCGTGGAGCAACGGATTATGTGAAAAGACCGTAGGCATGATCAAGGGAAGTGTAAGGAAGATGATGGAGGAAGAGGAAGTAGATTGGTCCCTAGCTTTGAAATGGGTAGTGAGTGCTAGGAACTGTTTAATGAATAATGGAGGTTTCTCTCCCAACCAATTAGTATTTGGAAAAAACCTTCACTGCCTAACCTAATAGGAGAAGAAAGTTCTAGTCCTGCAAGCAGAGAAAAAGGGATGGAAGAGGGTATGGTAAGGGACACACTGAATGCAATGCACAAGGCCAGAGAAGCATTTATAAAAAATGAGTCCTGTAATAAAATAAGAATAGCGCTAAACAAAAACATCAGAGAACATAAATTTGAAGAAGCAGTGGTAGGAGATGAGGTATTCTATAAGAGGGAAAATGAAAATGAATGGAGAGGACCTGCTCAGGTAGTGGGAGTATCGGGGAAAACAATAATAGTCAAACATGGGGATTCTTTAAGAGAAGTAGCTAGGATACATGTGACAAGACTTCAACGACGATCACCAGATACAGAAGAGATATCGGCTGAATAGATAAATCCCATGGGGTGAAGGTAGGTCAGATGGCCCAAATGAAGGGAAAGTAGATTGGCTGGAAGGAGAGGAGATAATAGGTGAGAGAAGGAATGCAGACCAGAAAGAAAGACTATAGAAAGAGAGGTGATAGAGGAAACAGTGGAAGATAACGGGCAAAGTGGGTCAATAGAAAGCGAGTTAATGGAAGAGATACCAAAATTCAAAAAGGGAAATAGAGTTAGGGCTATAAACAATGATACAGGACAAGTAGAAGAATGGACTAGTTTTAGGTCTTGCAGGAAAAAGATCAAGCCAAGCATGGGCTGATTCGTACAATATACGAGACTCACAGTCAGGTGACAAAGGGTGGGTTAACTTGAGGGATTATAGTCAGGTAGAAAAAATTGAAGATGAAGAGGAGGTGTTGCTGGGATTTGAAAATAGAAGCATAATGGAAGCTAAAGAAAAAGAACTTCTAAGTTGGAGAGATAACCAGGTATATGAGGAGGTAAATGATGTTGGACAAAAAGCTATATCTACAAGATGGATAGTAACTGAAAAGATAAAAGGGGGGGAAAGGATATGTAAAGCAAGATTGGTAGCTAGAGGGTTTGAAGAAGAAATGGCTGAGTGGGAAAAGGATGCTCCCACATGCAATGCTGAAATTTAAAATTCTGTCTAACCATAATAAAGGTGAAAAATTGGAATTGTTATACATTGGATGTCAAAACTGCATATTTACAAGGTGACGAGATACAAAGAGAAGTGTACTTGAAGCCACCAAGGGAAGATGGTTGGAGGGGATTATGGAAGTTGAAGAAAAACAGTCTATGGGCTCAAGGATGCAGCAAAAGCATGGTATTGTAAAGTGGTGAAAGTAGTGAAGGAGCTTCAAGGTGAGAGAAGTAGACTAGAACCTAATATATTCTTTTGGAAAAAGAACAATAAATTGGAAAGGCATTTTGTGTACACACGTAGATGATTTTTGCTACGGAGGAACTGAAGGATTCTTAAAGGAAACGATTGGGAGATTGAAAGGGAAATTGCAAGTAGGAGAACAAGAGAGTAAAAGGTTCAAGTATATGGAGTAGTAATAGAGCAGAAGGAGAATAGATTTTCCCTTAATCAGTGGCAGTATATAAATTCCATAAGAGAACCAGAGGCTAGAAGATATACGGGTAATAGAGTGCTAGAACAAAAAGAGTTAACAGAGTACAGATCAGTGGTAGGACAGCTGAATTGGGTATCACTACACACGATGCCAGAAATATCATATGATATTAGCGAATTAAGTAAAGCATTTAAAGAGGAACAACTCAGGATATGAAGAAACTTATTAAAATTGTGAGAAAAACTAAGAGCATGATGGGCGAAGTTACAATAAGTAGATGGAAGAAGAAAGGGTTTATTGGGAAGCCTATGCAGACGCTTCATTTGGAAACATAGAGATGGCCATACTCAACTGGGTTATATTATTTCTTTGACAGATGGGAAGAGGAGAAGTCCCATATGGTGGAAGTCTAGGAAATCCAGGAGAGTGGCAAAATCCACCATTGAGGCTGAAGCCCTGAGTGTTGGGGAAGCTGTAGAAGGATTGATATATTTCAAGCATTTGTGGGAAGAGGTAGTAGGAGGGAGAAATTTAGAAGCCTTGGTTAACACTGATAGTAAAACACTAATGACCGCCATCAAATCGAGCACTGGTGTAAGTAGCAAGAGATTAAAAATAGATATTGCTGCAATAAGGGAAACCATTGAATCCGGGGAAATAAAGGAGGTGAGATGGATAAAAGGAAAGGAGCAAGTGGCTGATGTATTAACTAAAGCAGGAGTTTCAGGGGAATGTATTAGAAATTATGTAGAGGGTAAAGAGTTGGAGGACGAAGGAAATTAAGAGGGGAATACTAGGTTAGGAAACAGTCGGAGGGGAGGGAGAAAGAGATAAGTGTGATTATATATTGTATAATTGTTATGGGTATAGATAAGTGTGATTATATATTGTATAATTGTTATGGGTATTTTATGCATTGTTGAAATATGGTGGGTGTCCTATATATAGACAACATGTGGTAGATTCGAGAAGGTGTCTGTTGATGTATTTAAGTTGTGTTGTGACGTCATAGGCTGTGACTCATAGACAAGATGGCGGCGGCGTCGGCAGGATGTAACAATAACACGGGGAGTAGAAAGCACGTGTTGGTGGTGTGTGGTTGGTAGGGGAGAGCTCTCTGTCTGGTAGGAGTTGTTTTTGGGTCGTAAGTCTTGTGGTGCTGGTGTTTTAAGGTGATTTCTGGAGTGTACTGGAGTTGGAGAAAGCGTACAGGTGGGTAGATTATTCATTTTTATAGAGAAAGAAAGGAGTTAGGCTAGGCCAAAATTCAAAAGAAGTTCCCCCTTGGCACAACCTTCTCTGCCAGCCTCATGTGGAGAGGTACCACTGGTCGGTAGGGTCCCTATTGCTTCACGCCTGGAGGTTGTCAAGTATCCGACTGGTGGCTTTTCTTGCAGAGCAGCATGTCAGATGTCCGGGTACTTCAGGAGGTCTTCGTCAGCCATATACCAGGGCAAGTGGACAGTGTACTGTGATTGATGTCGCCGAGAGGGTTTCTCTCCACTCGGAACTTCTGTTCAGCAGATAGCAGATTTTCTGATCTTTCTCAGGAATGAGAAAGGCCTTTCCATCTCTGCTATCAAAGGCTACAGGGCTGCATTGGGATTGATTTTACACTTGAAAGGCGTGGACATCATTTCACCCTGGGAAATCTCTTATGTTGTTCAGGAGCTTCAAGCAATCGTGTTCACCTAGAGAACTCAAACCTCCTAGGTGAGATCTCACCCTGGTTCTGGTTTGTCTCACTCGGGCTCATCAGAGGGAACTGACTTTTAAGACAGTTTTCTTGTTGGTCTTGGTTTCTTCGAAGAGAGTTGGAGAGCTTCATGGCTTAAGTTATGATGTAAAGCATACCAGGGGTGGGGGTCTGTGGCTTTCGAGTTTGTCCCGGAATTTTTGGCTAAGACTCAAAATCCCCCGGATCATGATGACAGATTTGCCTTATTTTCGATTCCTTCGTTGAATGAGTTTGTTGACAACGATCCTCAGGAGTTATTGCTTTGTCCCATCAGAGCACTGCGTTGCTATCTGAAAAAGGACTCATCACCCAAGGCCTAGGTTTCAGACTTTTTGTTAGCATGGGCTGAGCCATTAAAAAATGTGTTCAAGAATACCATTTCACTCTAGCTTTGTGAGGTGATTAGGCAGGCCTACTCGTCACCTTTCAAGTTCTGTCATGGATACTGTGCATGCAAGAGCACATGACATCAGAGGATTGAGTTCCTCTCTGGCTTTTAAGAAGAACTTCTCTGTTCATAGGATTTTGAATGCTGGTTCCTGGCTTTGGCAGACTACTTTCACTTCCTTTTACATGAAGGAAATGGCCCACAGGTCCTTGGACTCTTTTTCCTTGGGTCTGACAGTGGCTGCCCAACAAGTTGTGTAGCAGCAAGGGAAAGGAGGAGTGGTGACAAACCCCTTGTGGCCTACATGGTTTGTTGCTATCACAGATTTTTCAGCACTGGACAAGTGGGTTGTGTGCTCAACCACTAGTCTGATAGCCTGAGTTTGCTCCTGGGTGGTGGCAGTGTGGAATCATAGGTATGTATTTCTGGTGATTAGAAATTCATTTCTTGATATGTGGTTTGGATCCCACAATAAGCTGTAGGTCCTGTTGCTAAGTAACCAAGTGGTTCCTACCCACATGAAAAAAAAGAAAGGAACTGAGCCTTTGGGTCAGCCCTAGGAGAGCTGTTAATCAGCTCTGTGGGCTGGTTAAACGAAGATATACTTTACTTTGTTGAACAGATGGAGTTCTCCTAATCTTCCGTGAATGCAGTGACATGTCTCATTGTGTTTAATCCCAGTAGGCTGAGTCTTTAGATACCAATGTATCTTTCCTCTCATCATGGGCTTGGACCCTCTTGTTCAGAACTCTTAATTTTTGGTAAGGGTGGTCAGGTGTGCTGAACCTCCAGTCAGTTCAGGATTCTCATACCTCCTTCCAAGTATGAGAAATCCTATTGTTAAGACCGAAGGTTTGTTCCACATATGAACAGATGACAAATTTTTAATCAATTTGTATTTTTCATAGCTAACAAACCTGAGGTCTTAACGTTTATTGCATTGTCCATCTCTAGCTGCCCCTCTTATAATCTTGGGTTGGAAGAAAGAGTAAGTGCGTTATGCAGTTCAGATGCCACAGATTCCATGGATTACAATCTTTTGATTGTTTTTAACCGGTTTCCAGCTGGCACTAGATTTATCCTATTGTTAAGACCTCAGGTCTGTTAGCTATGAAAAATACAAATTTATTAAAAATGTTTTTTTTTATAATAATTCTACTTACCTTATATATAAATAACCCCTTATGAATGGTAATGTAAATTAAGTAGTAGGGCTGAATTGTATGCATTGGTTTTAAATCTTTTAGAATTTTTGTAAATACATAATTTTCTATATTCAGGAGATGATGATGTTACTGAAGTACAAGTTGTGTCAAATGATGGTCACAAATTAGATGAAAGTGAAGTGGTTATTTCCAATTCCTCAATCTTGCATGATGAAACGGAGCCCCAGCCTGTGTCCCCTAAGTAAGTATTATTGAAATGCTTGTAGTATTTTAAACTATCATACTTTTAATTTGTCCAATAATATTTTTTTTCACTTTCCCTCATAATTTTATCACCCATCGCACTGTATCTGCCCCTGTGATCTTATCACAAATATTACAGTACATATAGTACTTCCATTCTCATTTCCTAATTCATTTTACCTTAGTGCACCACTCCTTAAGAAAAAGCAATGTACGTAGTATAAATTTTTCCTGGTACATCATCTTATTTTCAACTTCTATGTAGTGATTCAACAGTTTTAGTGTTACTCTCCATGTTAGCTGTTAATTGGTGCAATATTGTTGCTCTGCCATCATCATAAGAATTTTAGTACTATTTGTGATAATCTTTTATGTTCATCACTTCAGTCACAGGAAAGGTTTTACAACGACTGCTTCTTAATGTATGTTATCATCTTTGTTAAGAATTTAGGCCTTTACTAGTATGTTCGACTTTGGCTACATAATTTAGGAATGTGTTCCATTATCGTCAGTTATATAGGGAATTTATATTGATGCATTCCACCTGGAGCCGGTCTGACTACCAACACATACTCTGGTTAAAGTTATTGAGTATTTTCTAAATCTATGTTACTATTAGACTGCAAGAAATTGATTAGGGATACTTTCAGAGTAACTAAAAATATCTGGGGTGTGTAGGATTATATTCTGCTAGATAGTATTGCATCAGGAAGCCTCATCATTTTTCAGGTGAAGTGTAATAGAACACTTTAATTTCATTAAAAATGTCCTACAGCATACCAAACAACATACCATATAGAGTGGTACCCCTACATACGAAATTAATCCGTTCTGAGGCAGCCTTCGTATCATGAGCTTTTCGTATCTTGAACCGCATTTTACTTGTAAAATGCTTAATTCGTTCCAAGCCCTACAAAAACACCCCAGTAAATTATATTTCCAGGCTTACAACACATGTTCTAGGGTTACGACGCCGATCCGACGGAAGAAATAAGACTCCAAAAAGGCAAAATACTGTACATACTTGAGTAATATTCAACTGCATGTAATGTTCAACCCCATTTTTACTGCATATATTAGGACTTTAGAATATGTCCCTTAGCAATAAGCCTAGCCTATGTTAGCAGTTGCTACTGTAGAGTCTGTGATTCTGCCATCTAAACCTAAGAAGCTAAAAGCTTAGAATATGCCAATAAAATGTGTAAATAATCAGTATGCACTCATTTCAAATAATTATTAATTAATCATTAACTATAATACACAAACAAACAAAACAAAAAACCATCCAACCGTTTGTTTACATTCAGCACTTATGAGTACCGAACGATCGCTTAGCAATCACTTTTCCTAGTAAGCCATAAATTTTCATTATCTCTCTTCAACTAATTAAACTAATTAAACTACCAAACAGTATAATAACCATTCATTTGTTCCAATACGTATACAAACCCTCGGTCCTTTAACAATAGGAAGGTACTTAGCGGCAGCTGAACTGGTCGTAAGCTTCGAACAATGGGGTTCGGTAGTTAACTACTTGTCTGGCAGTTGGTGGTCAGTCCGACTGCGAGGAGAGGATTCACTTTGCTTTCGGCCGCGCTGGTGGATGGACGTGTTGCTCGCCTCTCTGCCCGCTTCTGTCGTATGCTTGGTTTGCTTCACTGCGTGAAGAATTTTTTGCTTTTCCTTTTACTGTGTGCTAGTGCAAGGATATCAGTAAGTACGTGTGTGTTTTTAATATTCATACAATGCTTGTGGAAATGGAATCACGAGAGCTGGAGAGACCCCCTCGCCCCCCCATCAGCTGCAGATTGTGCCCTGGTGTGGAGGGCCGTAAGTGTGGGGCCTTTCGGTCCTCTTGACCCTCATGAATTTTGTACTCGGTGTCGAGGGTGGAAATGCTCTCGAACCGATACATTGATATATATGTGTGTCTTGGTCTGAGGAGCAGAGGGAGCGCTATGGGGGGAGGAAGAAGCCGCGTAAACCGGCCAAGGAGTCATTGAAGGATTTCCAGTTACTTCCTGGGTTACGGACACGTCTTCTTCTTTCCTTCCTCCATCTCAGCTCCCTCGTATGGCTCCTCCCCCCTCGCTCCTTCTCCTCTCTCGATCAGTCAAGCGTGGAGGGGGGCGGCGAGGTACCCCAACATCCAGTTGTATTCGGGGTCTCCCGTTCGCTTGTGGTGGGAACTGCCCCCCCCCCCCCCCCCCCCCCCCCCCCCCCGGGCGAGGGGGAAACCCATCCACTGACTCACTCGACTTTTCCTTCTTCAGGTTTGGCTGCTACGGGGGACGATCTTGGACGGGCCTGGTACTCGCTGGGGCTCCAAGGGACTGACGATTCAGGGGCTGCTGAGTCACCTGGTGAGAGGGGCCATGCCGGTAACCCACGGTCCAACTACCACGACGGTGTCCATGCTGGGCTACGCTGCTCCGCCACACCTGGTCTATACCCAGCACGTAGCCGCGGTGACCCCGACAGCTGCTGTGCAGGCACCGCTGCCAGAGGTGAGGATGTCCGCGGTGTTGCCGCCACCTGGGTTTGCCGCTCTTGCTCCAGCCCCTGACTTCCGGTGTCCCAAGAGCTTGACGATTGGTTAGTCCTGGTGAGCTCCTGCTCGCAGTTGCTGCAGGACAGGGATCGACTCCTCAAATTCTGCCACAATCTGGGGATTGTAGTGAATTACAAGAAGTCAGATTTCGAACCCAAGCAGAGGATGAAGTACCGGGGCATGCTGATCGACACGGTAGCTGGACGAGTCTTCCCCGCAGATTCGCGGATCAGCAGGTTCAGGGAGGCAGCAGAACTGTTGCTGTCCCTTCAGGGGCAACCAGCTCAGCAGTGGCAAGTCGTGATCGGCCACCTGTCGTGGCTCGAGAAGCTAGTCCCTCACGGGCGTCTTCACCTGCGGTCCCTTCAGTGAAGACTAAAGGAGTGATGGTCACAGGCAAGGGACCCTCCTTTCTTCCCCGTGTCCCTCACGGAGGAGGTGAGGCAGGACCTAGTCTGGTGGCTGGACAACGGGAACCTCATAAGAGGAGTGCCTCTTCGCACTACTACTACTACTACTACTACTACTACTACTACTACTACTACTACTACTACACACACACACACACACACACACACACACACACACACACACCCCGGAGATGTTGCTCTTCTCAGACGTATTGACCGAGGGATTGGGGGCACACTGGAGGAGTTGCTGGCTGCAGGTGTGTGGGATTATCACGACAAGCACCTTCACATCAACGTCCTGGAGCTCAAGGCAGCGTTCCTCGCTCTCCAAGAGTTCCAGGATCGTCTGGTGGGACACTCAGTGGTGTTGATGAGCGACACCACGGTAGTGGCGTACGTCAACAAGCAGGGGGACCTAGTGTCCCTTCCATTGCACCAGTTGACGTTGCAGGTGCACGAGTGGGCCGTGGCACACTCAGTAGAGCTGTCAGCCTGCTACATTCCAGGCAAGGAATGTGGTAGCCGACAAGCTCAGCCGTCGGGATCAGGTGATAGGAACTGAGTGGTCCCTTCACCCAGACGTGGCGGAAAGGCTCTTCAACCTGTGGGGGCATCCAGTCGTGGATCTGTTCGCCACCTGGCACAACAGAAAACTCCAAGTTTTCTACTCGGTTGTGCCGGACCCATGGGCAGCTGCAGAGGACGCTCTCCAACACTTGTGGGACAACCTCTTCGTTTGCGCCTTTCCCCCGTTCTGTCTGATTCGCAAAGTGATCAGCAGACTGATCACCTCGACTCTCCAGATGATCCTGGTGGCACCCAAACGGCCTCAAGTCGTTTGGTACCCGGACCTGCTGGCTCTGCTTGCCGAAGCACCAAAGGAGATTCCCCCCTGGCACATCCTCCTGCGCCAGCCACATGTAGAACGGTACCACCGGTCCGTCGAGTCCCTGTGTCTTCACGGCTGGCTGTTATCCACCATCTCATGCGAGCGAGAGGCTTTTCTCACAGCGCAGCAACAGAGATGGCTGGATACCTCAGCCAGTCCTCTGCAGCTGTATACCAGGGGAAGTGTCCGTCTTCTGTGGTTGGTGTCGTGGACGGGGTCTCTCTCCTCTCAGAGCCACTCTTCAGCAGGTAGCAGATTTCCTCGTCTTCCTTCGCTGAGAGAAGCTCCTCTCCGTCTCTGCAGTTAAAGGATACAGAGCGGCCCTGGCCCTAGTCCTTAAACTGCGAGGTGTGGACATCTCCTCCTCTTTCGAGAGCTCCCTCCTGATGAAGAGTTTCGAGAGGTCTTGCCCACCCAGGGACCTTAGGCCCCTGGGGTGGGATGTGACTCTCGTCCTTAGGAGTTTGACTCACAGACCCTTCGAGCCACTCCGAGAGTCGTCAGACAGGGATCTGACCCTCAAGACCCTCTACCTGCTGCCTCTGGCATCGGCGAAGAGAGTAGGGGAACTGCATGGTCTTTCCCTCGACGTCAAGCATTCCAGGGGATGGGGATCTGTGATGCTCGATTTCGACCCGAACTTCGTAGCGAAGACTCAGAATCCTTCGGTCCCTGACGACCGGTTCGAGTCTTTCACGATCCCCTCCCTGAAGGAATTCACTGACAGTGATGCGGATGAGATGCTGCTTTGTCCTGTGAGGACGCTACGGCGCTATCTGAAGAGAACTCGGCACCTCAGGCCTTAGTGTTGATGCCTCTTCGTTAGCACCGGGGTTACCAAGAAAGAAGTGTCCAAGAACACACTTCTGTTCTGGCTGCGTGAGGTGATCGCGAGGGCGTACGACACGGCTGGTAGTGACGACACCCGTACCCTTCGTCCGAAAGGCCGCGAAGTCAGAGGTATTGGTCCAACCCTTGCGTTCCGCAAGAACTTCTCCGTGGCGCAGGTCCTGAAGGCAGGGGTTTGGGCCAACCAGACCACCTTCACTTCATTCTACCTTCGGGATATTACCCACAGGACCTTGGACACTTTTTCCTTGGGACCTGTGGTGGCTGCTCAACAAGTTGTGTAGTCTACCCAGCACCCTTGGGACAGAACAGCATCGCTTCCTTGTGTGACTGCATGAATGGACGAGCGAAAGAGAGAGTGACTGGCTTCTCTTCCTCCTCCGTTCTTCTCCTCTACCTGTGGGCAGAGGGCCACGCTTGTCACTACTCTGAACAGGAGGCCGATGCAGGTAAGCTACACAACCGAGCTCCATCTTATCCCTTTCAGTAGGGATAGGAGTATATATCTGCCACTCCCCATAAAGGGGAGGGGGGGGAGTGGAAGCCAACAAGAGACAAACCCATGACTTCATTTGGCTCTTGAAGTAGGAACTAGTTCTTGCCTTTTGCTATTTATACGAGGTGTGCTTGCCTCCCTCTTATAAATTTGGTCCAGAAGTCTGACCACTGATCCTGCGGTACACACCCCGATCAGTTGGGCAGAGGCTAGGATCCCTCCCTCTGCTCTTACGACCAGGGAGCGATCCAAGGTAGGACGAACACCAGTCTGTTCATAAGACTCAGATTCCACCCACCAAGAAGTGAGTCTTCCTATTGTTAAAGGACTGAGGGTTTGTATACGTATCGGAACAAATAACAATTTGTCGAAAATTGTATTTTTATATATTCAACTTACCTGTCAGATATTTACTTAGCTATTTGACTCCGTCATCCGACAGAAATTCGAATTTCGCGCACACGCTACCAGTAGGTCAGGTGATCTACCTACCTGCCGCTGGGTGGCAGGACTAGGAACCATTCCTGTTTTCTATCATATTTTTTCTGTCGGCCATACTGGCAACATCGTTGTGGGTATCTCCGGCTGCAAGTAGCAGCCATGTCCTCCAAGCACAGGTAGGGGCCAGACTTCAACACTTTGTGGAGGCCTGGTCCTTAAGAGAAGCAGATCCCTGGACTCTGTCTGTTCTACAGAAGGGTTACATCATTCCCTTCGTAGACAGACCCCCTTTAGCAACATCTCCGAAGGATTTGTCGACGAGATACAAGGACCATGGACTGAGAGAGAGACTCCTGCAGACGGTGGTGTCGATGAGGGACAAGAATGCAATAGAGTTAGTGCGGGATCCATTCTCCCCGGGGTTTTACAACCGCCTTTTCTTAGTACCAAAGGCTTCGGGGGGATGGAGACCCGTTCTGGATGTAAGCATCCTGAACCGTTACATGGAGAAAAAGAAGTTCTCCATGGAAACTTCAGCTTCGGTTCTGTCAGCTCTGCGTCAGGGAGATTGGATGGTCTCCCTGGACCTTCAGGATGCTTACTTTCATGTTCCGATTCACCCATCGTCAAGAAAATACCTCAGATTTGTAGTACAAGGACAAATCTTCCAGTTCAGGGCCTTGTGCTTCGTCCTATCCACCGCTCCCCAGGTATTTACGTATCTGATGAGGAATGTGGCCAAATGGCTTCATTTAGAAGGGATCAACATCTCTATGTATCTCGACGATTGGCTAGTCCGGGCCAAGTCGGAGAAACAATGTTTGGAGGACCTACAGACTACTTTGAACCTGACAAGGACTTTAGGATTACTCGTGAACCTCGAGAAATCTCAGATGGTCCCCAGCCAGAACCTAGTTTATTTGGGGATTCGGATGGATTCTCGGGGTTTTCGGGCTTTTCCATCCCAGGAAAGAATTGTTCAGGGCTTACAGAAAGTCTCGAGCTTCCTAGAGAAAGAACGGAGTTCAGTAAGGGAATGGTTAAGCCTTCTGGGAACCCTTTCCTCACTAGAACAGTTCATTTCTCTAGGAAGACTCCACCTACGCCCGCTTCAGTTCTTCTTAAGAAGAATTTGGAGTTGGAAGAACGGGCAACTTTCAGACACTTTCGGAATTCCTCTGGAAGTGAAGAATCATCTAAAGTGGTGGCTGATACCCTTGGAAAAGAACGAGGGCTTGTCTCTAGAGGTTCGGAACCCAAACCTAATCTTGTTCTCAGACGCTTCAGAGAAGGGATGGGGAGCGACTCTAGGGACAAAAGAAGTATCAGGCCAATGGAGGAAGGATCAACAAGACTGGCATTTAAACACCAAAGAACTTTTTGCTGTTCTCCTTGCCCTAAAAGCCTTCAAAACAGAGGTAATAGGTCAAGTGGTACAGGTCAACGTGGACAACACCACAGCGTTGGCCTATATCAGGAAACAAGGGGGAACTCACTCTTTTTCTCTGTTCCAGATAACAAAAGAACTGTTATATTGGACGAAAGACAAGAATGTGACCCTCCTCACAAGATTCGTGAAAGGAGAGAAAAATGTCAGAGCAGACAGGCTAAGCAGGTTAAACCAAGTGCTCCCCACATAGTGGACCCTTCACATTCAGGTTTGTCAAACTCTGTGGTCCCTGTGGGGCAGACCTCAAATAGACCTATTTGCCACCTTCCTATCCAGAAGGATAGAGAACTCCTGCTCCTTGGTGGAAGACTCGAGAGCTATAGCGGTGGATGCCATGCTGCTGGACTGGGCAGGCCTAGATGCCTACGCCTTTCCCCCCTTCAAAATGTTAGGAGTGGTCTTAAAAAAAGTTTGTTTGGTTGTGCAAAAGGGTTCTAAAAGGACTAACTAACCTCGTTGCCCCCTTTTGGCCGTCTCAAGATTGGTTCAGAGAGGTACAGGAATGGACAGTGGACTTCCCAAGATCTCTTCCACACAGGAGAGATCTTCTCAAACAACCCCATTTCGAGAGGTATCATCAAAACCTCCCCGCTCTCACTCTGACTGCCTTTCGACTATCGAAAGACTTGTCAGAGCGAGAGGCTTTTCAAGCAAAGCTTCAAAAGCAATTGCTAGGGCCCGAAGATCCTCAACGATTCGGGTCTACCAATCCAAGTGGGATGTTTTCAGAAGATGGTGTAAGAAGAATAAACTGTCCTCCTCCGATACCTCTGTGACCAACATTGCTGATTTTCTGATTTTCCTTAGGGAGGAATCTCAATTATCAGTCTCGACCATTAAGGGTTATCGGAGTATGCTCTCTGCTGTTTTTCGAAACAGAGGTTTGAAGATAGCAGAGGATAAGGATCTCCACGACCTTATAAGATCATTCGAAACCTCAAAAACCATTTCTCCTCGTACTCCGAACTTGGATGTGGTTCTAAAATTCCTGTTGTCAAATAGATTTGAGCCTCCTCACAACGCGTCGTTTAGGGATCTAACGACAAAATGTATTTTCTTGTTGTCCTTAGCGACTGCGAAAAGAATTAGCGAAATACACGCTCTAGATTCTCGAGTAGGATTTAAGAGTGATGCGGCAATTTGTTCTTTCCAGACTCTGTTTCTGGCCAAGAACGAGAACCCTTCAAAACCCTGGCCAAAGAGTTTTGAAGTTAAAGGGCTTTCAAATCTCGCAGGGGAGGAATTGGAAAGATCCTTATTTCCAGTTAGAGCCCTGAAGTTTTATCTAAAGAAGAAGAACGAACTCAGGGGATGTAAACAAAGCCTGTGGTGTGCAGTTCGGGATCCTAGTAGACCCGCATTTTTTGTTAGGAGCATTATTACTGATGCTCATAGTAATTGCACTGAAGACTCTTTCAGGACTCTCCGAGTGAAGGCTCATGAGGTTAGAGCTGTGGCCACTTCATTAGCTTTTCATAAGAACATGTCTTTAAAAGACATTGTGGATGCGACTTACTGGAGGTGTAATTCAGTTTTCGCATCTCACTACCTTAAGGACGTTAAAGTGACATGAAAAGTGTTTCTCTCTGGGTCCTTTTGTATCAGCGGATACGGTACTGGGGCTTGGAACACATAACGATCCTTAGAAAATTTTGTATTTTGTATTTTAATTTTTTATGGTACGTAGATCTACCTTGTGAGACGGGTTGTTGGTTTTCTGCTGACTAGAATGCTTGTTGTCGCACGGGCGTCCTTGCTTGGGTCAGTAGGGAATCAGGAGGCATCTAACTGGCTAGATTGTACAAAAAAAAATGTTAAAATTTATTTTTGTACTTTTAAGTGTACGAATGTTTGTGATTCGAGTTTGTGGTTGTTTGCAAGGAGTTAGGGGATAACTTCTTGCAATCTTAGAACTAACATGGTTAGGTTAAGGTGATCGGGATCGGTGTTGTGCTCCTTGTATAAGGTTCATGTCAAGTAAGTGGATAAGCACCCATTGACATAGTCCTTCCAGGCTCTGCCGAGTAAGCGGATAAGACCCCTTTGGCAGACCCACAAGAACTCTTAGCCATAGATCAATATCTCGCTGAGGCTCTTGAGACTGACTAGACTCCTGGATTGTATTCATGAAGTCTTCAGTCTAAACAGGTAGGAACCAAGGTTTTATTTATTTATTACCTACAACGATTGTTGTGATTCCTGTTTGAATCTGTATTTAGCTGTCTCTGACCCACCTCCAATGGCGTGAATCAGCTAAGTATATATCTGACAGGTAAGTTGAATGTATAAAAATGATATTGTTATGATACAATAAAGTTTTATACATACTTACCTGGCAGATATATACGATTTATACCCACCCTACCTCCCCTCAGGAGACAGGCAGTATAGAAAAAATATGATAGAAAACAGGAATGGTTCTTAGTCCTGCCACCCAGCGGCAGGTAGGTAGATCACCTGACCTACCGGTAGCGTGTGCGCGAAATTCGAATTTCTGTCGGATGACGGAGTCAATAGCTAAGTATATATCTGCCAGGTAAGTATGTATAAAACTGTATTGTATCATAACAATATCATTTTTCCTAACTATACAAACCTGAGGTCCTTTACACATAGTCTCACCTCATGCCACCCCTCACGCCACCCTTCACTCTGCGTTTCCTGGGCCTAAAGCAAAGTGAATCCTCTCCTCGCAGTCGGACTGACCACCAACTAACTGCTGGACAAGTAGTTAACTACTGAACCCCCTTGTTCGAAGCTTACGACCGGTTCAGCTGCCGCTAAGTACCTTCCTATTGTTAAAGGACCTCAGGTTTGTGTAGTTAGGAAGAATACAATTTTTGACAAATTGTTATTTCTATTCTTTATTCTATCTTTACCTAATGTGTTTTTTATTAAATGTATGGCATGAATAAGTTTTTCAATTTACAGCATCCTTTTACCAATAAAATACATAGAGCACAAGGGGTAGATGCTGACCAATAGGAGAGCAAGATCTTATGGGGTGACTAGCATCAGGAACCAATGGGAGAGCGGGAGGATGGTGGCGAGTTTACTCAGTTGGCGGTGCGCGAGTTTTAAAATTGTTCTCGGTGGTCTGGGCGAATCTCGGGACTTTACAGCAACAACCTTTCGTAACTTGAACTATTTTCGTATGTAGAGCCAAAAAAATCTTCGTATTTGCTTTCGTATCTCTAGTTTTTCGTAATTTAAGCCTTTCGTATGTCGAGGTACTACTGAATATCCAAAAGAAAATTATCTCAGAATTTTTTTAAAATAAAAGAAACATTTTTATTTATCACGAACATGTCCAATTGAAGCAAAGTTGTGGACAGTGCCCCATTCTCACCTTCCCCATCCACAGAGAATGATATGAAGCCAGAGTCTGTCTCATCTTACAGAATGACAAGCTCTAATGTTGAGGAGACAGGAAGAGTACTGTCAGGGTTAGTGGGTGAGGGAGCTTCTATGGAGGATGACAGTCACAGAAATGATAGATGAAGAAATATTCTTAGACTAGATATTGAGTAACATGAGAATTGGGATTAGTGGTGGAGGAGGAAGTAGTAGTATGACGAGTAGGAAGAGTAGCCAACTTCGAGGTCTGCCTGTTGCATTGTTGCTTATCTAATGTTGTCTTATAGCTTAAGGATCTCACAGATTGCTAATAGTTATGTCATTTGCTCAAGTATTAGAATGACACTTGTCATTCTACATTTGCGAGATTTTCATTAACCCCTTGTGGACAGGTAATATACATAATTGTATACAAGCTTTGTAGTGGAGTCTGGGAAACATTCATATATGTTCAAGTTTAATAGCTAGTCATTACAGCAGAGAGGATCAATTTGCCTTGAGATGTCATAAAGGAATGTTGTCCAAAATTCCCATCCAATGTCATCTTGTAAATATTTTACGTACAATAAATATAGTCAGAATATGCTACTGCTTTTAGTTCTTTCACATCTGTTATGGTATTGTGTGAGCTGTAATTATGATTTTACACAAAAAAAAAAAAAAAAAAAAAAAAAAAAAAAAACTGCAGAAAAGATACTTATAACTTGGTAAAATTAGCTTGTATACATGTGACTTACCCAGTACTTATATCGCTTAGAGTTTCCTACTCAGCAGCCTAAGTTCAAATTTCACGGGTAGCGCTTTGATGGCTCAGTGTAGGTACACACTGCTGTCCCCCTACGGCAATACTAGGAACAACTTAGCTAATCACGTCATTCTGTTTACTGCCGCGTTCGACGAAACATCAAGTGCTTACAGCAGCTTGGTCTTGTTTTCCGGTTATATCGCCGGATTTCGGTAGTGTTACAACCACCGAACGCATTCACAGCCTTCGAGCAGGATGAGTTATGTCTTTTGTTAAATTTTGTTCAGATTAACGTCTATTTTAGCCGGATACTTACATACAGTCTCTAGGAATAATAATGGCCTTATGTTAGTTCTTGAATGAATCACTTGAATCTCTATTCAAGTAGATCAAATACTTTTGCATACATGTCCCCGGTTATCGGTAGACTTCTTTAACGGCGATCTGGTTTTATGGGGCTTGTCTAGCACCATAAAATTGGCGATTTATGGCGCCATAACAGGACTAGTTCTGGTTATTGGCGCCAAAAGGGTTCTTATGGGGTGCCATAAGGATGCTTATGGTGTGCAATAAGGATGCTTATGGTGTGCCACAAGGGTGCTTATGGTGCTGATAATCTGTTATCAGCACCATAAGTGGCATTATGGCGCCATAAAGCACTGAGTTTCGGTTAATGACGGTTTTCGCTTATTGGCACACCCCCAGGAACGGAACCCCCGCCGATAACCGGGGACGGCCTTATATCTTTTTACTTACAGAGCTTAATGTAAGTCGCCGGTTAAGAATTGCCTTTAGTAACTAATCTGGATGTTAGTCATTCCTTTAGGCCAAACTTTTCGTTTTTAGAATTGTTTACCGGCCATGAGGTATTAGCAAGACACCGTGCCAGTAACAGTTACTTTAGAACAATCCTTTTACACTCGTGATTGTTCACCCTACATAGGGTATCTCAAGCCAAAGATAATGATTATCTGAAAGTAATTCTAGTATGTTATCCATTCTTTTATCCCAAAATCTTTGCATTTATTTACTTACCAGGATTAGGCTACATGTAAGTCGCCTGTTAATGATTACCTTTAAAATAATTCTTGAATGTTGCAGGAATGTTGCATTATGGGGGAGTAAGATGGTAGTTTAAATTTGACGTCTTCAAGGGTTGCATGAAAGAGAGAGAGAAAGAGCGAAAATTGGTGGAGGTACTACAGAGTGGTTTGATGGCGGGCGTAAGCGTATGGGTATTGTCTGTTGTGATCGCCGAGCATATCAGTGGTGAGCGTCCATTATGAGAGTCGTGGAGAGTCAGTAAGTTGGAAGAGACAGGCAGTCAGATTCGGAAGTAGCCAGCGTTATTTGGTGTGATGTGATTGATTTTGATATTTAAAGTGTTGTGCATGTGTCTGTCTGGTTGTGGTGAAGTTGAAGAGGTTGGTTGTGCATTTGGTGTCTTTGAGTTGGCAGTTGGGGACAGTTTTGGTGTTGGCGGTTTGTTGTGCTTGGGTCGAGTTGTTGTGTTGTTTCGAGCTGTTGTTGTTCGTCTGCACAGTGATTTGTCGGGTTGTTAAGTAGTTGTATGGTTGTAGTTCTTGGTTGGTTGTTTTGTGTTGTGATTCTCGGCGGTGGTTGTGTCTCGAGTAGCATAGCTTATATCCGGCAGACAGCACAGCACCTAGCTCTGAAGTCAGCGATTGATGGTGATTACATGAATGTGCGAGTTGTGTTTGTTTTCCTTGGTGAACCAACCGTTCTGCACTTAGAAGTAATGTAAAGGGGAAAGTGGGGCTGTGGGAAAGTTTGTCAGTCGGTATGATTAAAGGAACTGTGGGGAACTTGTTTACCTTGTTGCTTTGCATGTGATCCTGCCACAGCGTCATTCCATTAGGTGATATTTTGACTTTGGGATTTTGTTTACCGATCATAGTCTAGTCGCAAACCGCCGGTAAATATAATTACCTTAAAGGTAATTTGGGAAAGTTAAGACCTTTTAGGCCAAATGTTGGCAATTAGTCCAACACATTTTATTTATTTGTTTTCCATGCCTGCAATACTCATCACTTTCCTTTGCTGGGACAAAGATGGAGGTGGAAAATGTAGTAAGGAGAGTATGGTGTTATTGTTTGACTGTAGAAGGCCATAGGCGGATTGTTCCCGTCAATCGAGTATTAATTAATTACCAGGTTTTTTCTTCGGTAGTACTTCAGTACGTTACAGAGAGAGCTGGGGTGGCCTCGGCGTATGGAGGTACTTTCTGGGGTCATACAGTTTTTGACATTCACATTCAGTAACTTAACCTCCAACTTGCTTGTCAGACTGGCACTCAGGCCACTCTTGTCAATTAACGGAATACGACCCAAGGAGGTTGGTATGACACTTTGCGTAATCGGTTATTGAATTCGATTACGTTGTATTCCTGATAATTCTAATTCTACTACTGTTTTCTTTTTGACGAATTGGTTATTTGTGAATATCTCCCTTTTTTTAAATTTATTAGTCAGGTTTGCTTTGAGACTAAATATGAAAATTACTTTTGATATGAATTTATCTTTTTTCAGAGTGTAAATGTATATACATTTACATTAATTTTCAATACATATCTGAATATATGAAATGCTATTTCATATATTTGTTACATCCTACAAAAATTTACATGTACATTTTTGTGATTTTAAGGAAATAAAAATGCTATTTATACATTTTAGCATGCCTTTATTTTCCTAGATGCCAGAATTTCATATAAAGTAGTTAATAATTGATTACTGATCACTAATTTTCTTACAGTAACAAATAAGTAACTGATCACCAGAGACGCTGTCATCTAGCCTCTAGTCTGTCAGAGTGTCATTTTTCGTTATTTAAATACAAAGACTGAATACAGGAAACGCTAATGTTATTCAAACATTTTTAGCATTCCTTCTTGCCTAGATACCAGAATTTCACATATGGTAAATAATCGATTATGGATTAATTATTTGCGTAAAGTAATAGGGAACTCAGATCTCCAGAGATGTTGGCATCTTGCCTCTTGTCTGTCTAGGAGCAAGAGCCCATGCTGGCATAAGGCCAGCTTAATCTAAACATCAACTGTCCAAGCGTCCACCCTAGGCGCCCGAATTGCCAAGCACCCAGTGTTTTGGTCGACAATGGCTGCCAAACACCCAATGGTTTAGCTCCTATTCCTGCCTGATGCCTAGTGTTCGCCTCTCGCCTACCGACTCTCGGCTCATGCCTCCCAAAGCTGACACCAGTTTTCTCCTACTGTCCCTCCTATCTAGTCATTTGCTCCCACACCTGGGTCCATCGCTTCCTTCCCATGCCTTGACAGCATTTTATTTCGATTATCATGGATTTATCAATGTAACAGTGAAGAGTTGTGTAGTGGAGGAGGTGGCTACTTGTCCCTCGATTCTCCTAGACAAAGGTCACAGTCCTGCTCCCCCACACGAGGGAGAAGACATACTGGAGGTCCAAGAGAGGTCTGGGGGTTACATACAGGTAGTCGCACCCTCAGTCGAACCTGTTGCCTGTTGGTCCTCAGTATCGACAAACAGCCGCTGGAAAGGCATCTATCTGGATGCCTGTTAGAGGAGGTGACTATCTGACCCCTTGGATCTCCTAGATTTAAAGTCACTGTCCTGCTCCTTCTCACGGCCAAGAACAGCTTAGGAGAGGCCATACTGGTAGTTGAAGGGAATCCAAGGGGGTTGTCCCCAGTAGTTGGCCCCCTTGGTTGAACCTGTGGCTATTCCCAGGTATCGGCAGACAGCCACTGAAAAGGCATCTTGTGATGTGTTTATGGGTTTTGACTTACCACAGCTGGATTAGTTTTAATTTTAAGCATCTTGTACTAGCACCTAGGCGTTCCATCTCTTAAGCAACCTCTTACTTTCAATAGCCAGTCCTCTCCCAGGGTTTCACAGGTGTGTGGACTTGCTCGCCTTCTCATTTACGCTCTTAAAGGTGGAAGTACTGACTTGTCCATTGAAGAGGAAGTGGATCAGAGTTCTGATCCTGCCTTGGCATTTGGATGGATACCAGGTTTGGGCGCTTGGATCTCTTTCGTATCTGATGTTGTTTGGTCGATCACCAATCTCTGTCCAGGCACCCTGCACCATCTGAGGAGCTACATTCCCATGCTCCAGTGCGCCCCAAGCTTTCCACGCCCTCCCTGACACCAGCTGTTGGTAATATGGCACTAGCTGTTGGATGCCTGATGACAGTCTCCTCATTCGTCTTTGTTGACACTACAGGATCTTTTGTTTGCTCCTGTCCTATCACTTTACCACTTGATTAGGACATCACTTGAGTCGTGCAGTAAACTGTATAGTCCTCTTCGTGAGGTTTTCAGTCACGGAGAAGACAGATGTGTGGCTAAATGTGGCAAGTTCACGCCATCTTTTGGTGCATTCAGCTCCACTCAACTATCGTGTTCTCGTGATCTAATCAGTTGTAGGAAATGAAGGCTCCATTTGGTCTGTGAGAGCCCATACTCTCCCTTCTGGAAGCATTTTTCGCTGAGGCGAATACATTTTCCTAAGTCTGTACTTTGCTATCATCACTGCAGGTTGATAACCGCGCTCATTATCACCCCCTCCTGCCAGTTTTGAGAAGAACATTCAATTCTCTCTCCTACTTTCTAGGTTACACTGTGATGAATGAGGAAATAATAGGAACTTTACAGAGTGTACTCCCCAGAGTTCGGATTCAAGTGCCTATGTTCCTGGTTCTATCTTAGGATTTTACCGGACGTACATTCATTTGTTTGTGGGAACAACCAGTTCAGCATGGACTAGTCGTCTTTGGTGTCCTGTTATTGCCGTAGAAACTGTCCTTTGGGATAGCATCTTGTTTGCTCTCTTCATTAGAGAATAAAGGAAATCTGCCTCCTGTCATTTGTTTTCTCTTTCAAAGCGAAGAAGAATTAGGTGTGTGTTCGATCACTAGTAGCCTACGAATATACTTGTATATTCTAATTTTTGTACATTCAACTTCCCTGTCAGATATATATTTAGCTATAGACTCCGTCGTCCATAGCTAAGTATATATCTGCCAGGTAAGTATGTACAAAACTTTATTGTATCATAACAATATATTCTTGCAGCAGGCGTCTGTTATCAGTTGCACTGTCTGAGTGATAGACCTACACCGGTAAGTTAGCCCTAGTGTGTGACCGAGACAAATAGTACTTTATCATAACCATAGCAGCTCGAACAACCTGAAACTTTAGAGAGCCTTTTATGCCCCCCAAAAGTTTCCGATTCGGACTTTGAGATGTCTAGTGGTTTTGTTTGGCAACAACACCACAGGTTTGGCATTATCACTAAACAAGAGGATTGCTGTATTTTGTGTTTGAATTAACTTGCAGTTACTCGAGTGTATCTGTTGTGCACTCGATAGCTATATAAGACGAACGCATGCCAAGACGAAATGTGCTACTGGGCAACTCTGCCCACGGAGTCGAGTTGAGTACCTGTCTGCTTACTGAGATCTTGTTTGTCCTAGTTTGTTTTTCCTGTTGACCGTTAACACCTAACTCGTATCTCTGCTCAACCATTACAGACGTTTGTCTCTGGTTGGCTTTAGATTCTTGCTTATGGTTCCTGTTTTGGGCTCCTCAATTACCATTGCGAGAATCATTAGACAGAATTATGTCTCATTAGATACAATATTGTCTTTCTGTTTACCCTCTACGGGCTGCTCTATAAGAAAGAGCCCGTACTGACATAAGGCCAGCATAATCTCAAACAACAACTGTTTACCACACAGTACAACAGAATTCTCGAAGCCTTCGGCTTCGTCACAATTAACACAGACAACTGCGATGATTCAGAATGATTGGTCAGACAAATACAGAAGTTTTTTGTCTTATATTTTCTCTTGATTCGTAAAATTGTTCAACTACTAGTCATTAACCACGATTTGGAGTGAACATTAGAAGACTTCACCTGCCCTGTTAGCTCTGCTTCCAGGGTAAACAGAAGAGTTACTCCCTGAACCAACCTTTGCAGTAACAAGAAGCAGTTTGTCAAGCAGTACATTCCTGTTTGTTTACATGGCTAAAGACTTCCGGCCTTCATTGCAACAGGAATCAGATGACCATCCATGCCCATGGAAGTTACAGTAAGAATTTGTCTCCTCCTCTGTCTTCCATTTTATATGGGCTTCATGTTTGAGACACACAGCGTTGTGGAGTCTCTCTTGGCCTTGTTGGGAGCAAAACTAAGGATGTAAGAACAGCCTCTCCCTCCTTAGTTTCAGTCATTTGTTGCTCTTTAAGCCCATTCTGCTATCGATCTACTGGAGGCATAAACTATCTTTGCTTATCGTATTTGTTTTCTTTTTTATATGTTAAACAAAAGTCAAAATAAAAAAAAAAGCCAAAATTTTTTCAATACCTCAAGATAATTGTTAGTGACTGGCATGACATCGTGGAAGGTGCTGAGTTTGGAGAGCCAGGGGTTACAGAGCACCTGGAGCACCCACCACTCTGTGGATGGGTCATGACATTTTTTCAGTGTAGGTGTTAGTGTTTTCTGGTTATTTTATTTTGGTGCTGCACCCATGGCAAGGGTGGCCACCTATCATACTTTGCTAGCCATAGGACCATTCCCCTCGCTGCTAAGTTCCCTTTAAGTAGGAGGCGACCCTTGGCTCTACTGCCATGCCACTACAAGTTAAGAGAGCACCAACCAGAGGCAGTATTCATCTGCAAAGCTCTTAGTTGATAGGAACGACAAGCATCGTCTTCCAATGCTAGCAACTTTTCTATTTCAAATTCATTACATGATTTAATGCTTTGGAGTAGAATATGTCCATGATCCCACCTCCATTCAATGTGGAATCAGTGATATAATTACTGGGTAAGTCACATATTCAAAAATGATATTTTTATAATAAAATTAGATTTTGTAAATACTTACCCAGTAATTATATGATCAGAGCCCAACTGCCTCCCCTCTAATGGACATTATGCATGGAATAGAATGACGTGATTAGCTAAGTCATTCCTGGTATTGCCGTAGGGGGACGGCACTGTATACCTACACTGAGCCATTGAAGCATTACCCGTGAAATTTGAATTTAGGCTGCCGAGTAGGAAACTCTAAGTGATATAGTTACTGGGTAATTATGCACAAAATGTAATTTTATTATAATAATGGCATATTTTTTTCATGACTGTCTTAGGGAAAGAGGCCCACGCCAGGTGGCCAATTTTTATTCTTATACCATGTGCATATGCATATCTTCCTCTTTCTATTGATGAGTTTTTTAAAATTGGCTATCCTTAAATTTAGTTGGTCCAGTTGTTGAAGGAAGCTGTCATTGACTTTCTTTTCCACTAAATCCGTTTCCTTGCATCCATTTTTCTTTGGTATCAGAGCCTGACTTCAGGATTATTGGTTTCTTTGTCCAAAATGAATTTTAAGTATTTTCCACTCATAAGTCAGTGGATACTTATAAAGTAATAGGGCCTTCTTTTACACTCTTAAAAGGTTCGTCTGTACATGAAACAGACCTAGGAATAGCCATTATTACACAGAAACTAAGGGAGGTGATTGGTGAGTGTCATTTTTCCTCTTATGTAGGTATTAAATTAGGGACTGTTAAGTGTAAGGACATTCTGATACCACAAATGTTGGTTTGTAATTGCAACTTAAAGGTGAAAAACACAACATGAATAGAAAATGTTAAATTGTAATGCAGTAATGTGCATTCATGAAACCATATTTTTTGCAGTATAAGTTTTCATTTCTGTTGAATACAAGTAATGCAAGGTTGTTCCATCTTTGTATGTTTTATGTATTACAGTAGGGCCTCGATAATCACGGGGGATAGGGCCCAGAACCCCCCGTGACAAGTAAATACCTGTGTTATCCTGGTACCCCCCTCAAAAATTGCTAAAAACTGCCTACTTTAATAGTTAACCCACCCAAGACCACTATTCCAATGTTTATAGCTGCCTACTTTAGTTCAAACACCAAATATGTCTTCAACTATAACCTTAAATTAAATTCAAGATAGTTTGAAAGTTATTTTACAACATTAGCCTAAAAATATATGTAGTATATGTGCTACTGCACATATGTAGCCTACTAGCCTATGGATTACAGCTAGAAGCCTACATATGCATGCTCATGTGGGCCTCTTTTCTTCACAATACATGTTAATATATTACACGAAATAACCTTCTTCTGAAGTTTAGGCTTCTTTCCCATAAGAGTAAAAGAATCGGGGCTTTTAGATGCCACATAATTAACTCGTTTATATGGGTACAATTTAAAGAACCCGGCGAACACGACTTCAATAGCAACATAAAAAAAATGTGGTTAGGGCAGTGTTGCCAAATGGGAATGGCAATTTCTTGCTAGATTTTGCTCCATAAAGTGCTAAAACATTCACATCATACACAACAATGCCACCCAGCCAATTTCAACCGATTGCCCTTTTTTCGATTCAAACGTGTTTCTAACATACACAGTGTACTTGTACATTACGTTACCTGATTCCTAATAGTTTCGAAACCTATTCTGTTCAATTCCTGAAAATGGTTTTGCAAGATTTTGTTTTTTTTCTTACATGAAATATCAAACTTAGTAGAATAAAATAAATATTAAACTTAACATTACAAAGTTTTGATGTCAAAATACGTATGCTAGATGTATTTGAAAACAAATGCAAGTTTTCCTGTGAGATGCTGGATTGAAAATTTTCTTGCTAATTACCTCAAGAAAATGAAAGCTAGCATTAAAAATGCATAATTGGTAACACAAACACTGGACTCAACAGATCCGTGTTAGTAGTACAAATGATAGTTATTGTATCATTAAAAATATCAAAATAAACGAAGTCGCAAAGCAGATTCTATTCATGTTTTTCTAAATACTTAGCCTAAAAGGAAAACTTTATTTTGTTTGTTTCATCGTGCCACAAACCCCTGACAATGCAGAGTACATACGATCATTCTAAACTATTATTTACTACCAGAATAACAATGATATTGTGTATTGAAAATGAATGTTACGTATATTCCCAAACATTATTACTACCATGAGTACTATTACAATTTTGAAAGATAATCTTGCTGTGAACGCTACCATAATTTCATTTTCAAATACTTACGTACATTTTGTCAGCTGGCTGGCTTCGCATAGATAAAAGTTGATTTCACTTACGTATATGAAATTATTACACTGATAGCCTTTTTATTATGAAGATATGATGATAATATAGAAGGTAAAAAATGGTTCTACTTATGTATCTCATTTACGCTTCATCGCAGAGAGAGAGAGAGAGAGAGGAGAGAGAGAGAGCAGAGAGAGAGAGAGAGACGAGAGAGAGAGAGGGAGAGAAGAGAAGAGAGAGAGAGAGAGAGAGATATATTTTGCCACCATTGAATATTGGCAGTGACAACTCAACACAACTCCATAAACGCTTGATAGTTATGGCAGATGACTTCAGCAATCAGCTGTTTCTCTAATATATATATATAATATATATATATATATATATATATATATATATATATATATCTATATATATATATATATATATATATAGAGAGAGAGAGAGAGAGAGAGAGAGAGAGAGGAGAAGAGAGAAGGAGAGAGCGAGAGAGAGAGAGAGGAGGAACTGTGCATGATTTCGTTGTACATTGACAGATATCCATTAGCATAAGTTGAATAATGATCATTTTAATAAAACTGTCGTTTTACTATGTCTAGTCATATTGCATGTATTATTACCATATTATAGTATTATGATATGCACATAGCGATCTACCATTTGCATTCTGGTTTTGTTTACATTCTTAAAATAATCAACTGATATCGTTTACCAATATCATCACTGTTTTTAGTTGCTGAATGGAACTTAATTCAGAGATATGCCTATGATATATAACATGAGAACGGTTTTATTACCTTTATTGTCAGTTAATATCATAATGTGAATCTGTTCATGTATGATGGTGGTTATCGCACTGCAACTAGGTTTAGCCTACTAATGAATGTCACATATACCTTGAATAGGCTATTTATTATGAAGATATGCCAATAATACATAAGGTGAGAATAGTTTTAATACCTTTATTGTCAGTTGATATCATAATGCGAGTTATTTCATGTATGTTGGTTATTATCGGACCGCGGCCGAGGCATAGCCTACCGATAAACATTGCATACGCAACAAGTTTGTCCCGCGATGCTGTGATTCATACCAGCGATATAGCATGAGAAGCTGTCCAAGAATAAACCCATGAATGACTGATTCCGTGATTACTGATCCGCCATTAACCGATGCCCCACTGTAGTATGGTGGGTTATTTCCATTTTATGTAGGTACAAAAAGATTCATCGTTCAACATGATATTGAATTATTATAAATAAGCTGTAAATCCAGTCTGAATTTTAAGTAAGCTGTGATTGAATTACTATACAAAATAAGCTGTAAATTGATTGAATATGTGAATCATGCAAGTTCTATTTTGAATCGCCATCATTAGCCCTCACATGTATAAAGTATGTGTAGCAAGGCTCCTTTTTTTCTGTTATTATACAAGTATTTAATAAGAATTATTTTGGATGTTATAACTAACAAAGTGAAAATATTAAACCTAACTCGGCTAGTACAGTATATGAATGCTGGCTTTCCCCCAGACATTTTGACTAATTTATGTCTTAACCACAAGGGTTTGTCCATTATTTGGAGTGTTATTAGTTATATTAATTCAGATACTGTATTGTCTGTGTTTACAGGATTTGGTATTTCCTTATGAATTATGAAATATAATTATCAAATAAGCCATATGTTTACTGTGCAAATCAGTAAATATTGTGGAATGATGTTACAAGTTATTAAGCTGAGTTTATATGCAATGATATTAATGATGTGTTTGTTGTAGGTCAAGGTATGAGATCACACTAGAGGAAGTAGGAGAGGCTGAAGATACTCATTCTAGTGTCACTAGTGACAGTGATACCACCCACATATCTGTTGTTGCTGTGGATGCTTTAGCCCGAACGCCGAAAGGACAGATCATTCTGGAGAAGAAACGCAAGGGCTCTGCTCAGGGTGAAGCAGAACATACAAGACTCCAGGAGACAATCTCCAACAAATCCAACCTGAGTGGAGGGACTCCTTCTACTGGTCGCTCTGTTAGTTCAGTGGAAGAAGATAGTAGACCTCTTGCTCTTACCATTGAGGGAACCACTATAGAAGCTACTGATGTGGATGATGATGTCTTTGACCAAGAACAGAATAATCTTAGGGTAAGTATACATTCTATATTGTTTGTCTTGTATTTGGATGTGCAGGAAATGTGTTTATAAAAATATTCCATCTTTTACTTTCAACTTACAAATACTTAGGGAAGTCATCCATTCCTTTTGCTGTCAATTAAATCTGATGTTTATTTCTATCTTCTTGGTTGCCATGCTCTCTTATTACTGTGCTTAACTTTTGCTTTAAAGGAACTTTTTCGACTTTACTAGACTGTCATCAACTATCATACATATCCCCTCGCCTCTTTGTAATTCTGTAGATACAGCTTTCATAAAGATTTAAGCAACCATGGAACACAACAGATTCTTTTCCTATATCTGTCATACGCCAGCCTCCCATCTGCAGATTCATCATCCAAGCTGTCATTAAATTACCATTTACACCTAACATTCTTGGCATCTTTCACTATGCCTTTTACTAACTCTTTTGTGAGTTTGTGTTTATTGGAAATTCTTCATGATTCATTCACTCCGTAGGGGTTAGTGGTATCAGTGCACCCCCTGTAGTGCACTGTAGGCATTATTTCAGGTTCTTTTTAGCATCCTTTTTGACCCCTAGCTACAACCCCTTTCCTTCCCTTTACTGTACCACTGTTCATATTCTTTCTACCATCTTACTTTCCACCCTCTACCAACAATTGTTTCATAGTACAACTGCAGGGTTTTCCACATGTTATACCTTTTAAGCCTTTTTGGTTTCTATTTCCCTTTCAGTGCTGAATGATCATATATGTCCCAGTGCTTAGCCTCTGGCCTAAATTTCATATTCCATTCATGATTCATTCAGTCCAATTTTTGCACCCTCCCATCCTACAATGTGTCTTGTGAAGGTATAAGTAGATGAGAAAGATAATTATCTTTAAATGAGATCAGTGTTGTTTTTTATGTACTAAAGAAATCAATATGGTCAGTTCCTGTGATTGTTTAGATTTTATGTCAGCTGAAGCTAGTTTTTTCTTTCCTTTTCAGAATTTACGAGATAGCCGTGGTTCAAGCAAGCCCTCATTAACACGAGAATCTACAGTTGATAGCATGGTGTCGAGCGTGATGTCAGTTGAATCAAGTACTAGACCCATTTTAACAAGGGAATCTACTGTAGACAGTGTTATCTCTGTTGATTCTGTTATATCTACTATGTCCACAACTTCAACCCCAATGCACTCAAACTTTGTCTCAAGGCAGGCAAGTACATCTGCCACGAATTCTCCAGGACCGCGTCATATAGCAAATGGTATAGGAAGAGATAGATTAGCAGACAAGTAAGTGTGGTTTTAGATTCTATGTTTCATAGCAGTGGATATATTTATTGGAATCTCAAAAGTTCAAGCAAAGGTGCAATGCACTACTACTGTGAAAAAATTCTTGTAGTATTTTAATAATTCGATTACATTTTTGTGTATTTATTTATTAGTTAACTTTTTCATTTCTAATAACTGATCTGTTCTTTTTGGGCTTCTTATTAATTTTTTACTTCTTTCAAATGAACACCATATTCTTTGGAAGCTTGAATTTCAAGTCAGTGACCCTTATGGACTGGTTCCATATGAATAAAGTTCATCTGAATAATAATAATGATAATTATTCTAACACTGACACCAATAAATTTAGTTGTATTACAGCTACAAAATACCATTTTTCTCAATAACAATTGGTGGTGTATTTGAAGAATCTATTATAATTTCCAAGAAGCTATAATCATTTTTTTCAATCAGAAGGAATAATAAATATCTTTTTAAATTTGTTAAAGTGGGAGGTGTCATTAAAAATTTAGCAAGAAAGAAATGACTTTTTTGCATTAAATTTCAGGAAGTGTGAGTATATTTTTGTTTGATATCAGTGGTAAATTTTGGGATTATTCTGTCTTTGGACTGGCCATTTTTATGTTATCTCTTTATGATAAGTGGTTAGTTTTTTGGGGCTTTCCTAGAACTAAACTGTAATTTGAATGGGTAAGTTTTTACATTTCCTCATTTTTTGGGGGTTTACATTTGCTTATTTCAATTTGCAATAAAAGCACACTCAACTAGGATGTTATTTGACCAAAGAGACATAGATGATCTTCCACCTTTCTGAGTTTGGTAATTGGCTTATGAATCATTAAAAATGAGAATGTCCTTATTCTTGGATCCTTAAGTTAAGTTGAAGCATGTTTTCATACATTCAACTTCCCTGTCAGATATATACTTAGCTATAGACTCCGTCGTCCCCGATAGAAATTCGAATTTCGCGGCACACGCTACAGGTAGGTAGGTCAGGTGATCTACCGGCCTGCCGCTGGGTGGCAGGAATAGGAACTATTACCTTCTAAGGACAGATTTTTCTCTATCGTTGGACTGTAAACATACGTTTACGGTTCCTCCTGAATTGATTTTCGTGTTTCATCGCCATCGATCTTCTGGGCTGTCTTTTGCAGGGAAGTACTGGGTCTTTGGTTCAGCATACGCTTTTATTAACTTTTTAATGAATTTCGCTTCGAAATTTCGAAGAAAATACTAAGTGAAACTACCGAAATCATCGGTAGACACTCACATAGTTTGCCATAAAGAGAATTATTAATATTTATTCATTATTATATGTAATAAAGGTTACAACTTTATTAAGGAAATATTAAACTCTAATTTCCTACTTTAGGAAGTCAGAAAAGCATATAACTAGATACGCTTACTTTATAAGCTTTAATAGCGTTTGTGCTAACGAGCAGTTAGAGTATTAGCAGTACTAGTAGTTGTTGCATCCTCATCACCTTTTTACTCCTCAGAAACTACAAATTTATATATGCAAATTGAAGATAAATGGATAGCTCAAATGCAAGCTTTTAAAAGGTAAGAAGTGAATATAGTGTTCCCCCATTGCAATGGAGGGTGCGTCTGATCGGCTCTGTCTCGCTCCCAGGTCTAGACCTCTTCCAAGCTCACAAGCCCAGAGGAGAAGGAATGTCGACAACCGCAGGGGGGTTTCAGAGAATCCCCACCGATCAGGCGTCCCCTCGGCAGGTTCTGTAGAACGTCCTAGACTGCCAAGTTCGCCATTGGATAAGGAGAAGAAAGTTTCAACGGCGTAGATTCAATGAAGATGCAAGATAATCTCGTCGTAGATATCGGAACCTCAGAGAGAGATCTTTCGAGAACAGTTGCGGTAGAGGCATTGCCCTATCCTGTTTTCGTCCCCCGTACAAATAGACGGAGGCTCTATCCCATGGGGTTTGAAAGAGTTATTTCAACAAATTCCTCATCGGTACATTTATATGAAAATATATCTATTCTGAGAAGAACGAATTAGATATTAAAGAATATATGTTGATCGCTCGTTTAATGATTAAACATACATATATAATTTTTAAGCTTCTAGCTCCTCGGACATGAAGCGCCTGAAACGCCTGAAGCGTCTGAGGCGCCTGGGCGCCTGGGGCGCCTGAGGCGCCTGGAGCGCCTGAAGCGCCTGAAACGCCTGAAGCGCCTGAGGCGCCTGAAGCGCCTGAGGCGCCTGAGGCGCCTGAAGCGCCTGAGGCGCCTGAAGCGCCTGAAGCGCCTGGAGCGCCTGAGGCGCCTGGAGCGCCTGAGGCGCCTGGAGCGCCTGGAGCGCCTGGGGCGCCTGGAGCGCTGCGCCTCGGGCGCCTGAAAATGAGGCGTAAAGCTCTTCAAGTAAAAGGAATGAGGCGCAACGCGCCTGAAAAGCCTGAAGTGGCTAAAGGGAAATATTTAACTCCTAGAGAGCCTAGAGCGCCTGATATAAAACATAGGGCGCCTAGAGAGCCTAGAACGCCTCAAAGGAAAAACAAAGCGCCTAAAGAGCCTGAGGCGCCTGAAACGAGGCGCAAAGCGCCTGAAGCGTCCGAATGGAGACGCAAGGCGCCTGCAAAGCCCGAAGGACGTAAAGCGTCTAGAGCGCCTGAAAGCAGGCGCAAGGATTTGTACAACCCAAAATACAATTTGGATGAGTTATCGGGATTTGAAGCGGACTTGGAGGCTCCTCTTTGGGATTTTTCTCAAGATCATTTTTCCCTTGACAGGGCCTCTAGGTGTCGCACAGGTGATCGTAGCCCCTGTCGGGAAGGAATTGATCATGGAAAAAGAGAACGACATATAAGGACTTCTCCTGGTAGGGACGAAAGTTGTCGCACAAGCGGCCACCGTCCTTGTCAGGAGGGCCTTAGGGTAAAAGAACAACATCGGCCTTCTCCTGGCAGGGACTCAAGATGTCGCACAAGCGACCGTAGCCCTTGTCAGGTTGCAGCCGGTGTTGCTGCAAGCCCTGTGCCATTCCCGGATAGAGGAGTCCCCCGGTCGCGCACTCTTCTCCGAATAAAACTCAACCAGAATTAGGTGATGTTTCGGACTCTGAAGAAAACAAGGGGGCAGGTCTTTCTGATTATAAGACACTAGCAGCCCTCTTGTTAAAAGAATTGGAGAGTCTCTGAGTCCTGCTGCCCCTCCTTCTCCTCGGTCTTTATTTTCGATTAAGAAGGCTGCGAAGTCCTCCTCTTTCTTGAAGATGCAACCGACCATTTCAATGAAGAGGGCTTTGCAGTCGGTCGGTGAATTGGCTTAAAAACCAAGGAGGAGGCGGGAAGACTGTGTTTACCTGTCCCCCTTCCAGGCTATCAGGGAAGAGAGGGATTTGGTATAGCACAGGGAATCTATTGGAACTTTCTCTTCCCTCATCTGCTGAGCGGACTTCTCGACCTTGGTGGATTCGGCAAGGAGGCATGCACTTCCAGCAGCCAAAACAAGCTGACAATGTCTGAAATGGACCATCTCCTCAAGGGAATATTCCATCTTGGAAGTTTTTAACTTCCTAGATTGGTCCCTTGGGGCTTTGGCCAACAAGACTCAAGACCTCAGTTTTTGGAACCAGAAGTCTTGCATAGTGTTTGGCATGCATGGACAAGGCAGTGCAGGACGGATCGGCTGAAGTGGCATCCTTGTTCGGGACAGGAGTATTAAAGAAGAGGGCTGTCTTTGGTTCTTTCTTACCAAAGCAGTCTCTCCAGTACAGAGGGCTTCTCTTTTATACGCCCCTCTGTCTAAACAGCTGTTTCCTTCTCAGTTTGGTAAAGGACATTTCCCATACGCTTACTGAGAAGGCAACACAGGATTTGCTGGTACATTCTGCTAAGAAGCCTAGGCCAGCTGCTTCTGTTTCGAAGAGGGAGTCAACACCTGCCCAACAGCCCTTTCGAGGTAGAGCTTTTAGCCGAGCCCCAAGGAAGAGAGGAGGAGAGAAAAGAGGAAGATCTTCCATTAGAGTTCCAAAGAAGAACGCAAAATGAGATTCCAGTCCTCCAATCACCAGTAGGGGTAAGGGGCCAGACTTCTGGGATTCTCGGAAGCATGGGCTTCAATGAAAGCAGATTCTTGGTCCCTACAAGTGCTGAGGAAAGGATACCTCATCCCCTTCAAGAACAGACCTCCATTGACGACGACTCCGAGGGAGCTGTCGGCGAGATACAAGGACCCTGTAAAGAGAGAGATCCTTCTTGGACTGGTGCAGCAAATGTTGGAGAAGGAGGCCATCGAGGTAGTACAGGATCCGCACTCCCGAGGTTTTTACAATCGCCTATTTTGGTGCCGAAAGCCTCGGGGGTGGAGGCCTGTCCTGGACGTGAGTGCATTGAATCGCTTCGTGGAGAAGACAAAGTTCTCCATGGAGACATCCAACTCGGTTCTCTCTGCCCTTCGTCCAGGAGATTGGATGGTCTCCCTCGACCTGCAAGATGCATACTTTCACGTCCCCCTGCCCCCCCCCCCCCCCCCCATCATTCGTCGAAGAAATATCTTCGATTCATGGTACAGGGAAGGATTTATCAGTTCAGGGCTTTGTGTTTCGGCCTCTCGACGGCTCCTCAGTGTGTTTACAGCGTTGATGAGAAACGTAGCAAGATGGCTACATCTGAAGGGGTAAGGATATCTCTTTACCTAGAACGATTGGCTTATAAGAGCGCAGACAAGACAAAAGTGCTTGGAGGACTTGGAGATAGCGCTTCAGTTTGGACCAGATCTCTCGGATTGCTCGTAAACCTCGAGAAGTCTCACACAGTCCTCAGTCAGACTATCGTCTATCTGGGGATTCGGATGGATTCTCGGGTTTTCGAGCGTATCCATCCCAGGAAAGAATCTCGAAAGGGTTGGAGAAAATCTCGGTCTTCCTAGAGAAAGAACGAAGCTCAGCGAGGGAATGGCTCAGTCTTCTGGGCACTCTTTCCTCGCTGGAGCAGTTCATCTCTCTAGGGAGACTGAATCTGAGACCCTTGCAGTTCCATCTCAGAGGGAGTTGGAACAGAAGAAAAGGAGATCTTTTGGATACCTTTCCTATAGGAGAGAGTATCAAAAACCACTTACGATGGTGGTTAGGACCACTGACAAGAAACGAAGGAGTGTCCTTGGCCCTTCAGAACCCTCACCTAGTGTTATTCTCAGACGCTTCGGACACGGGGTGGGGAGCAACACTAGGGACGAAGGAAGTGTCAGGCAGTTGGACAGAAGAACAGAAGGCCTGGCACATAAATGTAAAGGAACTCTTAGCAGTGCACTTAGCACTGCAGGTTTTCGAGAACGAAGTCAGAGGCATGGTGGTCCAAGTCAACTCGGACAACACCACGGCTCTGGCTTATATAAGAAAACAAGACACACTCTTTCTCCCTTTACCAACTAGCAAGGGATCTGTTGATATGGACAGAAGAAAGAGGGATTCGACTCCTGACGAGGTTCGTTCAAGGAGGAAAGAATATAAGAGCAGACAGACGGAGCAGGAAAAACCAGGTCCTTCCAACAGAGTGGACCCTTCATTCACAAGTCTGCCAGCAACTATGGTCTCTTTGGGGGAAGCCGCAAGTGGACCTGTTTGCAACATTCCTATCCAGGAGGATGGAGAATTTTTGCTCGCTGGGGGACGATCCCAGAGCCCTATCCATAGATGCCATGCTCATGGATTGGGCAGAGTACTTACGTTTTCATCTACAGTAGAATGGTTCAAACGTTTGCCTACAGAGTCTTTGGTATGCGATGACGGCTCGAAATGCTTCCCAGAAGGTGTTCAGAGGGATACAATAAAGAGCTAGAAATCAGGAGTACTCCCAATTTCAGCTCGGAGTCTCCTTCGACTTCCAGGCTTCTTCCCTTCCTTCGGGCAAGGATAGGGAAGATTCTGCAACGAGACACCCCTTCAACATGTAAGAAGAGATCTCGTGAGCACGGAAGTATTCAAGAAGGACCCTCCTCGGAGGAAGACTTATCTCTCGTACGTTAGATATGTTATCGTCTAGCTGGATGTAGCTGATTACAATCACCTCCCCTTACCGAAGAGACCAAAAGCTCAAAGTGAAAGAATTTCTTCCACCCTTCTCCAGTCTCCTGATAAACGATTGTGGATGTTAAGGACTTTCGGACAATGTAGCGCCAATCAGGCGCCAAAATACCAGAACAGGCGTAAAGACGCCAGATGAAGACAGTCCAAATAAACACTGTCATTGTCTGATGAGGAGAAGAGCGTGCCTCCAGCCTGGCGCAGATGCGCTAGAGGCAAATAATTCGGAAAAAGTGTCCGATGTGGGCATCGCCAGTTTCCTCGAGACTCTTTAACAAGCTCGAAGCTCCAGCAAGTGGGGAGAAGTCAGCCAGGCGCCAGGCGCCAGGCTCCAGGCAGGCGCAAGGCGCTAGCCAGGCGCCAGGCAACCAACATGCGCCAGCCAGCGCGAGGCGGTCAGACAGGCGCGAGGCGCCAGCCAGGCTCGAGGAGCCAGCCAGGCACAAGCCAGGCTCTAGGCTTCATCCAGAAGAGATCAATTTCAAAGTGTGATCTCTAAAGCACTTCTTAAGTAACTTGATGATTCCTTCAAACAGCTGAGAATTAAAAGCGCTTGAAGTGCGAGCTTTTAACAATTCTTGTTCTTTCCATAACAATATGTCGTGAGAGACATATTAGCTGTAATTTACGGGAGATGCAACTCTGTGTTGTCTTCTCTTTGCACGAAGGAGGTCAAGTTGACCTATGAGAGATCCTTCTCTCTTGGTTACGTGTCTACGGATACGTTGCTGGGATAGGGAGCCGACACTGATCCTTAACTAGTGAGTTAAAAAATTTTATTTTAACATAAGTATACTATTTTCTTTGGGTTATTTGAAATGAGTTTGGGGATAGCTCTTTTCAAATTAAGCACAAACCCTCGTGTTAGGATCAGGTGATCGGGATCGGTGTTGTGCTCCTTAATTATGCCAGTAGGCATAGGTGTTTTGTCATGTAAGTGGATAGGACCCCTTTGACAAATAACCATTAGATTCTGTCAAGTAAGTGGATAAGACCCCATTGACAGATCTACAAGAACTCTTAGCCATAGGTCACATCCTCGCTGAGGCTCTTGAGACGAAGCAGACTCCTAGCAATAGCTAGGAGGTCAACCCTTCGTCTAAACACATAGGAACCAAGGTTTTATTTATTTATTACCTACAACGTATGTTGTTTACCTGTCTAATCAGTAACTAGCTGTCTCTTACCCACCGCCAAAGGTGCCAATCAGCTAAGTATATATCTGACAGGGAAGTTGAATGTATGAAAATGATATTGTTATTGTACAATAAAGTTTCATACATACTTACCTGGCAGATATATACGATTGAATGGCCCACCCAGCCTCCCCTCAGGAGACAGGTGGAAGAGAAAAATCTGTCCTTAGAAGGTAATAGTTCCTATTCCTGCCACCCAGCGGCAGGCCGGTAGATCACCTGACCTACCTACCTGTAGCGTGTGCCGCGAAATTCGAATTTCTATCGGGGACGACGGAGTCTATAGCTAAGTATATATCTGCCAGGTAAGTATGTATGAAACTTTATTGTACAATAACAATATCATTTTAATCTGTCTTGTTTAATGAGATTGATTCATATGCTCCAGAAATCATAAATCAACACAAAATAGAACCATAAACTTCAGAAATCATAAGTAACACACAAAAGAAGAAGGACATCAAGATTCATGCTATGAAATATTTGCTGCTGGTTACAAATCTTAATGAGATAAGGATTTGCTGCTATGTAATGTAATAAAACGAGCCAGTTCTCTTCACCTAACAAAACTAATCTTTTCAGAGCTGAATAGTGTGTAATAAGATCATCAATGAAATTGAAAAGATACTCTAGAAATTTATAATTTTAAAGTTAGTTTGCTCCATGAGATGTTACCACCTAAAGTATCCCCTGCTTGACAAGCTTTAGGTGGAATTGGAGGTTCTTTGTGGCACAATAGTAACTTGGGGTGTGATTATAGAAGCCTGGACATAAGTTAGAGGAAGATGCTATTAAAACATCCAATGCCACTACCGCTGTGATGAGATTTATTGTAACTGCTTGTTACTGATTATGTCTGTAAAATCCCTCATCATAAAATGGCAGCCTCATTGGACAACAATCTGATTATAACAAATTAAAACATTAAATCCATTGTTGGATAATGGCATTTTTTTATACAAAAAGTGTCACATTGAAGGTGTATGGTTGTTTATTCCTGAATTTAGTCAGTCATTTGGCCCATGGAAATTTGATGACTAAATTCATGTATGCAGAGAATGTTGATCAACATTGACATGTAGTATGCAGTTTATTTGAATGCCCAAACATCAGTCTGCACCAAATTTCATTTTAGAAATAAAATGAGAAAATGTTTTAATTTTATATTATTTCAGTTTGGTGAATAACTAGCAGGACCCATTTACTATTGTTATCTTTGTTTTAATTTTTCATTCACAGGTCAGATTGGGATAACATCAGCACAACAAGCTCTGAAAAGGAAAATAAACATCGGATGGATCAAGATGACAATTCTGATGAAGTGATTCTTAGGAGAGTTCCCATGTCTGACAAAAATGATGCTAACAACAGGGCTGGAGATAAAAATAGAGGCAAGACCAAAGAGGAAATGGATATGGTGGCCCTTAGAAGGAAGACTAGGAAACGTACAAGGAAGTTTGTTATTGATGGTGTGGTTGTCACCACAACTACAAGCAAGGTAATTTATTTTCATTATTGAGAAGTTTTATGTGGCAAGAAATTTCAAGGGTAATACAGTAGGGTGTGTTTAAACTATCTTGCCAAATCCATAGAGGAAAAGATGTAACATTATTGAATTGATGTGGGTATGACAGGTACAGTTTAATTCTTATGTAAAAATTGTATTAAATGAACAAGAATTTCAGAATTTTATTAATTTAGACAATGACAAAAAATACATTTAATCATTAGTTACAAGGTCCTCCTTGCAGGGTTTTGATTTGAATGTCAGAATCTTATCTTGACAAATGGGTTCTGAATTTTAATTGTATTCTTTGTTAGGAGTCTCTGCTCTCCCTCACTTACAGAATTCCATAATATTCGTGCTAAGTGTTTATTGAGCAAGGATCTCAAGTATCCCTTAATCCATATGATTTTGATAATAGTATTTGTTGAACTGTAGAAGAGCCCTTGCTTGAACTGGATCATCACATACTAGATGCTGTAGCAAATCAGTTAGGAAAGTAGTATTGTTTAACAGAGCATATATATAGTTTCTATACTTTGTAGATTATTGTTTAACAGAGCATGTATAGTTTCAATATTTTGTAGTAATCTACTATGAAGAAAATTTCTTGTTTGTAATGGTGTAGATTGTAGTAATCTACCATGAAGATAATTTCTTGTTAGTAATGGTGTGGATAAGCCAAAGTCCTGAGTGCCGCAACCCCTCAACTTTCCTTTTTAGAAGTACGTAATGCATATTGTGGAAAACTCTGCAATTGATTGGTTTAATGCAGATTACTGTTTGGTTTGGGTTAAATTTTATTTGGAATAATGTTTATCTGTGGGACATCTTGAATGTTCAGGTGTGGGCTATATGATAAGGTCTTCGTTCAGATTTTGCCAGACCCACAAAGCATCTCTTAAGTCAAGGAACTACTTCTGGATGTGTTAAAATTTTCTCTACCTACCATCCTCTTAAACTTGAGAGTTGGTTCCTGTGGAGCAAATTGTTTTAAGGCCTGATTGCCACTGTCTTGACGTAAATGTAAAAGTGAGCTACTTATGCAATGCTATACAGAGATTAGGGATGCACCGATACCAAATTTTTGGCCGATACCGATACCAACTTTTAAAGCTGATACCGATACCGAGACATGTTAACTCCATATTACTGTTATTATTACTAAAATCATTCTTGTTCTCTGGTTATCGTATATTAAAAGTTCAAAAGTTGAAAGGCTATATAATAGGGTTATATAAACTGCACATGTCTAATTCCAAGCTGCAGCAGTAGCAGTATAGTAACTCATTACACCATTCACTTATACAATACCTGTACAACACGTTGAAATAGTACCCAACTCCAACAGAATGGCAAAGACTCATTGCTGATAGAGATAGACACAACAATAGTTAATTAAAATTAGAATTACAATAATAAATTGTTAAATACACTGCATGTCTATATATAGTTTTTTTGGTGGGCTTTGTTAATATATATAGTGCATTTTAGGAAGCCTAGAATGGTTTCAAATTCCTATACTAATGACAAAAGTATCGGCTGGTATCAGCCAGAAATTCACTAATATTGATACCACAAAAACTAGCCAATACAACCAATACCAATACTGATACTTGGGCACATCCCTAATACAGATTGACAGTACTGTGTTGCATTTTTTGAAATTTTAATCTTGCCAAAGCTATGTGATCATTCAACTTATGGAGTATGGAGATATGTATTGATATTGATACTATTATTTTCAATAGCTACGGTAGATGGGAAGATAACAATGGTAATAGATGAAAAATAGTAAGCCAAAAGCATTGCAGATGAGGGCCATAGGAATGCTTCAAAGAACCTTTAGTACTTTTACTGTGCTCCATGCAAGGCAGGCTGTATGTGGTACTTGCAAGGAATTTGTATAGGCAATATGTATTTAAGGATATCACTGGTTAATTTTAGGCAGGAAATACTGTCATCTGCAAAGTATTTGAGTCAGCTCCACTGCAGTTTAAGATTGGTTGTTGGCATATATTTTCTTTAACATTTCTTCAGTCAGTTGTGTTTTTACCCATTTGTAAAGATAATTTTTCTTAATTGGAAACTTGTACTGTTCAGTTTGCTAGATTGTAATTGGTCTCACTTTTATTCCTTGGAAGTTAAATGAATAATACAATACCTAGCCCTTGTAAGCAGGAATACAGGATAACACCTGCAGGTGAACACATGCAAATGCCCATATCAACCAACAGAGAATGCCAAATTTTGGGAACAAATTTTCGAAATTTTGCTAGAGTATTCTTCAATTTCAGCTTATCAAATTAAGTAACTGCAGTTTATTGAGCAAAGATTTCAAAATTTACTATTAGAGACAAACCTTGAGATGAGGCCAGTGAGTGTCTTGACTAAGTTGTCTTGTTAAATTACATGAATGATGATAATAATAAAGTTATGTCTGTTTATTTCAATAAGAGGTGAATAAGAATGAATAAACACTATATGATACTCTCAAGGAAAAGAGGTATTCTGGTTACTATCCTGAATATTTATCTCCTGTTAATCATAGATAATTAGACATAATGGTTTAATATTTGGAAAAGTACTACAAGGGACATTGGTTTTCTATAAAGTAACAATGATTTTTCCACCATAGGTTATTTATGGAGATGATGAAGAAATGGGAACACTTTCATCGGGTCACATGGCAAGAAAACAAGAATTAAGAGAGTTGAAATTGCTGCAGAAGATTGAACAAAAGCAATTCCAAGAACTTGCAGTAAAAGCCAACATTGCCAAGATGGAACAAGAAAAGAAGTTTGATTTTGAAAAACAACAGTTGCTACGTAGTTACGATACAGAAGTTGAAGCATTGAATAGACAACAGAAACAACAGGTAAGTGTTGGGCTACATAAACTTTTATTATGTAAGAATTGTGTTAAGTATTTTCTAGTACACTAATATCATTACAGGTTATTAAATGATGAATAATGCTGTGTTTGTCTATAAAAAGGTGTAGACAATGGCTGTAAAAAATTATACTGTTCCTCACCTGTGTCAGTGATTAAAGCTATTTATTATTATATATAATAATAAATCATGTGAAGATAAATATATTTTGACAAGAAGAAATTACATGATCTATACTTTTTTTTCATATTTTAAAGGCACATTTTCTGTCATGTATCACTGGAGTTAGTATCCTGGTATAAAGAAGTTTTACATATTAGGTTACAATACAGAGGAATACATTTGTATTCATGCATGACAGTCTTCCTTTATTTTTATTTTGTTCTAAATGCAACCAAGTGCTGTTGATGGAACTGCAAAAAATTCTGACATTAATGCTTGCCATTACGTATATGGTAATTTTAGCATAATACACTTGTTTTGTGTTCTTTCCCTGTTTTGTCTTGCCAATCGCATGTAAACGTGTAATACTACTGAAGTATTAGAGGGAAAGCAACTTATGATATATTCTTTTCCTTTTTCTTTATGTTGGGATATTATTTTGATTACAGTAATCAACATTATGAGTTTTGTAGTTGAGTGGTGCACAGTAATTCAAGCTCTGCTGATTATAAACTACTGGTTTTTTTTTTTCTTAAAGTTAAAGTCATGCTGTTTAATTTCATTTTAAGGTGTTAGGTTTTGCAGTGTGTCCTTATGCATGGGGTATTCTCTTGAGATGAGGAAAATTGACAAATACTCATGTAAATCAGAATGTAAATGATTCTTGTTCATACACGAAACAAACCTTCGGTCTTAACATTAGGATTTACTAGCGCCAAGCTGGAAACCGGTAGAATTAAAATTACACTTGTGAGATCCAGGGACTAATGGCATCTATACCAGGTCACGGGGCATGTATACCCAGAATGCCCACGGCTACCTGTGACCCACCAGTTATTTTCCTACCGCCTTTAAGATAAGACGTGTTACTGTCTATCTCATTTAAAGCCGGTTTTTCAGTTTGCCCATTCTTTATCCATTTCATTTTTTATTTTTCATTCCTTTTCTTTCTCCAAGTGTGATCAGTGTGTGGTAAGAGTGTATACGTGGTATGATGGAGAATTTTGCCTCAACATCGGGATCGTCTACCGCTTCGAAGAGGAGACAAAGGAAATGCCCAGGAGTCAGTGGCTTTCCATGTTCTAGGTTCCTAACTTCGGTGTCGACGGATCCTCATCCAACGTGTAGTAGGTGCAGGGAAAACGTATGTACGGTTCTGTTTGTCGCGGTTGGTCGGTGGAACAGTGGAAGAAGTTCTATGGGAAAAGCCAATACAAAAGGAAGGGGGTGACGCCATCTTTGGATGACCAAACCTTACCGGCTTCTTTTGTATCGGTAATAAACCAGGCTGCTCCATATGTTTCTCCACCTGCTTTTGAATTGTCTCATACCCTTCGGTTTTCTCCTAGCGGTTTCTGTATCGGAAACGTCAGGAGGGGCCTTTGGTAATTTTATGAATATTTGCACTCTCCTTTGTTCCCAGCAAGTAGAGGGGGAGATCCGCCATCTTTGTTCCAGGCTCCTGCTACTCAAGCGCATAGGTAGATGGTACGTGGTCAGCACTAGGCCTACCAGGCGTACCAACCTTGGATGGTCTGCTTGCGCATTATATGACGTCACGGTTCCAGCAGGGTCCGGCAGCGCTGAATGTTCCTCATCCCCCGGGCTTGCAATTTATGGGAATTAATGCCGCGGCTTCACCATCCCACTCAGTATTTACAGTGATGCAGAACGTGGGAGGTAGTTTGGCAGCAAACGTGCGGTTGCCAGCAGAAACCTCTCAGTCTCTCCCTACGAGAGGGATGACGTCACAACATACGTCACACTCTGAGATGGCAGGCGTGATGACGTCACAGACCGATTCTCGGCCTTTTCGCTGCACCCAGACGCTAATACGCCTTCTGACCCGTCAATGCAAACTGTAATGCAGAAATTACAGGATATAGAGGAGAGAATGAATAAGAGAGACAAAAAGAAAAAGTGTGATTCGCCTTCTTCGTCTTCTTCCTCTAGTTCGGCGTCATCGCTAAGTCCGATAACGTCACGGCGAGCGCCAGTCAAGCGTTGGAGGAGGATTCGGGAGTTCCTGGCGGATCCTCGGGCCAAGAGGAGAAGAATCAATTCTTCCTCTTCTTCGGACCAAGACTGTCATTTCCAAGTCAGCAAGAAGGTCGGAAAATCAGTGGCTATTAAGCACAAGGTTGGCAGACGAAGCCGTTCGCAAGAGTCCGAACAAGCGAGAGAGGTGACGGCCGGCGAGCTAGCGGCCGAGGCGGAGTTGCCAGTTCGGATCGCAAAAACTGCGATACCTCTGGTAAAATCGACGTTGGCGGCGAAAGGTGCAGCGGAGGATGGAATGCAGGTCCCAGTTTCGCCCGTAAGGCCGTTCAAAATACGTACGAAGGACGATAAGGCTCCTATTAAAAGAATACGAAAAATAGAGAGTTGGCAACCTCGGCGGATACGTTCGTGGAAGGCAGTGTCCGTCTGGATAGAAGGCCGAGGCCGGGCTCGCCGACGCTCGAAAACGATGCCAATGCTAATAGAGACGAACTTACCTCTGTCTTAAGGGAGCCTTCATCGTGGAGATCTAGACGAGATTCTCGCTCTAGATCCGTGAGCAGAGAAAGAGTGAGACGTTCTCGTTCCCCTGCTGACTATCTGGGATCGAGCCAACAGCGGCCAGCAAAGATCAAAGAGACCGCGGCCGTAGGGGCAGGCGGCCGTGGAATTCCGGGCCGTCTGTCAGAAGATAGAGGCGAGACAACACCCTCGTGACGGAGAGTGGTACACTAGAGCCGGAGGAAGGAGAAAACCAAGAGTTTCTGGCCTCGTATGCAGAGGTTATTGATTTGATTCGTCAATTCAATAGCCTTTCGGAGAAGACAGAAACACCGGCCAGTATGCTTCCTCCTGGAATTGACATGGCGTTTGGACTAAAGAGGGATACCAAGGTGTCGTATGAATTGCCTTGTTCGAGTCATGCGGAATCGTCTTGCAACACGTAAACGCAAAGATTGCAGGGAGGGATAATTCCTTAAGATCTAATAGATCATTTAAATTTATTCCCCCTCCAATGATAAAACAAAGGAAATATTGTACGACACCGAAGGTCCCTTTGCTGTCTAGACAAATGAACCCTAATGTTGTAAGGTTAAGGCCTGGATTAACCTTGGATCAGGTTAAAATGGAGTGCCCTTCGATGACGTACCAAGAGGCTGCTACGTTAGAAGCAACAGCTTCTTCTGTCTTTCAGGCTGCGTCCTGGTTAGACCTTTGGTCAACAGCAGTGGCGAAAATTGCATCCTCGGAAGCAACAAGGAAAGTAGTGGATGAACCATTGTTCATTAGATTACTACAGTCAGGGTCCCAAGGCGATTGCGTACCTGACAAACGTAAGTGCCAATGTTTGGGCAAATATCCTGCTAATGAGGAGAGATGCAGCATTGGCTAGACTAAGCCGCAATGTGGATTTGGATTCCCTGTTAGCAATGAGGAATGGGGATATCTTGGAATCGCAACTACTGTTGCCAGAGGTCATACTGGAAGAGGCGATAGATAGAAGAAGGATGGACACTTAACGATAGGTTGGTGCAACAGGCAGTTAGGAAAACGTCTAACAGTCAAACTACTCCTTTGGAGGGAAGACAACAGCAGATGTCTCGAAAGAAGACAATGAGACATAGCATCCCTAATAGAGTCACAAGACCCTCTTCCCCAAAGAGGATAACTCATCGGCCCTTTCACAATAGAAACAACAGAGGAAGGGGCAATAGGGGAAGAGGGAGAGGCTCAAGAAGATAGGATGGGCGCCTCCCATCACTCGGCCACACCAGTGGGGGGTTGCCTGGCAAATCACTGGAAGGTGTGGCAGGAACTAGGGGCAGAGCAGTGGGTGGTGGATGTTCTCAGGATCGGGTATTTGATTCCGTTCGAGGTAACCCCGCCCCTGACAGATCAACCATTACCCCACGTCACTTATGCCCACAAATCTCAGAAGGCCACTATTCTGCAGGACGAAGTGAAGAAGATGATGGAAAAAGGAGCTGTGCAACAAGTATGCAGTCCGACAAAAGGCTTCTACAGCAGGATTTTCCTGGTACCCAAAGCCAACGGGGAGTGGAGGACAGTAATAGACCTGTCAACGCTGAATCTGTTTATAAGGAAAACCAGTTTCAAGATGGAAACTCCGAAAACGGTTCTACAAGCAGTCAGAATCGGAGACTTTATGCTGACAGTCGATTTAAAGGACGCATACTTTCAGATACCAGTCCATCATGATTATATATTGTATAATTGTTATGGGTATAGATAAGTGTGATTATATATTGTATAATTGTTATGGGTATTTTATGCATTGTTGAAATATGGTGGGTGTCCTATATATAGACAACATGTGGTAGATTCTAGAAGGTGTCTGTTGATGTATTTAAGTTGTGTTGTGACGTCATAGGCTGTGACGTCATAGACAAGATGGCGGCGGCGTCGGCAGGATGTAAACAATAACACGGGGCAGTAGAAAGCACGTGTTGGTGGTGTGTGGTTGGTAGGGGAGAGCTCTCTGTCTGGTAGAGTTGTTTTTTGGGTCGTAAGTCTTGTGGTGCTGGTGTTTTAAGGTGATTTCTGGAGTGTACTGGAGTTGGAGAAAGCGTACAGGTGGGTATTATTATTCATTTTTATAGAGAAAGAAAGGAGTTAGGCTAGGCCAAAATTCAAACTGGTAGCAGAGCGTGGTTGATCAAAGATGCCTGGATCCGACAGTGAACAAAGGGAGACTACTAGATGGAGAAGGGAATGTCCTAGGTTTAGCGGATACAAGAAGAATACAAAGAATGGAAACGGTCAGCCGAAGATTGGCTATTGTTGTATGGAGAAGATACAAAATACCCGGCGATAGAAATGAGAATGAGCTTAAAAGGGAAAGCCCGAGAGCTAGTGGAAGCATTAGATAAAGATAAACTTACTGGTACAGAGGGTCCAAAGTTAATCCTAGAGAAACTAGATAAAGCCTATCTAAAAGACTCGGTAATGGAGAATTACGGTAGAATAAAAGATACCTTCTAATAAGAAGAGAATCTAGTGAAAATATGGCGGACTATTTAATTAGATACGAGAAGGCAGCATCTGAGTGTGAAAGAGCAATGGGGAAAGGCGCGCTTGAAGGCGAAGTCAAGGGGTATCATGTAATAGAGCAAGCAAATCTCACGGAAAATCAAAACAAATGGTATTATCGGCTTGTGGGCAAGAAAAGCTAGAGTACGGAACAGTGTCGCAAACAATGAAAAGACTATTTGAGGGATTAGGGACTAAAGAGGAACGGAATGTGGGGTTCGTCAGAAGGCAATGCCAGTTCTGGAGAGGAGGGAAAACCAAGATATCGGGGAAGATGGAACCGAGAAGGGGTGGTAGAAATCCTATAAACAAAGAAGGGAAGGTAACAGTATGTGCAATATGCAGCTCAGAATGGCATTGGGCTAGGGATTGTCCTCAGAATTTTCATAATAGGAAGAAAACTGAAACAAGACTAGAAGAAAATAAGGTAAAAACAGAAAATGGGACAGAAGAAGAAGAGGTTTATGTAGGAGAAGTTAATAAAATAGTGGAAGCATCATGGGAGGTGGTTGATGCAATTTTGGACACAGGGTGTAAATCAACAGTTTGCGGGGAATTGTGACTAGCACGTATTGTCATGGATTTGAGTCAGGAAGAGTTGAGGAGAATGAGGGACACTAGGACAGAGTCTAATAAAGTGTTTAATTTTGGTGAGACATCTTATAAGTCCAGAGGAATAATAGAAATACCTGTGATACTAAAAAACAGAAAGTTTTATTTGAAGACGGAAATTCTGCAAGGTGATATACCCTGGCTGATAGGTAAGCAAACCATGAGTAAAATGGGTATGACCCTAAATTTGAAAGAAAATTGTGTCATAGTAGAAGTATTAGGGGGAATGAAGAAAATAGAGTAAGAGAAGACGAACAGGTCATTTAAGAGTGCCTATAAGGAGGAGGAAGGTAGAAGAATTATTACTGGAGGGTTGGAAGGGAAAGAATCCGAGGGAAATTAAGAACACAATGAAGAAATTACATTTACAGTTTGGTCATGGAAGTGGAGATAAAATATGGAAGCTAACAGAGGAAAGCACAATGGAGTAATGGGTTAATCGAAAAAGAAAAAGAGGAAATAAGAAAGTTACTAACGGAACTGATTAAAAATTGTGAGTTTGTAAAAAATACAAAAGAAACCCCGCCAAACCGGTAGTAGGCTTTTCTTGGAGTAAAACGTTCAATGAAGTCGTAGCGATGGATGTGGGAGAGATAGAAGAGAGAAAGTTCTTGGTAATAGTGGATATGGCAACGAGATATTGTCAGGCCTGTTGGATAAAAGATAAGAAACCAGAAACTATAATAAAGATACTTTTTGAGTGCAGGTTTGCTATATTTGGAGCACCCTCCAAAATATTGTCAGATAATGGGGGAGAATTTCAAAATGAAAAAGTAAGGAGGATGGCAGAAAAATGGAATATTAAAGTATTAGCCACAGCATCAGAATCTCCGTGGAGCAACGGATTATGTGAAAAGACCGTAGGCATGATCAAGGGAAGTGTAAGGAAGATGATGGAGGAAGAGGAAGTAGATTGGTCCCTAGCTTTGAAATGGGTAGTGAGTGCTAGGAACTGTTTAATGAATAATGGAGGTTTCTCTCCCAACCAATTAGTATTTGGAAAAAACCCTTCACTGCCTAACCTAATAGGAGAAGAAAGTTCTAGTCCTGCAAGCAGAGAAAAAGGGATGGAAGAGGGTATGGTAAGGGACACACTGAATGCAATGCACAAGGCCAGAGAAGCATTTATAAAAAATGAGTCCTGTAATAAAATAAGAATAGCGCTAAACAAAAACATCAGAGAACATAAATTTGAAGAAGCAGTGGTAGGAGATGAGGTATTCTATAAGAGGAAAATGAAAATGAATGGAGAGGACCTGCTCAGGTAGTGGAGTATCGGGGAAAACAATAATAGTCAAACATGGGGATTCTTTAAGAGAAGTAGCTAGGATACATGTGACAAGGATTCAACGACGATCACCAGATACAGAAGAGATATCGGCTAGAATAGATAAATCCCATGGGGTGAAAGGTAGGTCAGATGGCCCAAATGAAGGGAAAGTAGATTGGCTGGAAGGAGAGGAGATAATGGGTGAGAGAAGGAATGCAGACAGAAAGAGAGACTATAGAAAGAGAGGTGATAGAGGAAACAGTGGAAGATAACGGGCAAAGTGGGTCAATAGAAAAGCGAGTTAATGGAAGAGATACCAAAATTCAAAAAGGGAAATAGAGTTAGGGCTATAAACAATGATACAGGACAAGTAGAAGAATGGACTATTTTAGGTCTTGCAGGAAAAAGATCAAGCCAAGCATGGGCTGATTCGTACAATATACGAGACTCACAGTCAGGTGACAAAGGGTGGGTTAACTTGAGGGATTATAGTCAGGTAGAAAAAATTGAAGATGAAGAGGTGTTGCTGGGATTTGAAAATAGAAGCATAATGGAAGCTAAAGAAAAAGAACTTCTAAGTTGGAGAGATAACCAGGTATATGAGGAGGTAAATGATGTTGGACAAAAAGCTATATCTACAAGATGGATAGTAACTGAAAAGATAAAAGGGGGGGAAAGGATATGTAAAGCAAGATTGGTAGCTAGAGGGTTTGAAGAAGAAATGGCTGAGTGGGAAAAGGATGCTCCCACATGCAATGCTGAAATTTTAAAATTCTGTCTAACCATAATAAAGGTGAAAAATTGGAATTGTTATACATTGGATGTCAAAACTGCATATTTACAAGGTGACGAGATACAAAGAGAAGTGTACTTGAAGCCACCAAGGGAAGATGGTTGGAGGGGATTATGGAAGTTGAAGAAAACAGTCTATGGGCTCAAGGATGCAGCAAAAGCATGGTATTGTAAAGTGGTGAAAGTAGTGAAGGAGCTTCAAGGTGAGAGAAGTAGACTAGAACCTAATATATTCTTTTGGAAAAAGAACAATAAATTGGAAGGCATTTTGTGTACACACGTAGATGATTTTTGCTACGGAGGAACTGAAGGATTCTTAAAGGAAACGATTGGGAGATTGAAAGGGAAATTGCAAGTAGGAGAACAAGAGAGTAAAAGGTTCAAGTATATAGGAGTAGTAATAGAGCAGAAGGAGAATAGATTTTCCCTTAATCAGTGGCAGTATATAAATTCCATAAGAGAACCAGAGGCTAGAAGATATACGGGTAATAGAGTGCTAGAACAAAGAGTTAACAGAGTACAGATCAGTGGTAGGACAGCTGAATTGGGTATCACTACACACGATGCCAGAAATATCATATGATATTAGCGAATTAAGTAAAGCATTTAAAGAAGGAACAACTCAGGATATGAAGAAACTTATTAAAATTGTGAGAAAAACTAAGAGCATGATGGGCGAAGTTACAATAAGTGAGATGGAAGAAGAAAGGGTTTATGGGAAGCCTATGCAGACGCTTCATTTGGAAACATAGAAGATGGCCATACTCAACTGGGTTATATTATTTCTTTGACAGATGGGAAGAGGAGAAGTCCCATATGGGGTGGAAGTCTAGGAAATCCAGGAGAGTGGCAAAATCCACCATTGAGGCTGAAGCCCTGAGTGTTGGGGAAGCTGTAGAAGGATTGATATATTTCAAGCATTTGTGGGAAGAGGTAGTAGGAGGGAGAAATTTAGAAGCCTTGGTTAACACTGATAGTAAAACACTAATGACCGCCATCAAATCGAGCACTGGTGTAAGTAGCAAGAGATTAAAAATAGATATTGCTGCAATAAGGGAAACCATTGAATCCGGGGAAATAAAGGAGGTGAGATGGATAAAAGGAAAGGAGCAAGTGGCTGATGTATTAACTAAAGCAGGAGTTTCAGGGGAATGTATTAGAAATTATGTAGAGGGTAAAGAGTTGGAGGACGAAGGAAATTAAGAGGGGAATACTAGGTTAGGAAACAGTCGGAGGGGAGGGAGAAAGAGATAAGTGTGATTATATATTGTATAATTGTTATGGGTATAGATAAGTGTGATTATATATTGTATAATTGTTATGGGTATTTTATGCATTGTTGAAATATGGTGGGTGTCCTATATATGACAACATGTAGATTCTAGAAGGTGTCTGTTGATGTATTTAAGTTGTGTTGTGACGTCATAGGCTGTGACGTCATAGACAAGATGGCGGCGGCGTCGGCAGGATGTAAACAATAACACGGGGCAGTAGAAAGCACGTGTTGGTGGGTGTGGTTGGTAGGGGAGAGCTCTCTGTCTGGTAGGAGTTGTTTTTTGGGTCGTAAGTCTTGTGGTGCTGGTGTTTTAAGGTGATTTCTGGAGTGTACTGGAGTTGGAGAAAGCGTACAGGTGGGTAGATTATTCATTTTTATAGAGAAAGAAAGGAGTTAGGCTAGGCCAAAATTCAAACATCAGTCTTCAAGGAAATTTCTCCGCTTCAGTCTTGCAGGGAAAGCTTTCGAATTCAAGGTCCTGTGCTTCGGATTGACAACGTCTCCTCAAGTTTTTACAAGAGTGTTCACCCTCGTGTCGGCGTGGGCGCATGCTCAGGGGATCAGGCTAATAAGATATCTGGACGATTGGCTGGTGATAGCAAAGTCCAGGGAGAAATTACTCAGGGACAGGGCGGCCCTCCTGCAGCTTTGTCACAGCCTAGGTATTGTGGTGAATCAGCAGAAGTCGCAGCTGGATCCAAGTCAACGTTTGGAATATCTGGGAATGGTGATAGACACAGCACAAGCCAAAGTATTCCCGACAGACCAAAGAGTAGAGAAATGCAAACAAGTGGTGAATGCCTTTCTCGGAAAGCAGACACAGCCAGCAAGACAGTGGCAGGTGGTGCTGGGAATCCTAACCTCCCTGGAGAAGCTAGTACCACAAGGAAGGCTACACCTTCGTCCTACAATGGAGGATGAAGGAGTTTTGGTCACCAACAGTAGATCACCCGTACGAGCAAATTCCCTTGTCGGCAGAAGTGAGGAAAGACTTGCTGTGGTGGGTGGACGACGACAATCTGACAGTGGGTGTCCCCCTTCAACAATCTTCCCCAGACCTCTTGCTGTTCTCGGACGCGTCACTAGAAGGCTGGGGAGCCCATATGGAGGAGTTGATGGTGTCAGCAAAATGGAGTTGCAAGGACAGAGAACTCCATATAAACGTGCTGGAGTTGAAAGCAGCTTTCCTGGCTCTACAAGAATTCAGGGAGAGAGTAAAGGGACACTCAGTGGTATTGATGTCAGACACACCACAGTAGTAGCTTATATAAACAAGCAAGGAGGCCTAGTTTCTCGGCAGTTACATGTGATGACAGTTCAACTTCACCAGTGGGCTATAGAGAACCTGGTAGACATCAAGGCCAGGTATATTCCGGGAAAAAGAAACATAGTGGCCGACAAGTTGAGCCGCAGGGATCAGATTCTGGGAACGGAGTGGTCCCTACACCAACAGGTAGTGGACAGGATGCTCATGTTGTGGGAAGGACCGATCATAGACCTATTCGCAACCAGGTACAACAAAAAGTTGGAAGTGTATTGTTCAGTAGTCCCGGACGCAGAGGCAGTAGCAGAAGATGCGCTACAACACCCCTGGGACAATCTGGACGTGTACGCATTTCCTCCATTTTGTCTAATCCGTCAGGTTCTGAACAGGGTAATGCGGTCTCAGAACCTCAAGATGACCCTGGTAGCCCCGTTATGGCCGAAAGCAGAGTGGTTTCCAGACCTACTGGAACTCCTAGTAGATGTGCCAAGAGAGTTACCTCCATGGAGCAACCTTCTGTGTCAGCCTCACGTGGAGAGGTACCACCAGTCGGTGAAGTCCCTATCGCTTCACGGGTGGAGACTGTCAAGTATCTCCTCCGAGAGCGAGGGTTTTCGCAGAAAGCAGCAACTCAGATGGCAGGTAATATCAGAAAATCATCTGCGACAGTATACCAAGGAAAGTGGTCAGCATACTGTGATTGGTGTCGTAGAGGGAACGTGTCTCCACTCGGTACCACTATTCAGCAGTTAGCAGACTTTCTGATATATCTCAGAACAGAAAAACATATGTCTGTATCTGCAGTGAAGGGGTACAGGGCTGCTCTAGCCTCAGTCTTACGAATGAAAGGAGTGGACATATCGTCTTCATGGGAGTTGGCCATGCTGATGAGGAGCTTTGAACAGTCATGCCCACCAAAGGAGCTAAAAGCCCCAGATTGGGATCTGATCAAGGTACTGAGTAGTCTGACAAAACCCCCCTACGAACCACTAAGGCAGTCCACGGATAGGAGCCTGACCCTGAAGACAGTCTTCTTATTGGCCCTGGCTTCAACCAAAAGGGTGGGGGAGCTACATGGCCTCTCATATCTCATAAAGCACTCGAGAGGTTGGAGATCAATGGTGTGTGAGTTTGTCCCAGAATTCGTGGCAAAGACCCAAAATCCAACAAGAGTAGACGGCAGATTCGACTCCTTTACCATACCTTCCTTGGCAGACTTTGTAGACAACGACAAAGCTGAGATGCTCCTGTGCCCCGTCAGGGCACTAAGGGAGTACTTAAAGAGAACAAGGCACCTCAGGCCGGGGTGCCAGAGGTTGTTCGTAAGTACAGATAGCCAGGTGGGAGCTAGAGCTCATGACATCAGGGGTGTGAGTGCTTCCCTGGCATTTAAGAAGAACATGTCTGTGGATAAAATTCTGAAAGCTGGCGTGTGGAAGCGCCAAACAACTTTCACCTCATTTTATTTGAAAGATGTTGCCCATAGATCCTTGGACACCTTTTCCTTGGGTCCAGTGGTGGCGGCCCAACAAGTGATATAGTTCATCCAGTGCCCCTGGTGGGTCAGTTTGCGTCTAGTCTAAGATGAAGGTATGAAAGTAGAATGAATTGGATGACTGGTCTTTTTTCTTTACTACTTTCTTCCTACTCCTTTAACTACGGGCAATATGAAGGAGAGTACCGTCATGTGCTGGAGCGGACTAGATGCAGGTGAGATGGTCAGCCATACTGTGAAGCTATCTTAGCTGATGATATACTTTTCAGTAGCAACACACCCCTCTGGATAATAAGGAAAAGAGGGGTGAAGGTGGATCCAGTCGCAAGGGACAAGAGTAAACAGTAGAATGGTATCTACACCCAGTGGGAGGAAACCAATAGATCCGCTTATATCTTTGGTCCTAGGTTCATTGTCCATTCTCTTAGAATTTCCCTATATATTCGGAAATGGATAAGGTGGCAAACTCCCAGTCAGTTGTAGAGACTTACCTCCCTCCAATAGTAAGTCTATCCTAATGTTAAGACCGAAGGTTTGTTTCGTGTATGAACAAATACCAAATTTGTAACTAATTTGTATTTTTCATAACTAACAAACCTGAGGTCTTAACAGTTAAAGGCCCACCTCGAACCACCCCTCTAGCAGTCTAAACTGGGTTAGAAATATAACTGATGGGTCACAGGTAGCCGTGGGCATTCTGGGTATACATGCCCCGTGACCTGGTATAGATGCCATTAGTCCCTGGATCTCACAAGTGTAATTTTAATTCTACCGGTTTCCAGCTTGGCGCTAGTAAATCCTAATGTTAAGACCTCAGGTTTGTTAGTTATGAAAAATACAAATTAGTTACAAATTTGGTATTTTAGGTATATTGCTAAATAGAATTTTTATACATATTTTAATTACTGTTTTGTAGATTAGGCAATTGCAAATTATCAGTCCCCTCTAGGTATCATTAGGGACTCAAATTTGTAACACCTATGGATTTATTTTGTCATCCCTTGGGTAACCTAATACAGAAATATGGAATGCTGTCAATTTTTCTGTATCATTTCCAAATATAATAACTTAAATATCAGAAAAATGCAGGATAGTGAAATACAAAAATTCTCATTCAATTCCTTGCAGATTGTCCGTCATTTGTATGTACAATAAAAAGTTGCTGATTGATTTTTTCTTGTGAACAAATCAGGTAAATCTCAACTTAAAATGGACCTGAATTTAGTGGGTTTTGTACTTATCAGCTACCATGTTATGATTATTTTTCCTAAGCTTCCATTAAAGATGATTCATTTTTGGATACCTCTTAAATTGAATATTCAGTGTAAATTATATGTTAGTTTAGGTTAGGAACTATGTGAAATTGCTGTTAGCTATAAGATATCTAGAGAATTTTCAAGTGTAGGCTATAATAAAGGGTCTTTGTTACTGAAAGGACTTTCTTACTTATCAGAGAGGTCAGACCCTGTCAAGTGGAGGTGCTACTATACATCTGTCATCTCAACTGATTTCTTGTAGCTTCATATTTAGATGTTATGGATTATTAGGTAGGTAGCTGCAGGGTACCTGACGATGCAGGTGGTCAGTACATGGGCAATTTCTGCTCTTCTGCCTGTGACATATAATCAGTTTTGTTTCATGAAAGGTTAGGTTTTTATGTTATTAGATTTAAATAGCAGTATTTCGCTGTTTAATAAATAAAAAGGTTTTATCCTTTGATATGTCTGTAAGAAATCTTTATGTTTACTCTGCACAGGTTGAAAAGGCTGAAAGTCAGCAAGAAATTGAACTGAAGAATGCCAGCAAAAAAATAAGGGCAGAGCAAGAACGCGAACTCAAGGCTTTCCGTGAATCATTGAAAACAGAATTAAAACTATTAAAGCAAGAAATAGATCTCCTTCCCAAGGTAAGCTTTTCTTTTCATTAACAAGCTGAAGTTTTCTTCTGCAGTTTATGGGGAAGGCAGTTTTCACATGGAAAGAAAGAAATACAGACATTTGTAGGTCTTTGTTCTGCTGTGCCATACAACATGATTATCATCAAACCCTGTCCTAAGGAATAGGTGTTGAGGCTTGCAAAGTGGCATGGAATGATTGCTATTCTCCTTAGAAATATTGAGTGTGGTCTTTGTATTATATTACAAACTATGCAAGTTATAGCAACACCAGTGAAATATATGCTCTAGGTTTTTAAAATTTTGTACATTTCTTTTTCAGGATAAAAGGAAGGATGCATTTAAAGCCAGAAAAGAAAAGTTAGATGTAGACCAGACTGAAAGAGAAAAGATCTTCCTAGAAAAACTTCATGAAGCTCATGAGGTATGAGTGTAAATATATGTTTTTTATGCATGAAAATAATATTAACTGGAAATGCAAATGAAGTTGAACAAAAAACCTTTATGTATTGTATTTGAAATCAAACAATTTTTCTTATTTTGTGCCAAGTAAATGTTTTCCTATTGCCTCTATTCATTTAAAGATATCTTATGTATTTTAACAGTAAGATTTATTTGAGGTGAATCTTACCTTCTGTTAAAGTTAGCTATAGCTCCATGCTGATTAGGCGAGTTGGCATTCAAAAAAAGAATTGAATGGCTGCCCGGATGACTCTAATTTACCTGTTCTCCACCAGGTGTGTTTCGAATGTTTCTTTTGCGCCTCGTTTTTTTCCCCTCAGCTGAGTTCAAAAGTCACTTAAAACTGTCTCCCTTTCATCAAGTTGTGGATGCGATACAGTACTTGGCTGCTGTTGCATCCTATCTACAAGTGTCGCTTCCTGTCGCCAGGTTTTGCAAAGAGAGAGCAATCCTTTAGGCTCTTTTATTTACCTCCTGTAGGCAGCAGTCTCCTTCTGTTGTCCTCTGGTAGAAGTTTGAATCAGAGAAACTCTCAGTCTGATCAGTGTTTATTGTGACGTTGCGAGACATAGAAAATATGTCTCGCTTGTCTTAGCGTATTTCGGCACCCTTAAATATTTGGAGAAGAGAACCTAAACTTTCGCCTGTTAGAGCGTGTTTCGTAACTTTTCTCATACTTGGACACACAACGCTCCATTTAGGTGTGCCATGGGTTGTCTTCTTGTTTCTTATGTAGTCGCTGGGTGAGCCGCAGACCGCCTCTTGCAATACAAGCGCTAGTTGACACTTCAACTGTCTTTAGTAGGAGGTTCAGTTTTTTCTCTTTCCTGTGGGGAGATGAACTCGAGACTGACAGGTGTGCTTTGGGCATGCTGATGGAGTCTCGGTCTAGCTTGTGGAGTTGTTACCTTTTACTCAGTATGTTGTCTCATCTCTACGTCAGCTTAGAATTGTGAAGCCAGCTTCAAGGTTTTGGTGCCAGCAGGAGTTTAGCGAGGAAGAGAGTTAACTCATATGTGCAGACCACAGGTTCTGGTAGATGGACACTTGCAACCACCTGGCATGCTTGGAGAGACTTGGGACCTGTACCTTACATGGTGGAGATGGTGAAGGGGAGTTGTGATTGTTTTTTGGTTGTCCTCCACTAGTTTAATCTACTTATAGCTGTCCCTTTGTTTTCTTGAGCAGAACACTCTCTCATAAGTCGCTCTTTTTAGTGGGAATGTAGAGAGAATGAATGGAACAGGTAGTAATTTAGTGGGATTTTACATCTTTCCTACCTCCATAAGCAGTTGGAGATAGGGGGTCATTCTTGAACATTTTGAGACTGAATAACAGGAAGCATCTGCCCTCATATTTTTTGGTTTTCTAGCATGGTTTTAGTGCCTTTCCAAAGAATGGTTAGGCTTGTGGTAGAAATGTATTCTTTTTACCAGTACATCATCCTCAGTCACGCAAGTTCCTTCAGCATATATTTACAAGAAGGTATTGCTGTTCTGTGTGCCTTGTTTGCGTTAGTGTACACCACCTCTATAAGCATTGTCGGGGATTTTGTTGCCCATTGGTAGATGATGTCGACTTCAAGAGCAAGAATCTTTTCTACTGAATCACAGGTTCAAGTTGGCCAACTCTGTCAATAGTAATCCAAAGGCCAAGGACCTGTTGCTTCTCCTGGCCCGGTTTCTATGCGTTATGATTTTTAATTCTCTAAATCCTCATTCTTGTCTAGTGATTTAGGGATAATACTTAATTGTGCAGGCTTTTCTGTCCAAGATGAATAGGCATTTGCTTTTATGAGAATTTTAGACCTGAAGGAAGCTTCCTATATGGTAAGGGCTTTCCTTATTAGGGAACATGGCCTCACTGGGGATTTTATCAAATAACCAGGGTCAATTAATGTACAGTCTCGGCATAAGAAATTACAACTTACAACTAACGTTCTTTAAATTTGTAAGTAATCCAGAACCATCATTGTCTCCAGGTTCTGTAGGAGGTAGTTGTCCAGTTTAAAAACAAAATCTAAGTATAGATTTTGTTTTTTCCCTTTGTTGTGCAACACAAAACCAAAAGTTTTAACAGTGTCATACTTTTTTACAACATAGAATGGTGAACACTATGTACACCTGGTAAATCTTTCCAGATGTCAGGCCAGTAGAAAGATCATCAGAGATGCTTAACAGGTTTATCCCTGGTCAGAAATAGTCTTTGTGGGAAGCTTGCTGCTTTGAGTGAAATGACTATGTTTTGGCAACTGTGGATTTAGAAGGAACAAACTACCTACAGATGGCCTTTACATCCATAAATGCAGCAGTTGCTGTAGGATTTTAGGGGCATTCATTGAGACATAGTAGCATGTAGATAAACAGGAATACCCAGACGATCACTACTCCTTTGATGGCCCTCAGGCTTGAGCAGTGGATGTTTCCTTAAATTTGCCCTGATTCATACTCATAGGCCTGCCCCTTGTATCTATTCTAAATACTTTTGAGCAATTTCAAGTTCAAGAAGTGCATAGGGTCTCCCGTAGAGCCTTTGTAGCCTCAGAGCAAATGATTTTCAGAATTTCTAGCGCTCTGGACAGATTTCTCTTATTCTTCTGTTACAAGGAAATTAACTCACCTACACAGTTCCATGCACTTACACTAACTTATACACAAACTTATGCATCTTAACTGCTTGGAGATGTTAGAATGTCCCCTCCCAATAAGGGGATTTTCAAGTTTTTTTAGGATCTATCTTAAGTTCCTTAAGTGGAAAACAGCCGTGGTCTTGGGTCAGAAGCAGCTGTCATTGTATTGCTGAGGGTGCCATTCTAGAGGGATTTCAGCACCTGGAACCTTGTAGACATTAGTGTTTTTCTGCTTTCTCAGGGACAATAAGACTTTTCGCTGTTTAATTTCAAAGTTATCGTTCCATACTTTCCTTGGTATTGCATCATATTCTTTTAGAGCTTGCTGAGGATCAGCACCGTAAGGTTTTGACATTGAAGCCCTGTCATCTCGATATCAGTCTCTCTCTGGAGCTTAGATGCTGATCTAAACTTTATCAGAATTATTTACTGTGAAACCTTTTGTTTAGCACTAAATCAGCAGTTAATGAATAAATTTATTGCCAGCTCCCTTCTTTAAGGTTGATGTTAAGGTTACATTTTACAGTGAACTGTAAGAATTTCAATTTAACCTCCTTAGTGGGGAAGAAGAGGAAATGCTTCTCTGCCCTGTTGGGGCAATTGAAACTTAATCAGATAGGTTAAGCCTGGTAGAGGTAGTTAGCCTTTTAGAAACCTAGAGCATCTTTGTCAAAGGTTAATCCTGTAAGAGGTAAAGTTAACCTTTTGTTTTGTGGTTTTAGGAAAGTTTTGTAATTTTAGAAAACCTAGCTGTCTTTGCCAATGTTTTTAGAAACTTAGAACATCTTTGTTAAAGAACACAAGGTCCTCTGTGATGTATTTTATTGGTTAGTGTATGAAAACTGGCTCCATATCTTCTACCTGTATTGAAGGTAAAAATTCATAATGTGAGCAGCAGTTGTAACTTCATTTAGTGTTATGTCAATTTGTTGCTTCAGGATAGGATTGATGTGGTGCAGTAGAAGTGAAGTGCAATTTGGTTTTCACTCGCTTACTACCTTAAGTATGCAGAATTGTGTTTGAAAACAGTAAAGCCCTTTATCCGCTATAGTGAGTTGGCTTTTCCTGAACCGAAGAAAGAGCAATCCTTTAGGTTGTAATATTTTGGGGAGATTGAAGGTACAAATTTTGTAGGAGCATACCTTTATATCATAAAGGTATTTATTTGAAATGACTGTTATTTTATAGGGCTTTTGGACCCTTCACGCTGCCTCCGTTTCATTCTGGCTGAATCAGAGTGTTTTTCTCCAAAAGGCTGCTCTTGGCTGCACATGTATGAGAGCCTTGCTCTCTGAATGGAATCCAACTTCTGGTGGTAGTAAAGTCCAGAAAGGAATTAGGATCAGGTAAGAATGTTTTGGGTTTCATGCAAGAAACCTTTACTTCGATTGGCTGAGTGGGTTGTTGTCTAGCTGCACTAGCCACTGTCCTCTTCTTAATGTGGGAATCAGCTAACTTTAACAGTAGGTAAGATGCATCTCAAATAATATAAATTTTCATAATAAAATTTACTATTTGGATACTTACCTACTGTTAAAGTAGACCCTACCCAGCCTCCACACTAATTTAGTGGACTGTCAAGGAGAATTCTGACGAGCTAAAACATTTGAAACACCTGGTTGAGAACAGGTAAACTAGACGGTCATCCGGGCAGCTAATTGATTTTTTGTTTGACTGCTGACTTGCCTAATTGTGCAGAGATATAGTAGGTAAGTATCCAAATGATAAATTTTATCATGAAAATCTACTCATGCGAAGAATTTTAAGGATAACAGTCTTGAGTTCTTTTAGAATTGCTAATGGATAGAGAGGCTTATTAATAATCCCTTGTCATTTCTTTCCCAAATTTTCCATTTCTCTGTGTAAATTTATAAGTAAGTATGTATGCATATTAATCGGATAATAAAGTTTCATTTAAAAAATATGCATGTTTTTTAGGTGTCTCTAAAACGTCTTGGAGATGATCATCGAGAAAGGATTGCTCTCCTTGAGAGGCAATTCTTGCAGCAAAAGCACCAGCTGTTAAGGTCACGTGAATCAGCTCTCTGGGAGATGGAAGAGCGTCATTTACATGAGAAGCATCAGTTATCCAAAAGACAACTTAAGGATATATTTTTCCTTCAGCGACACCAGGTTTGTGTAAATGTGAATTTATTAATATTGCAAGTAATATCACCCTATTGTATAGTGTAAAAGAAGTTAAACTGACATTCTCAGTTTTGAAAGCTTTGTAGGGGAGAACATAATGCAAGATGAAAAGTATCATGCACAAAAAGTGTATGTGGAATTAATAAAAGAAAAATTTTGATAATGTGGTTATACACAAATACCAAGTATATTAGTACCTCGGTTGACAAACAGTCTTGTTCATGAACAAATTGGGTTACAAACCAGATATTCAAAAAATTTTTTCTCTAGTTCGCAAACTATGTTTCAAGCTGCAAACTCTCAAACTTTCCTCAAAATGGTCCATTGAAAGCACCTAAGTTGTGTAAGTGGAGGGTGGAGCATCATCATAAGTATAGCAGTCAATGAGATTCAGCGAGATAGAGAGAATATTGCCCCAGTTAGGTTATTACACCAATATATCAATTTGCAACAGTAAAATAATAGTTATATGTATTGAAAATAATGACAATTTTAATGAAACTGTTGTTGTACTGTGTCTAATCATATTCCATGTATTATTGTCATATCATATTACAAAATATGAACAGAGCAATCATGTGCCAATTGCATTCTGGTTTTGGTTTTGTTTATATTTTGAAAATCATCAGCTGATTAGGTTTTACTGACATCATCAGTCATCACTGTCTTTAGTTATCAAATCAAACTTAATTCAGAGAGGCATTTCTTTGATAAATTATCAAATATGGGTTTAAAATACAACTACGTTATTTATAAACGCAGTAAATTAAGCAAAGTATGTGTGTGATTTTGTTAATTTCAGGTTTTGCTTTTGCCACAAAATCATTTTGCTCATAATTAGTTTGTTTAGCCGCAGCTATAATACCTGCTGCTTCAAGTTAGTGGCATACTGTTTTACACCTCCATTGCGTGATGGACGAGTAAAAATGCATTTGATTTTTATTTGTGGAATTACATTGAAAATCAGCAAGTTTTTAACGAGACAACTAATGCAACTCTTACTAAAGTGAGATTATTACAGTAACTAACAGCTGTTTATTAATATGAACTGTAGGACAGTAAATGCTTTAGCATAATTTTTAGAGATGAAAGCAATGTAAATTAATAAAAAAACAGTAACAGTAATGCAAGGGATTCTGGTAAGCGAGTGGTGTGCCAACTACGAGTGCCTGATTTGAAGAAACAGTTTGGCACTCAATCTGGAGGTGAAAACCCTCGAATCGACATTTCCATTTTGCACTGTTATATTACCATGGTTGTTATCTCGGTGCACTACCATATGTGTATGTAATTGTGATTTTAAATTTAGTGTTCTTTGTTCCAGCAAAACAAACAAGCAAATTTATTTTTTATCATTTTTTCTGAGGTTTGAACAAATTATTATTATTATAAGTAATAAAATCTTGTCTATTTGATAAACGATCAAACAATACTGCTGGGTTGAGCTTTGTGTAAAAACAAATTTTCTTTTTTCATAATGACTTATGTGGTAAGTAAAAAAATATTTGATAATAATGATCCTTTTTAAGTGATTTACACTTTTTTAAATGGGAAAAACTTATTTAGGTCGCGAACCTTTTGGAACAAATTAAGTTCATGAGCTGAGGTATAACTATTTGTTTAGTATCTCAGTGTCTGACTCTAGAGCCAGATTGTTGTAAATTAAACCAGATTAAATAATTCTATAGAGTAAGCCTATTCACGTTAGGAAATTGATGAAACACTTCTGTTCTAAACGTTTTTGATGTTTAAGGGTTGGGCTTGAAAGTTGTTTTAATAGTGATGTCACTTGGTTATATAGATAAATAATGTTCAGACTTGAGTAAAGTGTACACTTTATCTTCTTTGATTTACAATCCTTTAACCTGTTGCCTTTCCCACACTTGGCACACAAATCCTTTATTTTTTTTTTTTACATCTAGGAAAAGATATATCTGTTATAGACATTTCAACTCAGCATTGGTACATATATATAATTTGAAAATTATTCTATATATTTTTTTTACCTCTGCTATATGCAAATATATTGTAATATTTCATCTCTTTTGGTAATTTCTATAAATTATAATATAGTAACCTTTTTGAAGTAGTAGTTTTTATCTACACTTTTCAGCCACAGGTTCCTGTCTTATGGGTATTGTATGATGTTATCTTTGTTGTCAGTTAGGACAGTAGGACCACCATCAGGTTTTCATATATTCATTGAACTTTTGTCGACTTACTTAATTGTGTATTGCCCCAAAGTAAAATTTGTCAGTTGTAAAAACACATTATACCATTGTATTGCTCTGCTCTAGTTAGCTAGTCTGTGGTCCTTTGTTCCATTTTTGTTTTGCCTTCTTTACAGTATATTTATTTATTGTCACAGGGATGTACATTGTTTTGATTCCAGTATTATTTTTGCAGATGTTGGTACGACACGAAAAAGAACTGGAGCAGGTGAAACGAGTCAACCAGCAAAAAGAGGAGGAGCTAGTCAAAAGGCAGCAGGTAAATTATTTGTTTTGCTTGTGTCCTTCACTTTCAAGCACTTTATCATCATGAGCTTAGTATCCTCAACATTATAACCCCTCATTTCATCATATGTGGCTCTTAATTGTTTCCTTTTCTCAAATGTAGATGGTGTATATGATTTGTATGAACTTTTCATGTGTAACATTACAATGGAGAATCTGATGTGATAATGATAGTAATGAGAATGAATATAACTCTGAAGCTATTTTAGCGCCTCTACATAGTCCGTAATTAATTACACAATCAGTCAAGCTACTCTTTGGAGAAAAGTTCAACCTATTTCCATTACAGGTTGAAAGGAGACAGTTGCCAAAGAGGATACGCCAAGAAATGAAAGCAAGAGAATTAATGTTCCGTGAGAGTATGCGAATCAGCACTACACATCTTCCAGATTCTCAAGAAGATGAAAAAGATAAACTCAAAAAGGTGGGAAACATTTAGCAGTAGTTAGTCATATTATTATATGTATGGTATTTATGAATTTTTTTAGTACTTTAGTGTCCATTTTGGAAAGGGAAAGAGCGTTGTTAAAGTCACGTCCCATATAGCAATGCATTACCTTCAGTGTGCCGTGTATGGAGCACTTTAGGTAGTACATACTGAAAATTTTTTTTGTCAATAAATAGCATAAATGCATTATTGTTTGAGCTAATATTGCTTTAATTTTTGTTTACCTTAGTAAGTTGTAGTGTCCATTTTGAAAAGGAAATGAGCATTATTAAAGTTATGTCCCATATAGCGATGGACCTTCATTGTGCCAGTATGGAGCACTTTAGGCAGTATGTACTGAAAAAAAATTTTTTTCTTAGTAAATATTATAAATGCATATCAGTGGATGTATAATATTATTGTTTGAGCTGATATTGCTTCAATTTTTGTTTATCTTGGTAAGTTGTAGTCTGCTCCATCTATTGTGTTGAGGGGTATCTGTTAACTGATTTGGGAAGTGCTATTTTTATTGGGTTTAAGACCTAAAACTCATATTTTTATGTAACTGAGCAAGTAATTATATAGCTAAGAATTTCTAGTACCAGCAGGTAAAATTTGAAAATTGCAGTAGCGATTCTTTTGTTTTTGTTGTAGGCAGGTATCCCTGCCTTTACCTGCTCAATTTATTATGCTGGCTTCCGACAAAGGTTGTAAGCAGAAGTTCTTTAAATTTGGAAGTTGTTTGTTTAGTGGTTGTTACTGGACTATCAGTGAATTACCACATGATTCTTTCCTTAGCCTTTGGCTTTTTGTTATTTAGTCAGGCATTAGTTAAGAGACTATGAGGACCTTGACTAGGTTTTTTACTTTTCACTGACGATGTCTGACTCAGGAGCGACAAGTAGGAGTGACAAGTACTCATTACTGTAAGCAAGGGTGCAGGACACAGTTGACGTCTGCTAAGTATGACACACATACAGTATGTACTAGGTGTAGGGGTCAAAGTTTGAATTTTGGCCTAGCCTAACTCCTTTCTTTCTCTATAAAAATGAATAATCTACCCACCTGTACGCTTTCTCCAACTCCAGTACACTCCAGAAATCACCTTAAAACACCAGCACCACAAGACTTACGACCCAAAAAACAACTCCTACCAGACAGAGAGCTCTCCCCTACCAACCACACCACCAACAACGTGCTTTCTACTGCCCCGTGTTATTGTTTACATCCTGCCGACGCCGCCGCCATCTGTCTATGACGTCACAACACAACTATATACATCAACAGACACCTTCTAGAATCTACCACATGTTGTCTATATATAGGACACCCACCATATTTCAACAATGCATAAAATACCCATAACAATTATACAATATATAATCACACTTATCTATACCCATAACAATTATACAATATATAATCACAAAGTTGCTCTCCAGAATTAACATGTTCTGAATGTAGAGGCTGGGATGAGAGACAATGGAAGGTTTTATCTTCTCATATTTCCAAATTGGAGAGAGAGGTTACATATGAAAGACCATTAGCTAGCCAGGCATCTTTAAAATCCTCATCTGAAGTATGCATTATTTCTGTATACAGGCAGTCCCTGGTTGTCAGTAGGGGTTTCGTTCTTGGTGGTGGTGCTGATAAGCGAAAACTGCCATTAACCAAAACTCAGTGATTTATGGCGGGTTAATGGTGCCCCTGTTAAGTATGTTATGGCACCATAACTGAAACTTGGCCCATTATGGCGCTAGACAAGCACCATAAAACCAGATCACCATTTACCGAGTCCGCTGTTAACCGGGCACTGCCTGTGTTTTCTGAACCCAGTGCCATTGCCAGTCTCGTAGTGAGTTTTGAACGTAAGTTTGAGTTGTCAGCTAATTTTATGGTTTGATTTGGGAGAGTCAGTTTTTGTTCTTGATTGAGAGAAAAGTGAAGTGTTCATGGAGAAGCTGGCTGCCTGTCCCCCTGAGTCTGCTAGGTGAAGGTCCCTGACATACTCCCCCACCTGGGAAAAGTCATACTGGAGGCCTAAGGGAGGTTGATGCTGTGTCTGCCCACGGCCAGTTGTGCCCCTCAGTCACACCTGTCAGTGTTTCCCAGGTGGTGAAAACAGCCATTGGAAAGGCATTTTGGATAGTGCACATCGACTTTCTTCCAGTTCGGATTCTTCCAGTCCTAAGAAATGGCACTTATGGCACATCAGTGATAAGCTTAGGCTACTGAAAAGGTCTGTGGCAAAAGACTCGATACCTTTGTGCAGTTTCTGGGATAGCCTAGAGGCTTTTTCCACTGAAGGTTTTCCAGATCAGCCTAAGCACTCTGGTTCGGTGCGCCAATTAACACCAGTGTTGGCTTCAGGTTCCCAAGCAGTTCAAATTAGTGTATGCACCCCCGAGCACCCAGTTCCTTTTAGCTCGTTTGCAACTGAGCAGTCAGTGTTGAAAGAGAATATTTTGTCTCCTTTAGTAGCTCCCGAACACCCTCTCGCTTATGAGCATCCAGTCTTGGATGGAGTGCTTCTTCTACCAAGGCTCACATGTCTCCTGTGTTGTCTGCGGAGGAGGAGGATTGATCGCACAGTATTCCAAACCCCCAACTGCTTATGGATCTCTTTTGTGGTTTTTCCTTGAAAGTTATCCTAACTTTTCATACAATCAACTTACCTGTCAGATATATACATAGCTAAGACTCCGTCGTCCCCGACAGAAATTCAAATTTCGCGCCACTCGCTTCAGGTAGGTCAGGTGATCTACCGGCCTGCCCTGGGTGGCAGGACTAGGAACCATTCCCGTTTTCTATCATATTTTCTCTGTCGCCGGTGGTATCAACATTGTTGTTACTACCTCCTGACTGGAATTTGCTTTTCAAGGCAATTGATCATCTTTTTTGGACTTTTTGGTGACGTACCTGGATCGTTGTTTTGGCATTCGCTACCGTGGACTGGATTTGGACTTGCTTTTGATTTTTCTTCAAGAATGTCTGATTCAAGTGGTTGTGTGTGAGTGTGTGTGAATGTAGGCTGCAAGGTGAGGATACCGAAGGCTTCGGTTGATCCTCACACTGTATGCCGTAAATGTAGAGGTTTTGACTGTTCTTTGACTAACACCTGTCATGAGTGTGAGAGGTTGAATGTTGAGGAATGGAAGACTCTAACTTCTTATTTGAAGAAGTTAGAGAGGGATAGAGTGAGAAGGGCTGCATCGAAGAGTGCGGGTAGTACAAGGCCTATTGAGCCTTTTAACGATTCTAACTCTTCTTTAAACTATGCATATGATTCTAATTCTGTATCAGGGCCCTCACAAGCTTTGCATTTAGATTCGGCCTCAGAAATCGCTGATCTGAAAGCTACACTTCAGAGGATGAAATCCAAAATGGCTACCATGAAAGGTAAGGATTGTGATAGTGACATATTTAGTGAAGTGAGTGCCCTAGACCTCTTACAAGCTCCCAAGCCCAGAGGAGAAGAAAAGTTGAAAGCCTTAAGGAGGTTGTGGAGAATTCCCCCCGGTCAGGCGTCCCTTCAGCAGGCTCTGTAGCTCGACAGACTGCTCAGGACCGCTATAGAAAAAGCGTCCTCCGAGAGTGCTTCTCTTCGTCCGCATCTCCCTCAACTAAACGAGGGTGGAAGGATTCGGACCTTTCCAGGCCCCTGAAAAGGCACTGGAAAGAACCTGTATTGGATTCTAGCCCTGAACGCTTTTCTGAAGAAGCGCCTTCCTCGATCAAGAAAGCTAAGAGGGTTTTGACGTCTCCTGGCTTTGACAAAACTCCTTCGAGGTCTCCCTCTCCCGTTGAAGAGGACGCCGGAGAGGCTTCCAAGAGGATTCTCTTAGCTGTCCAAGAACAGTTATCCGCCTTGGTAGGAGTTCTTTTGAAGGATCCTCCTCGTAGGAAGGACGTGAGGCTTCCTGTCAAGAAGTCTCGTCTTCCTTCTCCCGCCAGGAGTGAGGCTCCTGTGGGACGTGAGGCGTCTTCTAGGCGTGAGATGTCTCCTGATAGCGAGTCGTACGCCAAATATGGAGCGCCAGCCAAGCGCGAGGCGCCAGCCAAGCGCGAGTTTTCTTCCAGACGAGAAGCGTCTTATAGGATTGAAGCGCCAGACAAGCGCGAGAAGCCTAACAGGCGCGAGGATTTAACCAGACGTGAGACGTCTGCCAAGCGAGCAGCGTCAGCCAAGCGCGAGGCGCCAGACAAGCGTCATCCAAGCAGGGATGAAGCGCCAGAGAGGCGCGAGGCGCCAGCCAGGCGCGAGGCGTCAGCCAGGCGCGAAGCGCCAGCCAAGCGCGAGGAGCCAACCAGGCGCGAGACGTCTGCTTTGATTCATAGGGGCTCCGTACATGCTCTTAGCCCCTCTCCAATTAGGAGTTTGTCTCCCGCAGAGAGAGAAATTGGGGAGGAAGACCCAGACTTGAAGTTGAATTCTCCTTCTGATCCTTTCTTGGAAGAGGACTCAGAAGACGAGACTCACGGCAGAGAAGGGCTGTCTAACTACAAGGTTTTGACAGCTCTTCTTCTTCAGGAATACGGAGATTCCTTGACCCCTGCCGCTCCTCCTTCTCCACGCTCCCTTTTTTTGTGCTCCAAGACACCAAAGTCGTCGTCTTTTCTGAAGATGAGGCCGACGATTTCAATGAAGAGAGCTCTTCAGTCTCTGGATAGCTGGATGCTAACCAAAAAGGAGTTGGTTAGAACTGTGTTCTGCATGCCTCCCGCTAGACTTACGGGCAAGAGAGGTATTTGGTACCAGACTGGGGAGAATATGGGTCTCTCTCTCCCAGCTTCGGCTGAAGCTGACTTTTCCAGTCTGGTAGACGCATCCAGGAGACATAGCCTACATAATGCACGAATAACTTGGGGTCTTTCGGAGCTGGATCATCTCCTCAAGGGACTCTTCCATGTTTTGGAAGTCTTCAACTTCCTGGATTGGTCCCTTGGGGTGATGGCCAAGAAGGCCCATGCCTCGGAAGGCCTCAATCCAGACGTACTCCTCTCGATCTTGTCGTGTATTGACAAGGCGGTACAGGATGGCTCAGGAGAAGTCTCTTCCTTATTTGGAGCCGGTCTCTTGAAGAAGAGGTCTGTTTTTAGCGCTTTTCTGACAAAAGCAGTATCTCATTCTCAAAGGGCAGCATTGTTATTCGCTCCCAGGTCTGACTTTTTGTTCCCTGCGCAGTTGGTGAGGGACATTTCCCGTTCGCTGACGGAGAAAGCGACACAGGATCTTCTCCTTCAGTCGTCCAGGAAAAAGAGACCAGTGGGGGTGGGAGAGAAGAAAGGTACTAATACGCCTCTGCAGCCCTTTCGAGGAGGTCCTCCCTCTAGAGCTCCCTCAAAAAGGAAAGCGACTGAGAGGAGAGGTAGAGCTTCTTTCCGTCCCTTTAAAAGGGGAAAGTGAAGCTGCGTTCCTCCAAATACCAGTAGGTGCCAGGCTCCTGGGATTTGCGGAAGCCTGGACACTCATCGATACAGACGCTTGGTCAATGTCTGTTCTACAGAAAGGATACCTCATTCCCTTCCTGGACAATCCTCCCCTGACTTCAACTCCGCGGGAATTGTCCGCCAATTACAAGGACCCTGTGCTGAAAGATACTCTTCAACGAATGGTGGATCAGATGTGGGACAAGAGAGCGATAGAACTAGTGCTGGATCAAAGCTCCCCGGGGTTTTACAATCGCCTTTTCTTGGTTGCGAAAGCCTCGGGGGGCTGGAGACCAGTTCTAGACGTCAGCGCTCTGAACAAATTTGTTCAGAAACAGAAGTTCTCCATGGAGACTTCTGCGTCAGTCCTTGCGGCTCTTCGCCAAGGGGATTGGATGGTTTCTCTGGATCTCCAAGATGCCTATTTTCACGTCCCGATTCATCCTTCGTCGAAGAAGTACCTCCGTTTCATGACGGGGGGAAGGATCTTCCAATTCAGGGCCTTGTGTTTCGGCCTTTCCACTGCTCCTCAGGTCTTCACAAGCCTGATGAAAAATGTGGCGAGATGGCTTCACCTGAAAGGTATCAGTATCTTTCTGTACCTAGACGACTGGCTCATCAGAGCAAAATCAGAGAGACAGTGTTTGGAGGACCTTGCTTTGACACTAAACCTGATCAAGACCTTAGGATTACTCGTGAACCTCGAGAAGTCCCAACTGATCCCCAGCCAGAACTTGGTCTATCTGGGGATTCGGATGGATTCTCGGGGTTTTCGAGTATTTCCTTCTCAAGAGAGGCTAACGAGAGGCTTAGAGAAAGTCTCTCTCTTCTTAGGGAAAAAACGTACTTCGGCGAGGGAATGGTTGAGCCTTTTAGGGACCCTTTCCTCGCTCGAACAGTTTTTTCCTCTAGGAAGACTTCATCTCCGCCCTCTTCAGTTCTTCCTCAGAAGATCTTGGAACATGAAGACAGGACTTCTTTCGGACAGTTTTCCCATTCCAGTAATGATGAGACGTCACTTGGAATGGTGGTTGCCCCCACTGAAGGAGAACAAGGGTACTTCCCTAGAGACTCAGAACCTGAGCCTTGTATTATTTTCCGACGCGTCGGAAAAAGGTTGGGGAACAACATTTGGAAAGAGAGAGGTGTCAGGCACCTGGAATGCACTTCAGGTGTCCTGGCACATAAATTGCAAAGAACTGTTTGCCGTACACCTGGCCCTAAAGGGCTTCGAGCCTTTAGTGACGAACAAGGTAGTCCAAGTGAATGCGGACAACACTACCGCCCTTGCCTACATTCGAAAGCAAGGAGGGACACACTCGTATGCCCTATACGAACTCGCAAGAGACCTTCTTTTGTGGACATCCCAGAGGAACATCTCCCTCTTGACGAGGTTTGTTCAAGGAGTAAGGAACGTGGGGGCAGACAGGCTGAGCAGGAGGAACCAGGTCCTTCACACCGAATGGACCCTCCACTCAGAAGTTTGTCGGAGTCTCTGGTCTCTTTGGGGGACTCCTCATGTGGACCTCTTTGCCACGTTCCTCTCAAAAAGACTGGAAGTCTTTTGCTCAGTAGTAGAAGACCCCAAAGCTCTAACAGTAGACGCCTTCCTTCTAGATTGGTCTCATGTAGACGTATACACATTTCCCCCATTCAAGATTCTGGGGCAAGTGCTCAGGAAGTTTGTGACATCGAAGGGGACGAAAATGACCCTGATAGCCCCCTTTTGGCCAGCTCAAGAGTGGTTCACAGAGGTACTGGAGTGGATGGTAGACTCCCCAGATCCCTCCCACAAAGGATGGATCTTCTCAGACAACCACACTTCGAGAGGTTTCATCAAAACCTCCCCGCTCTCGCTCTGACTGCCTTTCGACTATCGAAAGACTTGTCAGAGTGAGAGGTTTTTCTCGCAAGGCTGCAAGCGCGATCGCTAGAGCCCGGAGAACTTCCACTATGCGAGTTTACCAGTCTAAGTGGGAAGTATTTAGAAGGTGGTGCAAGTCGAAGAAGTTGTCCTCCTCCAGTACCTCTGTAACAGAAATCGCCAACTTTCTGTTATTCTTGAGAGAGGAATCTCGTCTCTCCGTAGCCACTATAAAGGGCTACAGGAGTATGCTTTCGGCCGTCTTTAGAAATAGAGGGCTAGATCTGGCAAATAATAGAGATCTACACGATCTGGTTAGATCCTTTGAGACCATGAAGTCTAAGAATACATCTCCCCCTAACTGGAACCTCAACGTGGTCCTGAAGTTCTTGTCCTCGGGAAGATTCGAACCTCTGCATATGGCCTCGTTTCGTGACCTAACGAGAAAATGTTTGTTTCTTTTGTCACTGGCGACAGCTAAGAGAGTTAGTGAGCTGCACGCCCTTAGTGATAAAGTGGGATTCAAACTAGACTCAGCTATCTGTTCATTCAAAGCTTTATTTCTGGCGAAGAATGAAAATCCTTCGAATCCCTGGCCGAGAAACTTCGAAGTTAAAGGCTTATCGGGTCTTGCCGGCAGGGAAACTGAGAGGTCTCTTTGCCCAGTAAGAGCTCTAAAGTTTTACATGCAGAGAAAGAAACAGTTGGGAGGTTCTAGACAAGGCCTCTGGTGCTCGGTGAAGGACCCTTCAAGACCTATGTCCAAAAATGCGTTAGCCTTTTTTGTTAGGAACATCATTACCGACTCATAAGGCCTGCACGGATGACTCTTTGAAACTCCTGAGAGTAAGAGCTCATGAGGTGAGAGCAGTAGCTACGTCTCTCTCTTTTCAAAGAAATATGTCACTAAAGAATATCTTGGAAGCGACATATTGGAGGTGTAATTCAGTGTTTGCTTCTCACTATTTATAGGACGTTCGTGTGACCTACGAGAAATGTTTTTCTCTAGGTCCTTTCGTGTCTGCGGGCACAATCCTGGGTACAGGAGCTAACACCAATCCTTTAAATGATGCATAAGTCTAATAGATATGTTCTAGACTTTCTGCTGAGCAAGTGCAGGTGCCGCACTGGCGGCCAGTCACTTTCGTTCAGTAAGGAACTCTTGTGATATCTTTTATTAGATGAGTATCATTAAATTTTTTGTTTTTTTTTAAATTGATGTGTGCATGTGTAATTTGGTTTTGAGTTATGGTTGTTTGGGGATAACTCGGAGCAATTATTAATACTAACATGGTGGTTAGGATCAGGTGGTCGGGATTGGTTGTGTGCTCCTTCGTAAGGTGTATTGTCATATAAGTGGATCAGCACCCATTGACAAAGTCCTTTCAGGCTCTGCCGAGTAAGTGGATAAGACCCCTTCGGCAGACCCACAAGAACTCTTGGCCATAGATCACATATCTCGCTAAAGTTTCTTGAGGTGATGCAGACTCCTGGGCGACAGCCACAAAGTCTACCACCTATCAGGTAGGAACCAAGGTTTTTTGTACCTATAACATATGTTGTTTACCTGTCTATTCCATAAGTAGCTGTCTCTTACCCTCCACCGAAGGGTGCCAATCAGCTATGTATATATCTGACAGGTAAGTTAATTGTATGAAAATGATATTGTTATGATACAATAAAGTTTCATACATACTTACCTGGCAGATATATACATAGCTAAGACTCCGTCGTCCCCGACAGAAATTCAAATTTCGCGCCACTCGCTACAGGTAGGTCAGGTGATCTACCGCCCTGCCCTGGGTGGCAGGACTAAGAACCATTCCCGTTTTCTATCATATTTTCTCTCTTCCACCTGTCTCCTTGCGGGGAGGCTGGGTGGGCCCTAATCGTATATATCTGCCAGGTAAGTATGTATGAAACTTTATTGTATCATAACAATATCATTTTTCAAACCAGCAGGCCCGGCTTCATCTACATCCACATTCCAGACGAGTAGTGTTCCTTTGGAATCTTCTAAACTCCCTCATATGGTGCTTTTAGCTTCAGCCAAGAAGGCCATGCAAGAAGTTGAAAGTTGGCTGACCGACAAGAGAGCAGAGGAATGCCATTTACTCTGTACTGCCTTCCTGCCTAACTAAGAGAAGGCATTCTTTTTATGCAAGTAGAGAGTCTCACTCTTCTGGTGGTTCTGCCTCCTGATTTTTCTGGACTTACTGAGTCATCTAGGAGAGCAGCTTTTGGTCTGACAAAAACTGTTATCTTCAGCTGAGATTGATCATCTCTAGCATAATTTGTTTAAGCTGTTTGAGGTGACTAGTTTCATGGATTGGGCTATAGGCACCCTGGCTAAAAGGATTCCGGATGCGCCTTTGGTTTCTTCATTCTCTTGTCTAGACATAGGAATCTTATATTTCCCATGAATTAGCCTCTACTTTTGCAGTGTGCATTCTTAAAAAAAGGAGAATTGTGTTGTTCCTTTCTCAGAAGTCGTCTCTTCTTTTTTTGCCACTTGTCCATGACCCCCTCTTTCCGCAAGACGTAGTAAGCAGGATTGCCTCCGACTTACCAAAGAAGTCGACACAGAACTTGCTTTCACAGTCTTTGAAGCAAGCTAGGGAGACTATATTATTCAACAAGTCATCTTCTTCATTGTAACACTTGCCCTTTTCTGGAGGTAAGACAAGGCTGCAGTCCAAGTCCAGAGGAAAAGTGCAATTCACCTCTTGAGACAATTAAGAAGCTGTATTCCAACCCCACCCCTGAGAAGTGATGTAGGACAGCCCCGTGCAGCAGTAGTGCCAGACTTTATCTTTTCTGGCAGGAATGGAGCAGAGCAATGGGTGGCAGAGGTCCTAAAGACAGGATACTCTATTCCCTTAATTGCCAGGTCACCCTTAGTCAAGCATCCCATCGCATTCCGCTCTTGCCGCAGAGGTGTCTGCTCTCCTTCTGAAAGAAGTTATAGAGAGAATGAAAGATCTTTAATCTGTAGGCTTTTACAACCGCCTGTTTTTGGTACTAAAGGTATCAGGCGGTAGGTGGCCAGTGCTGGATGTCAGCGCTCTGAATGTCTTCGTAAGGAAGACAAAGTTCAGAATGGAGACAAGCCGATTGATTCTTATTCCATCCATCAAGGGGATTGGATGGTCTCCATAAATATGCAAGATGCATATTCCCATGTCCCCATTCATTTAGGTTTGTATTCAGAGGCCAAGTATTTCAGTTTCAGGCCCTCTGTTTCGGTTTCACAACGGCGCCACAGGTTTTCGCTCAGGTTCTCACTCTTCTAGTGGGTTGGCTCCATCATATTGGATTCAACATAGCTTTGCATCTCAACGACTCGCTCCTCTGCTTGTTGTCGGAGTCATGCTGCATGGGAGACCTTCAGAACACCATAATGTTGGATCAAGAGTTAGGTCTCCTGATCAATTTGCAAAAGTCTCAACTAGTTCCATCCTAACGGATAGGTTATTTTGGGACGACTCTGGACTCTCAATTTCAAGGTTTTCCCTCCCCCAAAAGGGAAGTCATGTCTTTGAACAGTGGACAAATTTCTATCTCTGCCGGAGTGCTCAGCCAATGATTGGATGAGCCTCCTTGGATCCCTGTCCTCAATAGAGTAATTCATTCCTCTGGGGAGATTGCACTGGAGAGCCTTGCAGTTTTTTCTTTGAGCAAAATGGAACAGGAAGGAGTACTCGGACAACTTCATGTTCCAGATTCTGCAGGGAATCAAACGTTTAACATTTGCTCCGGTGGAGATCAGAAGAATTATAATAGGAAAATCCCTCTCACCTCTGAATCCAGACCTCAATTTCTATGGGGAGTCTGAAAGGGAGCAGGGAGACTGGCATGTGGACATTACAGCAGAAGGCCTGGCATATCAACCTAAAAGGGTTGAAAGCCATAACCCAGGGACTTCGAGCGTTTGATTTGGAATTCCGAGACAAAGTAGTAGCTATACATTTGGACAACACAAAAGCCCTTGCATACATTTCCAAGCAAGGGAGAACCTACTCCTCTCTTTGCAAGACTGCGAGAGACCTTTTTTTGGGACAAGAGCCATACAAAGTTGGTGACAAGGTTTGTTCAGGGAAAATTGCTGCTCCAATCAGGTAATTCCTGCTGATTAGACCTGTTCGTGACTGCCAAAAATCATCGGCTTCCTCTTTATTGCTCCCTGGTTCCGGATCCAGGGGTATGGGCTGTGGATGCCATGCTCCTGGACTGGTCAAACAAGGATTTGTATGCATTTCAGCCTTTGGGAATGATCAAAGAGGTTCTCGAGAAGTTCCAAACTCACAGAAATGTCTTGGAGATCCTCATTGACCCATTCTGGCCCCTCAGAGAATTGTTTCCGAACCTAATCAGTCTATTACCTAATCAGTCTATTAGCAGATTTTCCTGGGTTACTCCCCCAAAGACAGAAACTACTCGGACAACCACACATAATGAAGTTCCATCAAGGGTTATCTGCACCTGCTCTCACAGGGTTTTGTAAGACTGTAGGATTACTCAAGGCTCTTTGCAGCGTGCCTTTGACCCCTAGCTGCATCCCCTTTCATTCCTTCTACTGTACCTCCTTTCATATTCTCTTTCTTCCATCTTGACATTCCACCCTCATAGCAATTGATTCTTAGTGCAACTGCAGGGTTTTCTTCCTGCTACATCTTTCAAACTTTTTACTGTCAATTTCTGTTTCAGCACTGAATGATCTTATAGGTCTTAGTGCTTGGCCTTTGACTTATATTATATATCCAAACCAAATCTTCCATCTACCAAAACAAATGGTCCATTTTCATGTCTTTGTGCAAAAGAAATCAAGTCTTCTCAAGCAACTGTAACAGAGATCGCTGATTTTCTTCTGTACCTAAGGAAGTAGAGAGGATTATCTTCTTCCACCATTAAAGGTTACAGACCCATGTTAGGCTCTGTATTCAGACATAGGAGTCTAGACTTGTCTTCTAATCACAAGTCTCTAATCACAACTTAACAGACTTGGTTTAGTCTTTCAATACAGGCTAACGTTAGGAAACTTAAACTTCCTGGAATCTGGATGTAGTCCTAAAATGGTTGTCTGCCCCTCCCTTCAAACCGCTGGCTTCTTGTCCTCTTAGGAACCTAACCAAGAAGACCCTTTTCCTGATAGCTTTGGCCTCAGCCAGAAGGGTAAGCGAAATTCAAGCCGTAGATAGAATGGTTGAGTTCTCCAACATGGATACCCCAATTTCCTGTACTCTGGGATTTCTTAATAAAAAAGAGAATCCTGCTGAACCTTGGCCTCGGTCTTATACAAATAAGAATGGTTTGAATAGGATGAATAGGAGAGGTCTCTTTGCCCGGTGAGAGCGCTCAAGTTTTACCTTTGCAGGACAGAAGAGCTTAGAGGTGCTTACAATAACTTATGGTGTTCAGTAAAGGACCTCTCTTGTTCCCTTTCCAAGAATGCTCCCTTTTTATTCCTGAGAGATCTCATTCATGAGGCCCATTCACAGGTAGGAGAAGTGTTACCTGTTCTGAAGGTGAAGGCACATGAGATTACAGCGATGGCTGTCGCTTGACCTTCAGGTATAACCTTTCTTTAACTTACAGTATGCAATTCACTTATTGGAAATGTAAGTCGATCTTTTTAATGACTGCAGTACCTTGGGTCCGTTTACGGTGGCTGGCATGGCTCTGGGGAAGGAAATATAGAAAGCTTTTCTTGCTACCTTGCTCTTCACCGTGAATATGATGTTGGGTCCTAGGGGAGTCCGGGGGTACTTGGTACTGAATACCCTCCAGAATTGTTGGTAGGGTGGTGGTGTCTTTTTAAATTATTGGTGTAGGTCGTTTTTGGTATTCTGCCTCTCGAGTTTTTGATGGTACTATGCCCAGGGCAGGGGCAATCTCTGTGTAGTGGGTGTCCCTTGGTCTGATGACACACTTCTACGAGCTGAGATGAGCAACCCCAGAGGTACTAATTTCCTGCAATAGCTGTCTTAACTGGTAAGGAAACAACAAGCATTATATTAACCCTTTTGCCACCAACCTGTGTTTCACCATCTCGCCCCTCACTGCCAGCCTGTTTTTTAGCTATAATTTTCGGAGCACAAAAGTTTTATAGACTGCTGTCGCGTCCTCATTTTTAACACTATGTCTCTCGTTCTAGTCTCGTTATTTTGGTAATAGATTGAAGTTTGTCATATCATCATCAAAAGTCTAAAATGTTGTCTGAAATTTCATTGCTTATCAGGTAAATGTAGCCAAACACAAAAAATTGTATGTTATATCTTACAAAAAGATCTCTAGCACCAAGGTTATTACATTATTCAGTTTTCATATTTTTTTCATTGTATTCTACAACTCTCTAGCTATACAATGATATAACTATTTCTAAGCCATTGGAAACGTATGCAAACCGTCAAAGAAACACACCTACTAGAGGTCATATTTTTACTTAGTAAGTGAGCAAAAATTACGCATAGCCAAAGATTTTCTTAGACTGTAGCTTCCACATTTTTTATGCTCTATCGGTCATTCTGGTCTTGTTTTGTTGGTAAAAGATTGAATTTTGTCACATTGTCATCAAAAGTGTAAAAAGACACCAGGAAATGCCATAACATGTCAGGTAAATGTAGCGAAACACAAAAAATTATATGTTATGTCTTACAAAAAAAGCTCTAGTGTTAAAACTATTACAGTTTTGATATATTTTTCTTCATATTCTACAATTTAGCTATATAAAGATATATACAACTCTGTTTCTAAGCCCTTAGAAACATGTGACAACTGTCAAAGAAACACACCTATTAAAAGTCGTATTTTACTTAGTAGGTGATAAAAAATTACGCATTGGAAAAAAATAGTAGGTGATCGAAAATTACACATAGCAAAAGATTTTTTTAGACGGCTGTGGCTTCCATATTTTTTACGCTATATCGGTCATTCTGTCACAGACTGCTCTTATTTACGACGGCTAAGATTCTTTATCCTTGAGTATTTATCGAATGAACTTGAAACAAAGTTGGTGTCTTTTGTACTATTTTTGGGCGAGGGGGCCAACATGGCATGAGGTTGTGGGTGATGGAAAGTTCAAACTGATTATATATTGTATAATTGTTATGGGTATAGATAAGTGTGATTATATATTGTATAATTGTTATGGGTATTTTATGCATTGTTGAAATATGGTGGGTGTCCTATATATAGACAACATGTGGTAGATTCGAGAAGGTGTCTGTTGATGTATTTAAGTTGTGTTGTGACGTCATAGGCTGTGACGTCATAGACAAGATGGCGGCGGCGTCGGCAGGATGTAAACAATAACACGGGGAGTAGAAAGCACGTGTTGGTGGTGTGTGGTTGGTAGGGGAGAGCTCTCTGTCTGGTAGGAGTTGTTTTTTGGGGTCGTAAGTCTTGTGGTGCGGGTGTTTAAAGTGATTTCTGGAGTGTACTGGAGTTGGAGAAAGCGTACAGGTGGGTAGATTATTCATTTTTATAGAGAAAGAAAGGAGTTAGGCTAGGCCAAAATTCAAACTGGTAGCAGAGCGTGGTTGATCAAAGATGCCTGGATCCGACAGTGAACAAAGGGAGACTACTAGATGGAGAAGGGAATGTCCTAGGTTTAGCGGGATACAAGAAGAATACAAAGAATGGAAAGGTCAAGCCGAAGATTGGCTATTGTTGTATGGAGAAGATACAAAATACCCGGCGATAGAAATGAGAATGAGCTTAAAAGGGAAAGCCCGAGAGCTAGTGGAAGCATTAGATAAAGATAAACTTACTGGTACAGAGGGTCCAAAGTTAATCCTAGAGAAACTAGATAAAGCCTATCTAAAAGACTCGGTAATGGAGAATTACGGTAGAATAAAAAGATACCTTCTAATAAGAAGAGAATCTAGTGAAAATATGGCGGACTATTTAATTAGATACGAGAAGGACAGCATCTGAGTGTGAAAGAGCAATGGGGAAAGGCGCGCTTGAAGGCGAAGTCAAGGGGTATCATGTAATAGAGCAAGCAAATCTCACGGAAAATCAAAAACAAATGGTATTATCGGCTTGTGGGCAAGAAAAGCTAGAGTACGGAACAGTGTCGCAAACAATGAAAAGACTATTTGAGGGATTAGGGACTAAAGAGGAACAACGGGAATGGTGGGGTTCGTCAGAAGGCAATGCCAGTTCTGGGAGAGGGAGGGAAAACCAAAGATATCGGGGAAGATGGAACCGAGGAAGGGGTGGTAGAAATCCTATAAACAAAGAAGGGAAGGTAACAGTATGTGCAATATGCAGCTCAGAATGGCATTGGGCTAGGGATTGTCCTCAGAATTTTCATAATAGGAAGAAAACTGAAACAAGACTAGAAGAAAATAAGGTAAAAACAGAAAATGGGACAGAAGAAGAGGTTTATGTAGGAGAAGTTAATAAAATAGTGGAAGCATCATGGGAGGTGGTTGATGCAATTTTGGACACAGGGTGTAAATCAACAGTTTGCGGGGAATTGTGACTAGCACGTATTGTCATGGATTTGAGTCAGGAAGAGTTGAGGAGAATGAGGGACACTAGGACAGAGTCTAATAAGTGTTTAATTTTGGTGAGACATCTTATAAGTCCAGAGGAATAATAGAAATACCTGTGATACTAAAAAACAGAAAGTTTTATTTGAAGACGGAAATTCTGCAAGGTGATATACCCTGGCTGATAGGTAAGCAAACCATGAGTAAAATGGGTATGACCCTAAATTTGAAAGAAAATTGTGTCATAGTAGAAGTATTAGGGGGAATGAAAGTAGAGTTAAGAGAAGACGAACAGGGTCATTTAAGAGTGCCTATAAGGAGGAGGAAGGTAGAAGAATTATTACTGGAGGGTTGGAAGGGAAAGAATCCGAGGGAAATTAAGAACACAATGAAGAAATTACATTTACAGTTTGGTCATGGAAGTGGAGATAAAATATGGAAGCTAACAGAGGAAGCACAATGGAGTAATGGGTTAATCGAAAAAGAAAAAGAGGAAATAAGAAAGTTACTAACGGAACTGATTAAAAATTGTGAGGTTTGTAAAAAATACAAAAGAAACCCCGCCAAACCGGTAGTAGGCTTTTCTTGGAGTAAAACGTTCAATGAAGTCGTAGCGATGGATGTGGGAGAGATAGAAGAGAGAAAGTTCTTGGTAATAGTGGATATGGCAACGAGATATTGTCAGGCCTGTTGGATAAAAGATAAGAAACCAGAAACTATAATAAAGATACTTTTTGAGTGCTGGTTTGCTATATTTGGAGCACCCTCCAAAATATTGTCAGATAATGGGGGAGAATTTCAAAATGAAAAAGTAAGGAGGATGGCAGAAAAATGGAATATTAAAGTATTAGCCACAGCATCAGAATCTCCGTGGAGCAACGGATTATGTGAAAAGACCGTAGGCATGATCAAGGGAAGTGTAAGGAAGATGATGGAGGAAGAGGAAGTAGATTGGTCCCTAGCTTTGAAATGGGTAGTGAGTGCTAGGAACTGTTTAATGAATAATGGAGGTTTCTCTCCCAACCAATTAGTATTTGGAAAAAACCCTTCACTGCCTAACCTAATAGGAGAAGAAAGTTCTAGTCCTGCAAGCAGAGAAAAAGGGATGGAAGAGGGTATGGTAAGGGACACACTGAATGCAATGCACAAGGCCAGAGAAGCATTTATAAAAAATGAGTCCTGTAATAAAATAAGAATAGCGCTAAACAAAAACATCAGAGAACATAAATTTGAAGAAGCAGTGGTAGGAGATGAGGTATTCTATAAGAGGGAAAATGAATGGAGAGGACCTGCTCAGGTAGTGGGAGTATCGGGGAAAACAATAATAGTCAAACATGGGGATTCTTTAAGAGAAGTAGCTAGGATACATGTGACAAGGATTCAACGACGATCACCAGATACAGAAGAGATATCGGCTAGAATAGATAAATCCCATGGGGTGAAAGGTAGGTCAGATGGCCCAAATGAAGGGAAAGTAGATTGGCTGGAAGGAGAGGAGATAATGGGTGAGAGAAGGAATGCAGACACAGAAGAGACTATAGAAAGAGAGGTGATAGAGGAAACAGTGGAAGATAACGGGCAAAGTGGGTCAATAGAAAGCGAGTTAATGGAAGAGATACCAAAATTCAAAAAGGGAAATAGAGTTAGGGCTATAAACAATGATACAGGACAAGTAGAAGAATGGACTATTTTAGGTCTTGCAGGAAAAGATCAAGCCAAGCATGGGCTGATTCGTACAATATACGAGACTCACAGTCAGGTGACAAAGGGTGGGTTAACTTGAGGGATTATAGTCAGGTAGAAAAAATTGAAGATGAAGAGGAGGTGTTGCTGGGATTTGAAAATAGAAGCATAATGGAAGCTAAAGAAAAAGAACTTCTAAGTTGGAGAGATAACCAGGTATATGAGGAGGTAAATGATGTTGGACAAAAAGCTATATCTACAAGATGGATAGTAACTGAAAAGATAAAAGGGGGGGAAAAAAGGATATGTAAAGCAAGATTGGTAGCTAGAGGGTTTGAAGAAGAAATGGCTGAGTGGGAAAAGGATGCTCCCACATGCAATGCTGAATTTTAAAATTCTGTCTAACCATAATAAAGGTGAAAAATTGGAATTGTTATACATTGGATGTCAAAACTGCATATTTACAAGGTGACGAGATACAAAGAGAAGTGTACTTGAAGCCACCAAGGGAAGATGGTTGGAGGGGATTATGGAAGTTGAAGAAAACAGTCTATGGGCTCAAGGATGCAGCAAAAGCATGGTATTGTAAAGTGGTGAAAGTAGTGAAGGAGCTTCAAGGTGAGAGAAGTAGACTAGAACCTAATATATTCTTTTGGAAAAAGAACAATAAATTGGAAGGCATTTTGTGTACACACGTAGATGATTTTTGCTACGGAGGAACTGAAGGATTCTTAAAGGAAACGATTGGGAGATTGAAAGGGAAATTGCAAGTAGGAGAACAAGAGAGTAAAAGGTTCAAGTATATAGGAGTAGTAATAGAGCAGAAGGAGAATAGATTTTCCTTAATCAGTGGCAGTATATAAATTCCATAAGAGAACCAGAGGCTAGAAGATATACGGGTAATAGAGTGCTAGAACAAAAAGAGTTAACAGAGTACAGATCAGTGGTAGGACAGCTGAATTGGGTATCACTACACACGATGCCAGAAATATCATATGATATTAGCGAATTAAGTAAAGCATTTAAAGAAGGAACAACTCAGGATATGAAGAAACTTATTAAAATTGTGAGAAAAACTAAGAGCATGATGGGCGAAGTTACAATAAGTGAGATGGAAGAAGAAAGGGTTTATTGGGAAGCCTATGCAGACGCTTCATTTGGAAACATAGAAGATGGCCATACTCAACTGGGTTATATTATTTCTTTGACAGATGGGAAGAGGAGAAGTCCCATATGGTGGAAGTCTAGGAAATCCAGGAGAGTGGCAAAATCCACCATTGAGGCTGAAGCCCTGAGTGTTGGGGAAGCTGTAGAAGGATTGATATATTTCAAGCATTTGTGGGAAGAGGTAGTAGGAGGGAGAAATTTAGAAGCCTTGGTTAACACTGATAGTAAAACACTAATGACCGCCATCAAATCGAGCACTGGTGTAAGTAGCAAGAGATTAAAAATAGATATTGCTGCAATAAGGGAAACCATTGAATCCGGGGAAATAAAGGAGGTGAGATGGATAAAAGGAAAGGAGCAAGTGGCTGATGTATTAACTAAAGCAGGAGTTTCAGGGGAATGTATTAGAAATTATGTAGAGGGTAAAGAGTTGGAGGACGAAGGAAATTAAGAGGGGAATACTAGGTTAGGAAACAGTCGGAGGGGAGGGAGAAAGAGATAAGTGTGATTATATATTGTATAATTGTTATGGGTATAGATAAGTGTGATTATATATTGTATAATTGTTATGGGTATTTTATGCATTGTTGAAATATGGTGGGTGTCCTATATATAGACAACATGTGGTAGATTCGAGAAGGTGTCTGTTGATGTATTTAAGTTGTGTTGTGACGTCATAGGCTGTGACGTCATAGACAAGATGGCGGCGGCGTCGGCAGGATGTAAACAATAACACGGGGAGTAGAAAGCACGTGTTGGTGGTGTGTGGTTGGTAGGGGAGAGCTCTCTGTCTGGTAGGAGTTGTTTTTTGGGTCGTAAGTCTTGTGGTGCTGGTGTTTTAAGGTGATTTCTGGAGTGTACTGGAGTTGGAGAAAGCGTACAGGTGGGTAGATTATTCATTTTTATAGAGAAAGAAAGGAGTTAGGCTAGGCCAAAATTCAAACAAACTACGCACAACTTTCCCCTTTGGAACTTTCACATCTCCTTTCGGCATTTGGAAATAACTGAAATAAAGAACAATCTTTCATTAACAAATTCTGAAAATCTCAGCAAAATCAATACACAAACACCGTAACTAGAAGCGCGAATGTACCAAGATATCACAAGGCGAGAGCGATTTTGAAGTGTAAAAAGTAACTGATGATTGTGGGAAAGATTGTTAGTGTGGGAGGGCTGGGGGCCACTCAGCAAGTGTGGCAAGGCTTTGTATACGTTCTCCAAGCAAGGGAACCTCAAGGTTCTAATTAGTGATTTATGGCAAATTTTGATTTAACTGTATATGTCTGTGGACGTTCAATACGTCCCATGATGGTGAAGGGTGAGATTTTTGTGGATTACAGTACGTCCTTTGGCGGTGAAAGGGCTAATGCTAGCAAGTTTCTATTTGCATTTTATTACCATTAATATTGTGCAAGTTTCATCCATGAGTCTCACCTCCTAGCTATGTGGGAATCAGCTATGTAATTACTTGGTAAGTTTGTAATTGCATAAAAATGACATTTTTATAATTAAATTTCATGATTGCATACTTATCAAGTAATTACAGAATGGGAGCCCATCCACCTCCCCTCTCTTGGATGACATGGCATAAACAAATTGAGCTCATTTGCTATGTTGTTTACCTTCTACCCTGGTATTGTGGGGGTTGGCGGGGATGTACCTGCCTACACCAAAAACAAAAGAATTTCTACAGTGATTTTAAAATTATAGCTGCTGTTACTAGAAATTTTTAGCTAAGTAATAACTTGGTAAGTATACAGAAAATCTCATTTTGTTATTAAAATATCAATTTTACCTTATGTAAGAGGATTAAAAAGATTTAACATACTCTAATTGACGACTAAATTCTGGAAAGTTAATGCTTTCTTTTTTCAGTTCCAAGAAAATGAAAAACGAAGATATGAGGCAGAAAAACGCCGGGCTGAACAGAAACACAGGCATAAGCTAGAAGAACTTCAAGCAGCCTCAGAAGCTACTGCTAAAGAACTTGAGCAGTTGCAAAATGAAAAACGTAAGTAGGGTGCTTTTAGTTTCAACTTGTTTGCTCCATTATTTGTTGCCTTTTTCAAATGTGAAAATTGGAGTTAACTTGTAAAAATCAGTATGCTATTGAGGCAAATTCAAGGCTTAAGTTCTTTATTTTTTGTAGGGAAAATGTTAATGGAACATGAAACTTACAAACTTAAGTGTCAGGATGAGGAATACCAGCGCGAAGTGCGAGACTGGAAAGACAATCTCAAACCACGAAAACAGGTAATGTAGTTTTGGGTCTTTTTCATTATTTTTGTCTTAAATGTTTTTTATTTATTTTTACTGTAGACTTTCTTGGTATGGTATCCTAAAGTATCAGATCTTTATTGTATGGATTGTATTTGAAATTTTTTTTTTTTTTATTGTTATTAAATTTGTTTCCATGATTGAGTCACTTGGAGTAGTATGCTAATTATATTTTGTTTTACAAAAGTTACCTTAATTAGTCCGCATCCATGGGCGTTGAATTTTCTGGATGCTACAATCTCTTGGAAAATTTATATTCACCAGAGTACATGGAATGTTACCAGAGTACATGGACAGTTATTTGACCTTAGGCGTGTATTACTGTTTATTTTCTTTGCATTTGGTCTGTGATAGCAGTTAGCTAATCACATTTGCTTCAGATATGGAGGGATAATTACCAAATGTCAACTAGAGAACTACCCATGTTCCTCTGGCTGGTATACTTTGATATGACAAATTGCAAGAATTTTGTTTCAACTATGCCTTTTTGTTTTAACAGAGCTAGTTTCTATACTCCTTAAGTGGTAAGCCAGTTTACATTTCATTGTTCTAGCTCCATATTTGACAAGTGTTCCTTCTCTTGGCCCTGCCAGATTGGTTCACTTATGTGTAGGGGAACCAAAGGATCCTGGAGAGGTTTTTTGTCTTTGCTTGTCCAGACCAGAGATTTTAACTGGTGTTAACCCAAATTAAGCTCATGCCAATAGATTTGAGGTTATGGTCCCTCAGCTCTGAACATTTGATTATTGACATGTTTAAAGCAGACTTCTGAGAATGTTACAATTTGCAGTATGTCTGGAAAATGATGCACAGCCATATCTTGTGGGAGCAGTGAGTGCTTGGTCTCAGCTTATCTTACCATTGCATCCATCCTTTCGTTCTAATATGATTAGCAGTATACTTTTTAAAGTACACACCAATTACTAAGACATTCCCTGTCAACATTTTTCTGATGGATTGTAGCATTTGAAAGATGTGTTGGTCCCTGATATGGTTTAACCATAAGACTGGGTTTTCATTATTTTTTCCCTTTAACTTCGATCTGTAATCATGTAGGTGATTTCTAAAAAGCCTGAGATTTTGGACTCCAGGATACCTTTAACTATTTCATACCTTCATTCACATTACAGTGTTTTGTTATCTATTAGATATTAATATTAAAACACTGTTACATCAATAAAACAATTTGGTTCAAAAGATTACCAAGTTGTATTTCTTCTAAATGAGAGGTGAAAATTGAAGTGGTAAAGAACCTTTAGAATCTAGGAGTTATTGGTTGATGATCATTATTGCAGAGCAATTCATCCAGCCCTGTAAGGCATATGGTATTTAGTCTCATTAAATCATCAAATAGTAATACAAATATGTGGGAAGCAGCATATATAGGTATATATTAGGTTATATTTGTGCATCATGTTTTACATCTCGCAAAGTTTTTAATTATACTTACGTATTAGTTTAAGTTTTTTTCTTTCATCACAAGTCCTTCACTCTTTGTGGGCTTCTGGTGTCCCAGACACTGCAGTCATCTGTCTAGTAGACAGGAGATAGATATTACTAGTACATGTAAGCCACATGGATGCTCAGCCACTTATCAGTTACCTTCTTCACTCTTTGTGTTCTCTAATGCTTCATTGGCTGGTGATACCAATTGTTCCAGTGTTTTAGTTAAAGTGTTTGTGGTATATTTTTTATTTCTATTTATATTTATTAATTATAATGGTATATTTGGAGAATAGATTCAGTATTTGATGTTATGTATCTCATTCTGCATATAGTAAAGGCATTTTTACTTTTCATTATTTTTTTATCATGGGATTCAGTCTTTTCCGATGAGCGAAAACTGCCATTAACTGAAACTGCTATTTATGGTGCCATAATGGCTCCTAAGCACCATTATGGCACCTCTGTTTGGTATGTTATGGCGCTGATAACCAGAACTCAGCCTGTTAAAACCAGATCGCCGATAACTGTGTCCGCTGATAACCGGGGACTGCCTGCATTATGTCATGATCTTATTTTTTTAAGTTATGCAGTCTATTTTTTGGGGGTAAGTATGAAAGGTAGTAAGTAGAAGGGAAGCTGTAGTATGTTTAGTTTGCAGTCTCACACAAGCATTTCTTTCTGGAATAACCTCTCCAACTTAAGAAAACTGCAATCATTAACATTATTTTCCCAAAGTTATACATGTGTCTTTTTTTCTAATAATATCTTTTTTTTCTAATGTCTTTTATTTTATTTTGTAAAATTATAATTACAGCTCTCACAGTATCAAAACAAATAAGAACTAAAATCAGTAACAAATTCTAAGTATACTTATTGTAAGATATTTATGAGATTTACTGAGATGGGGAGATTCAGTAAATTTTGTGAGGTATATATGTTTCTTTCTAATATTTCTTTGTAAAATTACAATTATAGCTGACACACTATCATAAAAGCAAAGAATGAAAACCAACAGCAATACCTGGGTGAATGTTTTTTTTTGCACATAAAGCTTCAGTTTAAAGGTAGATGTGCTTAAATAAAAGAAAAAAAAATTTAAAGCCTTTTGTTTCCTGATAAATACATATAACATTTTTGAATTTACTGTAAAGAAGGTTGTGTGGTTATATTTTAAATCAATTGTTTTTTACTTAATTTTGTTTGCTGATATTTTTATGTAACATTTTATAATTTACTTTAGTGAAAGTGTGTGGTTATCTTTTAAGGTAAGATATACATACAATGAAGTACAACACAGTATATTAAAAGTAAGTGAAATGACTCCAGGCATACTAAACAACTTGAGAGGTAACTTGTTATGCAAAATATAAAATTCAAGTAGTATATAAATATAGGGGGTTGTTTGTCACTTCATCCTAAGTAAATACAGACATATGCACATATTCATAAAACATATCCTGGCAATATTCAGGTGAAATATTCAAAGAAAGACCTAAATTGAGTAACCATTTATTTAATACACTCTAACCTCTTAAATCCGGGAATCTTGTGACCAGGCCATTGCCAGACCACAGAAAATCCTGTAATACACAATGCATTCTAGAATATAGAATACATCCCTAAAAACTAAAGACTGTAAGCAAACAGTCTTGCAAGCTAAATCCACATGCAAATAGCCTAGTTACCAACTTACCTTGCTACTTAACTAAGTTCTGACACCGCTTTTTATCGTTTTATTACTCACGTTTTTTCACGTTATAATTTTTATAATTTTACAACTTCATACTGTATAATTTTCCTTAAAAGTGTACTTTATTTCAGAAGTTTAGCGCGCATACCTGAGTTAGCCTAACCGTATGTCAACTACATTACTTAACTTCTCTCGGAATCTGCAGAATATTATCAGAGACTTTCTTCTCCAAAATTTACTATCTTCATTAGCTTCTTTGTCATTTAATTTGATTGTAGGGGTTAATAAGATGATAAAAAAAAGTAATTAATTTTGGCGATCAGAGGGCATTTGAATGTCGCTGTCAAAACGTAAACAAAAATAAACACTAAACTATTTGCTAATAGAATACACATTTTCCAACATAGATAAAGATTTATACTTGCTCTTCTTACCTCTAGGATCATCTGATCTCATGAGTGCCATATCGAATGGGTAAATATAGTATGTACAGCTGTATGAAAGAAATGATCAAAATTGTATTACCTTTAAGTCTTTCAAGCACTCTAGTCATTTTGATTAAAAGTTTTGACTTGGTAGAGCCTTCTCAAGTGGAATATTTTAAAAAAAATATATTTATTCAATAAGTTAATATCAAAAACATTTGACTTCACACATCATCATTACTAACTATTATTTTCATAAAAATTAAAGAGATATGGCAATTTTTTGCTGTTCGGAAGTTGTAAACAATACGTGGCACCACCCTTATGGCTGCTCAATGAACTAATGGTGGCCGATTCAGAATACTGGTTTGAAGAAGTTCAACTTTACTCCCAAAAAGGTTGAAAATTAAGTTCCTTTTATGTTGCTCTCCACCCTTTTAACATGACTTTCAGCTTCCCTTTCTCCTTGGTATATTATAATTGCTTATAACTTCATTTGGTTACTTGGATAAAATCATCCCGTGATAGGGCACATAAGGAATAGCAATTTGATTTCGTAAGTTCACTATAGTATAGTAAAAATTAAAACTTTGTGGCTCACTTTTCTCTTGTCTCATGTGTATTATCATCATTAAATTATAGGATCAATATAGTTGAAGAGTTCTACATATGCTTGGTACTGTTCTAAAGTACTCGTGGGATATTCAAGTTTCATATTAATGGCATTGTACACATTGATATAATTTAGCACAAAATGTTATATAATTAGCAATTACAAGTAGCTAATAGTTAATTCAATGCTGCTGCATGTAGAAAAAGAATAACTGAAACATCTTGATATGTGAATTATTTGTTGTTATTTTATGTTGCTTAATGATCCTATTTTCAGCATAAGCATTAAAAGACTAAGGCCATATAACAGAAATATACCCTAGGTACATTACAACTACTTTTCAAGATGCCTTAGCAAACAAGTAAGGAGGCTATAATAGAGTCAGCAGTGTCACATCAAATTGACCTTAGGCTTGGAACATTATGGTCTAATACACCACAGAACACAAGTACTTGTTCACCCTTCTGGGATGTGGAAATGTAGGCCAACAGTCTTCCTTGTGCAAGGACAGTTCTCCCATTTTCCCTTTAAACCGGGGGTATACGCACTGGGGGTATGGGGAGTGAGCATTGGTCTCTCTCAACCCACACCCATTTCCTGCTCAATCTAAGCAGCCAATGAAAATGCACACAGACTGGGCTTGAGTTTCTTATTGGTTTGACCAAGTTCCCATGTTGTTCTTTCTTTGTAGGATAACTATGGATTTTTTTTTACGAGTATTTTTGTAGTAATTTTATAGCATATTGCATAGTGCTGATAATGGTGATCACCTAGAGATTGTTATTAGTGAAAGTCCCAGTCAGAGATGCTGATATTGATGCCCTAGACACAAATTTCATGTTGATATTGCAGTCACTTCAAAAGAACAATGGAAAGAGCACTTTCTTGACTACCAGGTGTCAGGATCTTTTTCAGAACAGTGCAGGAAGCGAACCATCCTCCTGGAATTGAAAGCCTTGTTTTTAGGCCTCTAACCCTTCATGAATTCATGAGATGTAAGGTTGTAGTTGTGACTGGCAACTCATGAGCAGTGGCAGAAGTCAAGACTGAGGGAGACATAAGATTGAACTGAATTTGCCACCTTGGAATAGAAACTAAATATAAGATTGAACTGAATTTGCCACATTGAAGTAGAAATTTATATAAGGGTAGAGGATAATTATGTCGCAGTACTCACGATCGTCCTCGGTAGGCACATCATCACAGATATTCTTGTTAGGTGAAAGCAGGCTTTTCTGTCCAAGTTGCAGGCTTGGCTCTCAACTTTGCCAGGTAACCTGAAAGATAAACTTGCTAATGCATTCTTGGAATAATTTGAAAGTCTATGCCTTCCCTCTTTTTGGACTTGTCAGAGAAGACTTATACAAGCTTAGGCCTTCAAGTACCTGGATAGCCCTCTTTGGCAGTTACAAAAGTTATTCAGCAGTTTCCAGACCCTGTTGGCCAAGAATCTCAGGATGAAGGGTTCTTACAGTGAAAGTTACTTTTCTCAGTAGCACGCTCAGAATGAACATTATCTTATGAAAAGTTGCAGTTTAATATTAAGAGATTATCCAATGTTGTTTCATTAGAGGGGTTTTCTTTAGTAACAGCTAAAGCCTTTGCTAGATCTTGCAGATTCAAACATTAACCTCTATAAATCAAATTGGAACTGAGTCTTAGTTAGTGCAATGAGAGGGGCAATAATTTAATCCACTCTGTTCCATATCTTACGTAGTATAAAATTTTTCCTTTTCCTAAGATGCCATAAGAAATTGTCACGCTCGATTATTAAAGGCTACAGATTGGCCTTGTCTAAGGTCTTTGAGCTTCAAGGATTAATGTGGTTTCCCCAGTGGAACTTTAAAGATTGATTTTCTTCTTCAGTATCCCACTGGGATTTCTCTCTGGTTTTGAAAAGCTTCATCAAACCCCCATACAAACAGTTCAAAATTGAGTCTGTGAGATATACCTAGTCATGTGTGTGTAGGTTGGAAGAGCCATTGTTTGTTTGTTTGTATGGTGTTTTTACGTTGCTTGGAACCAGTGGTTATTCAGCAACAGGACCAATGGCTTTATGTGACTTCCAAACCACATCAAGAGTGAACTTCTGTTGCCATAAATACACATCTTTAACCCCTCAGTTGAATGCCCAAGAATTGAACTCGCAGCCACCAAGGTGGCAGCCAAGACCATACTGATCATGCCACTGAGGTGCTTGGAAGCACCATTGGATGGATTGTCTGCTACAACAGACTAGCAAAAACTCAAATCAAGGTAGCCAAGACCTTTCCATAGGACCCTTTGCTCATCCTTTTCTTGCTTATTTCAGTAATGGAAAGGAACCAGCTAGTTTTTAAGCCTATTGGAACAGTTTGGCACTATCTCACAAGGACTAGGGATTCTTAGAAAGGGCTTCTCTAGACTTGAAAACACCTCAGCCTACCGACTCATAGATATTATCTGTAGGGCCTACAGAAATGTAACACATGGAAAACTGTGTAGGCAAGAATTAAAGTCTACACAAGGCCAGAGCACCTTCCATGTCTTAGAAGTTTGATTATAAACTTGATAGGAATGTTATTTTAACCCTCTTACGCCGAAGGGGTATAATAAAAATCGTTTCCTGTATGCCGAGGGGGTCTCGGAGTGAGCGCCGAAGCGGAAAAAATATTTTTTTCAAAAAATCACAGCGCGCTTAGTTTTTAAGATTAAGGGTTCATTTTTGGCTCCTTTTTTTTGTCATTGCCTGAAGTTTAGTATGCAACCATCAGAAATGAAAAAAAAATATCATTATCATATATAAATAATGTGATATATGATAGCGCAAAAACAAAATTTCATATATAATTGTATTCAAATAACTCTGTGAGCAAAACGGTTAAAGCTAACAAGTTAATTTTTTTTCATTGTATTTTACACTAAATTGCAATCAATTTGGTATATAACACATTGTAAAACGATCAAAGCAACACAGAAAAATATTATCACAAAATGATGCATGAATTCTCAATGCGCGGACATAATTTTTTTTTTTTTTTTTTTTTTTTTTTTTTCAAAAATTCACCATAAATCGAAATATTGTTCTAGAGACTTCCAGTTTGTTTCAAAATTAAGATAAATGATTGAATATTACTGTACTGTAAGAGTTTTAGCTTACAATTGCAGTTTTCGACCATTTCGGACGCGTTAAAGTTGACCGAAGGTCGAATTTTTTTTATAATTTTTTTTTATATATATATTTTGAAAATAAGAAAAGCTACACCCTTCAATCATTTTTTTTTGTATTCTACATAAAACTGCGCACATTTTCATATATAAAACTCTATGAAACGCCTAATATGAAACTGGGCAAATATAACGAGAATGTGACGTACGCATTTCGGAGATATGCGGCGGAGAATCCGTGCGCGGAGGGAAGGAAAGTTTTTTTTTTAAATTCACCATAAATCTAAATATTGTGCTAGAGACTTCAAATATTTCAAAATGAAGATAAATGACTGAATATTACTAGATTGTAAGAGTTTTAGCTTACAATTGCGTTTTTTGACTATTTCGGTAGAGTCTAAGTTGACCGAACGTGGTTTTTTTTCTATTTATCATGATTTATATGCAAATATTTCAAAAATGAGAAAAGCTACAACCTTCAATCATTTTTTGTTGTATTCTACATAAAATTGCGCACATTTTCATATATAAAACTTTATGTAATGGCTAATTTAAAATGGTGCAAACATTACAACAATCGCACAAAAAAATTTCGGATTTTTTTTAGAAGAGTTACCGCGTGGACATAAGGGAAATTTTTTTTTTTTTCATAAATTCACCATAAATCGAAATATTGTGCTTGAGACTTCCAATTTGTTGCAAAATGAAGGTAAATGATTGAATATTACTAGAATATAAAAGTTTTAGCTTACAATTGCATTTTTCGACCATTTCGGTAGTCAAAGTTGACCGAAGGTTGAAATTTTGGCACTTATAGTTATTTATATGAAAATATTTCAAAACTGATAAAAGCTATAACCATGGGTTGTTTTTAGTTGTATTGTGCATGAAATGCGCACATTTCCATATATAAAACTTTATGTAACGGCTAATTTAAAATGGTGCAAACATTACGACAATCGCACGAAAAAATTTATCGGAAGAGTTGCCGCGTGGACGTAAGGAAAAAGTTTTTTTCATAAATTCACCATAAATCGAAATATTGTGCTAGAGACGTCCAATTTGTTGCAAAATGAAGGTAGCTTACAATTGTGTTTTTCGACCATTTCGGTAGAGTCAAAGTTGACCGAAGGTTGACATTTTGGCACTTAACGTTATTTATTTGAAAATATTTCAAAACTGGTAAAAGCTACAATCATGAGTATTTTTTGTTGTATTTTACATGAAATTGCGCAAGTTTTCATATATAATACTCCATGTAACGGCTAATTTAAAATGGTGCAAAAATTATGTCAAAGTGACAAAATAATTTCTGAGATGTGTCACTGATACTTTTTAGTGCGATAAGAAAGAGATTCGCGCTTGCGCGCCTGCCTAACGATTGTAAATAAAACAATGCCTTGATCCATGAGCTCCCAGCATCCTCCAAGGCACGTGATTCAAAAGTTTTTGCCTGGTAGGCCTATGTATTTTTCCGCAAATTTTTAAAAAAATTTGTTTATGTCGACATTTAATATGTCCAATCGGCACCAAGGAGACAATTTATGTCAACGTTTAATACAGTAGTACCTCGAGATACACAATTAATCTGTTCCGAGGCGCCCTTCTTATCATGAGTTTTTCATATCTTGGACCACATTTTACATGTAAAATGGCTAATCCGTTCCAAGCCCTCCAAAAACACCCCAGTAAATTTCATAATAAAGCTAAATTGACCTATAAACAATGAAATACTATAACAATTTGGACCATTCAATACCTAAATTAATAACAAAATGCAAAATAACCTGTAAATAAAGTGAATTAGTGTACATGGTATACAAGAAATACTGTAAGTAAAATGTGGAAGCTTACGTTTCGAGTGAGGCTATCTCCGAAAGTGGCGACAGAGGAGGACAAACGGCAGATACGTACACTTAACTTTACGAAACATAAAAAAATGTCAGAAAAACAAACTAAACTTTACAAAACACATTTAACAAAACTAACACTTAACTTTACAAAAAACTTAAAATAAAATTTATTTTGTCTTTTTTTGATTTTTACATTTCTTTTTACTTTTTTATACTTTACGTAATTTCAATTTCTTCACCACCGAATGGATGCCAGTCTGTTTACGGAATTTTTCGAACCACCCATGAGAAGCCTTGAACTCTGGCGTTGCCGTTGATGTCCCCTCTCCGCCGTCGTCTTCGGCTTGGACAATCAAATCGCTGGCCTTCTGGCAGATTCCCGTCTCGGTTATCATATCGCCATTGGTTTCTTTGTCCTCAATCCATACAAGAAGCAGCCTTTCCATTTCATTATGCACATGGCTCCTCTTGGAGAAAATAGTCACGCCCTTGGAAGGTGTAGCTGCTTTGATGGCTTCCTTCTGCTTAAGGATGGTGCCTATCGTCGACGGATTCCGGCCGTATTCCTTAGCGATCACACTCAACCGCAAGCCAGCTTCATACTTTTTTATTATCTCCATTTTTGTCTCCATAGAAAGCATTCTCTTCTTTCTGTGAACTTCAGCAACTTTCTTGGGACTCGTGACTATACTGTACGTAATTAAGTTATGTAGTACGTATACTAATTAGGTTCTCACACAACACGAGAAAGTAGCACAATGAAATCACTAACGAATTTACGTTACTAAACAAAATCGTTGGACTGAACGAATGCCGCGTGTGTACGATAAAGATGTTGGTACGAAGAGGCCGAGATAGGTACGCCACCACGTACGTATAAGATGCATGATGGGAGGGATGCTGTCCTATAGGAGAGAAGGATCTCATGGCGGTGACTAGCATCAGGAACCAATGGGAGAGCAGGAGGATGGTGGGGAGTCTACTAGTACTAAGATGGTGGCGCGCGTTTCAAAATTGTTATCTGGGCGAATCTCGGACTTTCAGAAACCTTTCGTATCTTGAAAACTTTTCGTATGTAGAGCCGTTAAATTTTTCGCATTGGCTTTCGTATATCGAGTTTTTCGTAAGTTGAGCCTTTCGTATCTCGAGGTACCACTGTACATCCAATCGGCGTAAGAGGGTTAAGTACAGATACTTGACGTTGCCAGTAAGGTATGCTCAGTGTTGCCTAAGGTATGTAAATGGGTCGATACTACTTTAGTACTGGTAGTAGCAGCACGGTAGGTATTACCTTCAAGGTAGGACATGAGAGTCTTCTTCCTAACTTACTTTGTTTCATCCTCTCATGTATGACCACCTATAGATGTATGTAGATTCTCAGGGTTACTAGCAACTATCTTAAATAGTATATGATAAGCGTCAAGTCAGAACACGTAAGCACCTTGTTTTTCTCTCATATAGGCTCTCCAACTTTTATTCCCTGTACTGCACAGAGCCTTGGGTCATTATCAGTGAGCTCAGCACATATCTTTCAGGTTACAATCAGCCTTCTGGTGTATTCATTTATTTGATTCTCCATCCTGATATGTGATGCAGGCAGTACAGGGTATGGTGAAACTAGACTTATTTTTGAAACAAAATTTTTTTTTTCACACACATAAGTAAGGAAGGTGGCTGATGGGTACCCGAGAATTGATACATAGTTGTACTATCACTCCTTGTCCGCTATGTGCTATGCATAATACTGCAGTGTCTGGGACAATTGAAGATGAATTAACGATGCATGTAGACTTGGTCTTTGAACCAGGTAATAGCTCAAAAATTAATTTTTACATTATGTATATATAATCAGAGTGATGGATTTTATATGAAAATATCAGTTTTGTAGTTAAAAATCTTAATTCTTGTATTTGTTAGAAGTTTTGTCAGTTATAATTAAAAACAGGTGTTTTTGTTCATAATATGCATACATTCATATGGAACAAGCCTAAAAGAACTGCCTTGCAATGCAAGCATCAGGTGAATAAACATACTAATACATAAACATTAACAACAGTTTTATAGTAAAAACTGAAAGACCACAGGCACTGGTCATCGTGGTATTTTGTTAACTCAGTAGAATAAGGATACTGACTATTCACAAAGTAGCATGCACTACTTATTGTGCAGGACCAAAGAAATTATCGCGAATTTATTTTTGAAGTAATTCATGTAAGATGGTTAAACATTTTCTTTGAGTGAAGGTCAGAATTATAATTACCAGTATTAGAAAAATGTTACCACTGGTTTGAGCAATGTGGTAACATTAAAAGATCCTGGAAACTGTTCAATCACAACAGGACAACAATATTGCAATGCTACAATAACAGTATGACAGATCTCAATCTGACAACATTATTAGTGATTGTTGGCTGCCGAAAAATAACACTTGCAGTTAAAGACAACACCAACTTTTGTCTCGTCTTCTGATTCATTCAGCACAGTGTTATCTGTGCACAGCCAGTCATGGAGTGAGAGCATAGATCAGCTAATAGGTAATGTCAGCTTTTCTGGAGAACTGCATGCACCACTGGCTGGTCTGCTCCAAATTTCTCTTAGGGGTAGCTGCACCTGCAACAACAGTTGTATTACCTGCATACTGTACTATCTTATTTTCTAGGCCATCAATCATGTCACTAGTAAAGACTAAAAACAGCAAAGGTCCCAGAATACTTCCCTGTGGAACACCAGACAAGATAGGTCTAAGCTCAGTAAAAACACCGACAACAAGTCTCTGCTGCTGGTTGCTTAGAAAACTGTGAGTAGGCCGTAAGCTATAAGTAGGTTGTAAGTCAGAGTCTGCGAACTATTAATATACATTGTATGGCAAAGAAAGTGCTGTACTAATGTTTTACAAAAACAGGTTAATTTTTTTTATTGTGGGCATCTTATATATGCATGAGCAGGAATTTCTTTTTGTTATTGAAAATATTTGATGCCATTCTCAGAATTAGTACTGGTACTAATGCTACAGTATTTCAACTGTTATGAGACACAGTAAGTTTTGAGTCTGGGAAATTTCCTGTATGAGATGGACATAAATATTGATTGAAGAGAACTGAAAATACCAGTAGGTTCTAGTATAATTAAAAGCTAGTTGTTCATATACGGAACAAACCTTCGGTCTTAACATTAGGATTTACTAGCGCCAAGCTGGAAACCAGTAGAATTAAAATTACACTTGTGAGATCAAGGGACTATTAGCATCTATACCAGGTCACGGGGCATGTATACCCAGAATGCCCTCGGCGTCCTGTGACCCACCAGTTATATTCCTACCGCCTTTAAGATAAGACGTGTTTACTGTCTATCTGATTTAAAGCCAGTTTTCAGTTTGCCCGTTTTTTATCCATTTCATTTTTCTTATTACTTTTTCTTTCTCTGAGTGTGCTCTGTGAGTGTGATCAGTAAGAGCGTATAAATGGTGTGATGGAAATTTTCGCTTCACCATCGGGATCTTCTGCCATTACGAAGAGGAGACAAAGGAAATGCCCTGGAGTCAGTGGCTTTCCATTTTCTAGATTCCTAACTTTGGTGTTGATGGATCCTCATCCAGCGTGTAGTAGGTGCAGGGAAAACGTATGTACGATTACTAATCCATGTTCTGTTTGTCGGGGTTGGTCGGTGGTACAGTGGAAAAAGTTTTATGAGAAAGGCCAGTACAAAAGGAAGTAGGTGACGCCATCTTTGGATGACCAAACCTTACCGGCTTCTTTTGTATCGGCAATAAACCAGACTGCTCCATTATGTTTTGCCACCTGCTTTTGATTTGTCCCATATCCCTTCGGTTTCTCCTAGCGATTCGTTATCGGAAACATCAGGAGGGGTTTTGGGTAATTTTATGCATAATATGTACACTCCTTTGTTCCCAGCAGGTAGGGGGGGAGCTTCGCCATCATCGCTAGGCCTACCAGGCATACCAACCTTGGAGGGTTTGCTGTCGCATTATATGGCGTCACGATTCCAGCAGGGTCCAGCAGCGCTGAATGTTCCTCATCCCCCTGGCTTACAATTTATGGGAAATAATGCTGCAGCTATGCCATCAAATTCTATGTTTACAGTGATGCAGAACGTGGGGGGTAGTTTGGCGGCAAACGTGCGGATGCCAGCAGCAGCCGCACAGTCTCTCCCTACAAGATTGGCGACGTCACAACATACGTCACACACCGGTATGGCAGACGCGATGATGTCACAGACTTCTGCTTCTCGGCCTACTTTGCTGCACCCGGACTCAAATACGCTTTCTGACTCGGCAGTGTACACTGTAATGAGGAAATTACAGGATATAGAGAAGAGAATGGCTAAGAAAGACAAAAAGAAAAGGCGCGATTCGTCTTCTTCCTCTAGTTCGGCGTCATCGCTAAGTTCGATGACGTCACGGCAAGCGCCAGTCAAGCGTTGCAGGATTCAGGATTTCGTGACTGATCCTCGGGCTAAGAGGAGAAGAGTGAATTCTTCTTCATCTTCAGACCAGGACTCCCAGTCAGCAGGAAAGTCGGGAAGTCAGTGGCTGGTAAGCACAAAGCTAGCGGATGAAGCTGTTTGCAAGAGTCCGAACAAGCGAGAGAGGCGACGGCCGATGGACTAGCGGCCGACGCGGAGTTGCCAGTACAGATTACAGAGACTACGATACCGCTGGCAAAATCAACATTGGCGGCGAAAGGTGCAGCAAAGAATAGAATGCAGGTTCCAGTGTCGCCCAGTATGTTAGAGCCAGAGGAAGGAGAAAACCAAGAGTTTCTGGCCTCGTATGCGGAGGTGATTGATTTGATTCGTCAATTCAATAACCTTTAGGAGAAGAATTGACATGGTATTTGGATTGAAAAGGGATACCAAGGTGTCTTATGAATTGCCTTGTTCGAGTCATGCGGACTCTGTTTTACAACACGTAAACGCACGGATTGCAGGAAGAGATAATTCCTTAAGATCTAATAGATCATTTAAATTTATTCCTCCTCCAATGATGAAACAAAGGAAATATTATACGACACCGACGGTCCCTTTGCTGTCTAGGCAAGTGAACCCTAATGTGGTAAGGTTAAGGCCTGGTTAAAATGGAGTGTCCTTTGATGACTTACCAAGAGGCTGCTACGTTAGAAGCAACAGCTTCTTCTGTCTTTCAGACTGCTTCTTGGTTAGATCTTTGGTCAACAGCAGTGGCGAAGGTTGCATCCTCAGAAGTGACAAGAAAGGTAGTGGATGAATCATTGTTCATTAGATTACTACAATCAGGTTCCAAAGCGATTGTGTACTTGACAAACTTAAGTGCCAATGTTTGGGCAAATATCCTGTTAATGAGGAGAGATGCAGCGTTGGCTAGACTAAGCCGCACTGTTGATTTGGATTCCCTGTTAGCGATGAGGAATGGGGATATCTTGGAGTCGTAATTGCTGTTGCCAGAGGTCATACTGGAAGAGGCTATAGATAGAAGAAGGATGGACACTAACGATAGATTGGTACAGCAGGCAGTTAGGAAAACGTCTAACAGTCAAGCTACCTCTATGGAGGTAAGGCAACAGCAAATACCTCGGAAGAAGACAGTGAGACATAACATCCCTAATATAGCAACAAGACCCTCTTCCCCAAAGAGGTTAGTTCATCGGCCCTTTCACAATAGAAACAACAGAGGAAGGGGGAGTAAGGGAAGAGGGAGAGGCTCAAATTACTGGAAGGTGTGGCAAGAACTGGGAGCAGAGCAGTGGGTGGTGGATGTTCTCAGGGTCGGGTATTTGATTCCGTTCGAGGTAACCCCGCCCCTGACAGAACACATTACCTCACCTCGCTTATGCTCAGGAATCTCAGAAGGCCATTATTCTGCAAGAGGAAGTGAAGAAATGATGGAAAAAAGGGGCTGTAGAACAAGTATCCAGTCCGTCAAAGGGCTTTTACAGCAGGATTTTCCTGGCACCCAAAGCCAACGGGGAGTGGAGGACAGTAATAGACCTATCAACATTGAATCTGTTTATAAGAAAAACCAGTTTCAAAATGGAAACTCCAAAAAACGGTTCTACAAGCAGTCAGCATCAAGGACTATGGTGACAATCGATCTGAAGGACACATACTTTCAGATACCAGTCCATCAGTCTTCAAGGAAATTTCTCCGCTTCAGTCTTGCAGAGAAAGCTTTCGAATTCAAAGTCCTGTGCTTCAGGTTGACAACATCTCCTCAAGTTTTTACAAGAGTGTTGACTCTCGTGTCGACGTGGGCGCATGCTCAGGGGATCAGGCTAATAAGATATCTAGACAATTGGCTGGTGATAGCGAAGTCCAGAGAGAAATTACTCAGGGACAGGGCAACCCTCCTGCAGTTTTGTCACAGTCTAGGTATTGTGATAAATCAGGAAAAGTCACAGTTGGATCCAAGTCAACGTTTGGAGTATCTGGGAATGGTTATAGACACAATAAAAGCCTAAGTATTCCCGACAGACCAGAGAATAGAGAAATGCAAACAAGTGGTGAATGCCTTTCTGGGAAAACAAACAGTCAGCAAGCCAGTGGCAGGTAGTACTGGGAATCCTAACTTCCCTGGAGAAGCTAGTACCACAAGGAAGGCTACACCTTCGATCTCTACAATGGAGGATGAAGGAGTTTTGGTCACCAATAGTAGATCACCCGTACAAGCAAATTCCCTTGTCGGCAGAAGTGAAGAAAGACTTGCTGTGGTGGGTGAATGACGACAATCTGACAGTGGGTGTCCCTCTTCAACAACCCTCCCCGGATCTCTTGCTGTTCTCATATGCGTCACTAGAAGGCTGGGGAGCCCATATGGAGGAGTTGATGGTGTCAGCAAAATGGAGTTGCGAGGACAGAGAACTCCATATAAACGTGCTGGAGTTAAAAGCAGCGTTTCTAGCTCTACAGGAATTCAGGGAGAGAGTGAAGGGACATTCAGTGGTATTGATGTCAGACAACACCGCAGTAGTAGCTTATATAAACAAACAAGGAGGCCTAGTTTCTCGGCAGTTACATGTGATGACAGTTCAACTTCATCAGTGGGCTGTAGAGAACTTAGTAGACATCAGGGCCAGATATATTCCGGGAAAAAGAAACATAGTGGCTGACAAGTTGAGCCGCAGGGATCAGATACTGGGAACAGAGTGGTCCTTGCACCAACAGGTAGTGGACAGGCTGCTCATGTTGTGGGAAAGGCCGATCATAGACCTATTCGCAACCAGGTACAGTGGTCCCCCCGTATTCGCGGGGGATGCGTACCAGACCCCCCGTGAATAGTTAGAACCCACGAATGTTTGGAACCCCTATAAAAATGCTAAAAACAGCCTATTTTGTTAGTAAAACTCAAGAAAAACCCACTAAAAATTTTCATACATGGTTTCTTTAATAGTTTTATCACAAAAAGTGCATTTTATGATGAAATTCATAAAAAAAAACCAGGAATTTGTGGATATTTATCATAGAAAAATACCGCGAATAATGCAGGGAAACATTCCCAAGAGAAATCCGCGAATGTGTGAGTCCGCGAATCTGGAGAACGCGAATACGGGTGGTCCACTGTACAACAAAAAGTTGGAAGTGTACTGTTCGGTAGTCCCAGACGTAGAGGCAGTAGCAGAGGATGCGCTACAACACCCTTGGGACAATCTGGACGTGTACGCATTTCCTCCATTTTGTCTAATCCGTCAGGTTCTGAACAGGGTAATGCGGTCTCAGAACCTCAAAATGACCCTGGTAGCTCCGTTATGGCCGAAGGCAGAGTGGTTTCCAGACCTGCTGGAACTCCTAACAGACATGCCGAGAGAGTTACCCCCTTGGAGCAACCTACTATGTCAGCTGCACATGGAGAGGTACCACCAGTTGGTGAAGTCCCTATTGCTTCACAGGTGGAGACTGTCACAAAAAGCAGCAACTCAGATGGCAGGAAATATCAGAAAATCATCTGCGGCAGTATACCAAGGAAAGTGGTCGGCATACTGTGATTGGTGTCGTAGAGGGAAATTGTCTCCACTCGGTACCATTATTCAGCAGTTAGCAGACTTTCTGGTATATCTCAAGACAGAAAGACATGTCTGTATCTGCAGTGAAGGGGTACAGGGCTGCTCTAGCCTTAGTCTTACGAATGAAAGGGGTGGACATTTCGTCTTCATGGGAGTTGGCCATGCTGATGAAGAGCTTTGAACAGTCATGTCCACCAAAGGAACTAAAAGCCCCAGATTGGGATCTGACCATGGTACTGAGTAGTCTGACAAAACCCCTCTACGAACCACTAAGGCAGTCCACAGATAGGAGCCTGACCCTGAAGACAGTCTTCTTATTGGCCCTAGCTTCAACCAAAAGGGTGGGGGAGTTACATGGCCTGTCATAACTCATATAAAGCACTCGAGGTTGGAAGTCAATGGTATTAGAGTTTGTTCCAGAATTCGTGGCCAAGACTCAAAACCCAGCACTAATGGATGGCAGATTCAACTCCTTTTCCATACCTTCCTTGGTAGACTTTGTAGACAATGACAAAGATGAGATGCTTCTGTGCCCCGGCAGGGTACTAAGAGAGTACTTAAGAAGGACAAGGCACCTCAGGCCGGGGTGCCGGAGGTTATTCGTAAGTACAGGACGGAACAAGAAGGAAGTGTCCAGGAATACAATATCGTTTTGGCTAAGGGAGATGATCAGGAATGCCTACATGACAGAAGACAGGGAGTCAAATAGCCAGGAGAGAGCTAGAGCTCATGACATCAGGGGCTTGAGTGCTTCTTTGGCATTTAAGAAGAACATGTCTGTGGAGAGAATTCTGAAAGCTGGTGTTTGGAAACGCCAAACAACTTTCACCTCATTTTATTTAAAAGACGTTGCCCATAGATCCTTGGACACTTTTTCCTTGGGTCCAGTGGTGGCGGCCCAACAAATGATATAGCTCATCCAGTACCCCTGGCGGGTCAGTTGTGTCTAGTCTAAGGTGAAGGTATGAAAGTAGAATGAATGGGATGACTGGTCTTTTTTCTTTACTACTTTCTTTCTACTCCTTTAACTACGGGCAGTATGAAGGAGAGTACTGTCATATGCTGGAACGGACTAGATGCAGGTGAGGTGGTCAGCCATACTGTGAAGTTAGGTTATGGTATACTTTTCAGTAGCAAAACACCCCTCTAGTTAATAGGGAAGAGAGGGGCGAGGGTGGATCCAGATACAAGGGACAAGAGTAGTTTGTTAGAAGGGAAGGTTCTCTGCTCTCCCATAATGTGTAAACCATAGAATGGTATCAGCACCCAGTGAAGGAAACCAATAAGTAAGTCTATCCTAATGTTAAGACCGAAGGTTTGTCCCGTATATGAACAAATACCAAATTTGTGACTAATTTGTATTTTTCATAACTAACAAACCAGAGGTCTTACCAGGTAAAGGCCCACCTCGAACCACCCCTCTAGCAGTCTAAACGGGGTTAAAAATATAACTGGTGGGTCACAGGATGACGAGGGCATTCTGGGTATACATGCCCCGTGACCTGGTATAGATGCCAATAGTCCCTGGATCTCACAAGTGTAATTTTAATTCTACCGGTTTCCAGCTTGGCGCTAGTAAATCCTAATGTTAAGACCGAAGGTTTGTTAGTTATGAAAAATACAAATTAGTTACAATTTTGGTATATTTAAATAGTAATTAGGTTACCTTCAATATTTTTTTGTTTTATTTATCAAGGACCATTTTTGTTTTTAAGTTTTGCTCTTAAGTATTTAGCATCATGTCATTTATAGAGCTCTATAATCCTGCTTTTCATCCACTTTGAAGAGTTAGTAGTTTACTATTGTGTAGGTTTGTTAAATTCTTTTCCTATAAAGCAATTGCACTTGCAGCTTTAAGCATAACTATTGTACTGTACTTAAGACATGCTCATAGGAAAGGGTTCCACTTTATGGGTATTTTGGGCTGCTCAACAACTTTTCTTAGAAATCAAATTTTGCCTCATTGATCAGTCTTCTTTTGCACTACATTTAGTTGCTTATGCTGTTTTGTGACCAAATAACCACTTTTCAAACCTTAGGCTGTGCCTGAACCTCCACACCGTGGCCTCCCACAGATTTGTGGTTTGAATTTTCTGGCTTGAGAGTACAGTCAAGTATGCTTTTCTATCCTTTGCATGCCCATTTATTTATCTTGCTCTTTTTTCATCTGAGGTTTCTATTCCATGGATATTGCTAGGCAAGTTCATGGCTTCTTGGCTTGTTCCATACAAAAGTATGCTTATTCATTATAAGGATTTGCTGTTGAGATTAGGTAACCAAGTGTAGTTCTTTTGTGATCACTTATACAAGAGTTTATTTCATAAATTATCGTACATTGCAGTTTCGTGTTATTGCTTCGCCACAACTTTTGTTAGTGTGTTTAAACATAACAGTTTCAGATGGTTATTTATTTTACTTTTAACACAATATATAAAATTATAAGGTATATCTGGTCATGTTTAAGATTTAATGATGTGATGCTGGAGATTGTTAGTAATTAATTAGGGATTACTCGATGTAGATTTCATGGTTTTTTTTTATTTAATATTAAGATTCATGGTAGTAACCATATATGAAGTAAATAATTTTAAATAATTAAATGTATATTTCTAAATGAAAAAATTTATGATAATCATTTGATTGGCAAATTTAATTTAAAAAATCATGGTAAAATTTGTAGGTCTAAGCTTAACAAAAGCTTAACAAGAATGCGTTTGTAATTGTCACTTACAAATATTGCTGAAAAATGTGGTTTGAATTTACTTTACGGTTGTGGAAATGTATAAAATTTGTTGTAACTTCATGCTTCGCTTTTCAAGATTCAGTCTATTAGGCTAAACCTTTGAGACTTGATACTTGATAGACTTTGTTTGCTGGACAAATTGTTTTTCTAACTGATATAGTCATTGAGGTATGTATAAAAATTTACATAATTACATAAAAGTATCTGGTCATGTCATTTATGTTGAATGGCTGGCTTTCCATGTTGTAGGTAAAAGAAAGAAAATATCGAAGTTATACATCTTTTTGCAGATCAAGTACCAAGGATTTTATTTTTAGGAAGAGTGTTTTATTATGTACATATGAGGACTCTAGTGTGCTCTGTTTTAGTTTGTTTTTGTGTATGAATTTAGAATCAGATATAAATAGCTTGTCTCTTTTGCCATTGATTAAGAATGTTCTTCAGTGGTTACTTGCTGGGATGTAATAGTAATGTGAAAACAAAAACTGGAATGCTAAAGATATTACCATGGTATTGTTTGGTGTTCTATAGTGTACAGTCATGTTGAAAAAAAAATAGCCATATTTTACATAAAAGTTTTCTAATATTTCTTTTACAGAAATTAGAGGAAGAATTTGAAAAACAGCTTAATGAACAGGAGCAGTTTTATGGAGCCTACTTAAGCCGCGGTGTAGATTCAAACATGACACCCTCTCAGTCCACATCTAGCCTGGCCCGTTCTAATGCTTCTTAGATTGGTTGGTTTCTTGATGCAAGATATGCAAATATAGTCATTATTGTGAACTTCTCAAAGAAATTAGTCCTAATTATGTGTTCAGGTTTATTGATTATCATGATATAGATGAGTTTACGTATTTACATGGGTTAATGGTATCTAGCAAGGGTCTTTAGTACCATTATGGTTGTCAAAATGTTTTTTGTGACTAACACCCATGTAAACATTTATGATTTTATTTACTTTAAAGTAGGGGAGTAGTAGTGAAATCTCCTTTACAAAGGACTGCCAGGAACTATTCATGGGAACGTTAATTATACTATCACATTAGTGATTTTTGACCATGCTCTGGTTTAGTTGGTAACAAGTGACTACTGGATTTGGTTGGATGAACTTCAGTAATGCTGGCTTAGCTTTTTATCTAATTTATAGAAACTATATAAACTCATTTGTGCTTTTTTGACAGTCGCCCAGTTCACAAGTTCGCATATGTAATATGCTTTCTTAGTCAACTCCTGTAATGTATGACAGTACCTTATTGGTATTGATAGTTGTGTCGATACTTCTTTCTGAAACTTTTTATTTATTGATTATCAAATACTCCGGAAAAGAAGCACAAACCTTATCTGTTAAGGATTAATGGTAAACTGTGTCTTACAGATTAGTGAAAATTCATATTCATTCATGACCATACATTATCTGTTTCTCCACATCACATAGTGATCTGTATTTGCTGCAAACCACCTCATAGGATAGTCATTTCATCTTAGTCTCAGCTGTTGAGAAATTTATAGGTCAGGCATTTAATTTTAAGCAAAATATTTATTTTGATTATTAATCTTTGCCCGAATTAACCTTTCAAAAATTATTTTGTAAGTTCCCCATATTGCTTTAATACAGATTTATGGTAGTATTCAGTAATGACTGTGCCATACCAAGCAATTTTTCAATTAGTAAATTGAGTCATTGGTAAGGCCATACAATAATCTTTGAACAAGGAAAAAAAATTATACAATTATGTGCGATTGTGCTTTGATAAATGAAAATTAAGAGTGGAAACAAATGTTGCAAACTTTAGTGGAAGTGTTGATTAATTTAGTTTATGGTGGTTTGTGGTAAATGCTCTGGCATCTCATTTCAGGTTTACTGAAACTAATAAGCACAACATAACATGAGATTCATATTGCAGTAGTGTTGAATTTTAGGAAAAGAATAGTTTCTGGAATGTATATTCATTATAAAACCGCCTTTTCTCTCCTCAATACAAACATTGCCTGAAAATATGTTGGAAATGAATGGTGTGCAATTGAATTCCATGGCTGTTTTGAAGATGCAATAAAAAACTGCTATACTTTTAACCATTTTATGACTCCAGACTGGTTCAACTTGAATTATACCCATGTATGTTTTTGTCATTATACCTTAAAATTAAAATTAAAAATATTTGTGAGTATGTGCTTCTACCAGTCTAGGTGATGTCCATTGTTTTGCAATTTGGTTTTTTTTTTTTTTACTTTAATCTGTCATTATTAATATAAATACACTTATGAACACAAATGTACGCTTTAACAATCATGTAATGTTTCATACATATCTATATACACTGCTGTATTCCAGTATTAAAGAAATATGTTTGGCCTGGCTGTGATATGAGTGCCACCATCTGTCTTTACTAAAGTTGTGTTGCTCAGTGGAATTTACCATTGACCTAAAAAGGTAAAGGTGTAATTTACAAATATTGCCTAGGGCAGGTAAAAAATTCAGTGCTGAATTTGCATTGAATTTGAAGAATTGCTATGACATGTTTTCAAATATACATGCATCCAATGTAGATGTAAAAATATAATCTTGTAAGCAGTATATTGTTATTGTTTACAGTAAATTCCAATGAAAAGAACAAAAGCTGAAGGAAGAAAATAATTAAATTACCAACAGATAGAAAAAGTGTTAATGAAAACTGTCACCTAAAAACTGAAGTTGACAGGACAGGCTCATTTGGGTAAATGGGGAATCAAAAATAAAGAGAAGAAAATTCATCAGGCTACCAGCAGAGAACTATAAAATTGTAAGGGTTCATCTGAAATATGAGAAATGTAAAAAGTGAGGACGAAATGCAAAACCAATAGATTGACCAGTGCTTGTGACAAGATAAAGAAATTATTGCTTTTCTTCAGATCACTATGGTGTTCCATCCTCACATGAGCAATTTTGCTTTACAAAAACAAAATTTATAATGGTAGTTACTTAAAGTTGCTTAGGTGCAGGTATTATGAAGTGTGATTTATGGAAAACAGCATTCATATACATTACATATTTAGAATGGATGCAATGGTTGTTCCTTGAATTGAAGGTATAGTGTGACAGCCAAAAGCACCCATATGGGTAACTGGCTTTTATATAATCCATACCAATAAGTTTTTAGTGGAAAATTAATCTAGCTACTCTTGGTACACAGCAAAGATCTAAATTGGTGATAAGGCAAACATCAAGGAAATAACCATCTTAAGAAATTAGCTCAATAGTTTTTGAACGCAATGTTAAGAAATTGAACGTAGATCTAAGGGATGAGTATTGTTTCAATGTCCATTAACATACAAGTGCAATCAACTTTCCATGTTTGCAGGCTTTTTCATTCAGTGATTTTCTTGATAAAATTGGGTAAGCAAGGATTGCCAATACGTTCATAGGGTGAAGCTTGGTTAATGTTACACTGGCATCTTTCTGCAGGAATAAATTTAAGGGAAATATCTTTGGACTACATTTGGCGTTATGTTTTTTTTTTTCATTCATTATCAGCCACCAAGAATTTTAAAGAAAAATCTATTGCAGTTATCAATTATTGTAACTGATAATATTGATAGATTAAGTTATGGTTCTCTGGTGTCTTGTCTGGACATGGGATATATCACCTATATCAGTTACCAGAACAAACATTATTTTGTTGGAAATCTACCATATTAAATTGTGATTAATTGCTAGATCATAAAATAATATGCATACACAGATTTATTTAATGTGTGTATATTGTATACATACAGTATTTGCATATATGTGTACTGTAATTATAGTAAATACTGTATATAAATATAGTGTGTATATAATATACTCAATGGCAGTATGTGTATATAGAAGAAATGTATTTGTACGTACTTTGAGATAGTTCCATCTTTGTTGTCACTAGGACAGAGGTGTTATACTTTAGGGCTCATATGCTAATTGAAAAAGAATGTGACATGTAGGGAACAGTTACTTTCAGCGCAAGAGGGTTAAAACCTATTGGAACAGAGAGTACCTACCCATATGCTTTGTGGTAATGCTAGCATTCCGTTAACCCCATTCTGGGAATATGCATGATACAGTGCCTCATGTTACATTCTTGGTCTTAACTATGTTTGACTCGTGCCTCTTTTAATTAATTAGATGCTTTATAAAATGTAGTAGGTCAATCTAAGAAGGAAGACAATTCAATTAAAATGGTTATATAAAACAGAATGCAGTTTTAGAACTTGTAAATTTCCTGAAGTTCATGTAAGAAATTTATTTTGTTTGTGATAGATGCTGGTGGCCAAAAGCTGCCTGTTTTCTTGATGAATAATGAATGCAAAACAGGGGCGAGAGCACTGCAGAAGGTTAAGTATTCAAAGAAACATACAGTATCTTCAGACCCCTTCTTGAGACTTCACCGTATTCAGTATTTTGATGACGTGACTAAATAGACATCACTTAGACCTCCTTTTACAGTGAAGTTCAAACTGGTCAAGAAAGAGTCAAATGTTTTATTGATTTAAGAATGTGTGAAATAACAGAAGAATGAATGAAAGAGAAGTGGATTTACAGAAGATTTTGGTGGGCTTAAGAGGAGTCCAGAAGACAAAAGCACTGATGAGTGAAATGAAGTTGTGATTACTTTATCCTGTACAGTTGATAATAATGTTGCAGTGAATCCTATTGTTAATGAGAGTAGCATACGTAAAACTAATTTCAATTTTCACTTAGTAGAGTGTAAGAACTCGGTAGGGGATGTTTAGTTTTAAGATCATTTAAGAGAGCAAGTGAAACATCAGTCAAGTCAAAGGAAATCATTTCCGAATCTTTGAGGCTTCCACTTTACAGCTCAGAGTTGAATGGATTAAACTTTGAATGCTTGCGATTCAGAAACTGTTATTTTAATTAGGCAGAAGGCATGATTTCACCTTAGAGGGGAAATGAAATTGAAGGTCTCTCAAACTTGAAAGAGAGTGATGGAGGAGTTTAAAGGTCCATTAACAGATATTTCTCAGGTGGAAGTAGAAATACTAACACTCATTCTAAACTTGATACTAGGAGAATTATAATCATAGCAACTAATTTCACATACTATTTATATTTTTCTATCCTTTGGGTCACCTTATTTTCCTACACTTAAAAAAACAACCCCTTCCCACCCTGGCAAGATGACAGAAGAAATTTGTATGTATATCTATAGACAATCAATCCTAAATTTTGCAAGGCTGGCGCGCGCGCGCGCACACACACACACACACACACACACACACACACACACACACACACACACACACACACACACACACTCTCTCTCTCTCTCTCTCTCTCTCTCTCTTCTCTCTCTCTCTCTGTGTGTGTGTGGTGTTTCCAAATTATTGGAGAAAACTGCGAATATAACTACTCTTTTATGCACAGTGGGAACGTTATCGTTCTTTCAGAGATTTATTTTATTTCTAAAAATCATACAAGTGAATAACCAGACCTGCAAATGATAGGGATTGACTGTATATATATATATACATAGTGTGTGTGTGTGTGCGCATATTGTGTGTGATGGTGTATAAGTATTGTATGAGTGTAAATATATATATATATATATAAATTCTTATATATAGAAGAGAAGGGAAGGTAGAGGATGTGCTACATCAGTGTAAAAGATTTGATATGTCTCATGAGGATCATAACTTCCAGGTAAGTTTGAATATATTCAGGCATTGATAATAAGATATTTAGGTGTATATTTAAGTGTTCATCAGACTTTTATCATTACTACTAACAAATTTTGGAAGTTAATAGTGTTTGATGTATGTTGATATAACATCTTTGATGTATGTTGGTACAGCTGTCATAATTGTTGGAATTTAATTCATTTTATTGGAATTGTAACAAGCCTTTCATAGACTTATTCTTATTCGTCGTTGCACTACTTTGCAAAATTGTACCTTAATATTTTTGTGGTGTTTATGTGAAATGTAGTAAATGCTCCTTTGTTGAAACTTCTTGTTTGAATTGCTGTATTATATGACTACATTGTATTCTATAATTTACTGTAGTCCCTTTCAGTATTGTACTTAGCATCAATTCTTTGACCTCTTCTTTTTATGGTCCGTACTGCAAAAAGGCACAGTGATGGTGCGAAAGTTTAGCCTTTGAAGTTGTGAAACGATATATTAAGTTCTGTATGTATTCCAGTCTCTACGAGTCAAGCCATGCAATAATGGGATAACCTAGTTTTATACTTCCTAACTCTTGTATGACATTTTATTTGCTTCAATCTCTGATATTGACTGATAGGGTCTCTAAGATGAGTTTTAGTCGTAGGAACCATTGAGCAATGTGGTTACTACAGTATACATGTTAATTGTCCAATTTTTGGACTAGAACTGTAAAGATTTGTGTAAGTTATCTTTAAATATATACTTGTTGACCAACAGTGTATAGAAATAATAAATTGCTTTATTACTCAGTTTTATTGTTTATATAATCATGATTCCTTTTCCCCTATATGGAGTTAGCTTAGTTCCTAATCCCAACTGACATTGGTGAAAGAGCAGATTTCTGATTGCCATATTAAAATCAGATCAAATAAATTACAAACGAGGTCCATCTTTTTTTTATATTCTTTTTAATCTCAGGAAACAATTATGTGGCATCAATAATAGCTGATACTGTAATAGCAAATTACAGCAACTTAACCAATACAAAGATCTCAGGATTGATCCCTGAGAACCAGCCTGAGAAGAGTCTACTTGAGACTTGGAGGTCTGGAAAAACTAACCCCTATTAATAATAATAATAATAACCAATACAATTATGGTAGATGTCAATACAAACAAATGATGTACGTATGAGAATACGTTAACCATTTAAGAATTTAACACATCACCACTGCCTGTTACTGTTCCCGTTTGTAGAACTTACAACATTAATAAATCATAATATGTATAAATACAGTAGCACCTCAACCTATGCTTTAAAAGTGACTTTCTGGTAAGTAACAAATACATATTCTATAGAGTATCACTACTGCTTGAGCTGGAAATGATCATTGAACTTGGTAACGAGGAAAGTACAGGCAGTCCCCAGCTTACGACGTTCTGAGGTTATGACACTTTTCATCAGAAATTATTTCCATGTTTACGACACATGCTCCAGGGTCACAGCGCCGATCCAAAGGAAGAAATATGACTCCTAAATTGCAAAATAATCAATATTTGAAAGTATTTTGATGAAAAAATGCAATAAAAATGCAGTTTACATAGTTTATAATACAGCCAAATAATTAAAAGTAAGGTTTTCTTAGGATTTTTTATGATTTTCCAGCATGCGACGATTTTCGGCTTATGACGCGTCTCAAGAACAGAACCCCCATCGCAAGCTGGATACTGCCTGTAACTGGCAGTTAGAGGAGATAACCTACTGTGTTCAAGACCTTTTTTCCTTTTTATTTCTTCTCTCTCTCTAACTGTCTTATGGTATAGATGTCTAGCTGCACTTATCTGTAAGGATACAGGAAAGGAAGGGAGAGAGCCTTTTTGACTCACGCTCCTCCCCCACCAAATAAACTGAAAAAGACGAGATGGCAACCGTGACTGGTCCTGCAAGCAGATGGGAAGAACACAATTGTACGCCATCAAAATTCATGATGAAGAAGTGTAGGAATGTACTCCTATGCTAGATAGCTGAATCCTAGCAAAACACCTCGTCTGAAACAAAAACCACTAATCTCTTGAGTATCCCAAAACAAAAATTCTGAAAGACTAAAACATTACCACATTCCCAGAAAATGTGTAACTAGATAAAATCAAAGATACATAAAACATTAATATCAAAATACGTACAGGCAGTTCCTGGTTATCAGTGGGACTTGGTTAAAGGAGAACAGGTTTTAGGGCTTTTACCTAGCGCCATAAAATTGGCGCTTTATGGCACCACAACAGACCAAGTTTGTTATCAGTGCCCATGCCTAACAGAAGCGCCATTAACCGGTTATCAGCGACATTAACCGAAACTGCGTCATAAATCGTGGAGTCACAGTTATTGGCAGTTTTTGCTTATCAGCACCCTGCCAAGAATGGAACCCCCACTGATAACTGGGGACTGCCTGTACAAATGTTTTCACAATATCTTCAACATAACAAAAGTAAAATGCTAAAAAATAAAATGTAGATGGTCCCTCTCTCCCTCAAGGGCCAATATTCCCTTGGGAGACAGACCAGCATTACACATAACACAGCCAATGACGAAGCAGAGGAAAAAGGCATGACTATTGCAATTGGCAACTGTCCTAAAGGTAGGACATCACGGGATCATGGAAGGCCGTCTGAAGAAGTTGACACCCACAGGACTTTTGGGCTGGAAAAACCACAGGCTTAGGTAAAAAACCGGCTTGGGGGAGGAGAGCAAAGTAAAATTCAAACTCTCCAAGGCAGTTAAGGCAAGACTGGTGAGTCACGAAGTTCCAAGCCCGGTCAGTGACCAGCATTCACCTCGTATACGCATGAGTTGCAAGATACCACAGATTCATTGTTTTACCATCTTTGATTGTTTTTTAACCGGTTTCCAGCTGGCACTAGAAGATTATCTTATTGTTAAGACCTCAGGTTTGTTAGTTATGGAAAATACAAATCTATTAAAAATTTGTCATTTTTTGTAAGATTGTTGACTGTTTTAGTCACCCATTAAATAATAACATACTACGTACAGTAATAATAATACAGTAGCACATAATAATAGTAATAAGATTAAATAATAATAGTATGGACAGTAATATATTAAATACAGGCAGGCATCGGTTATCGGCAATCCAGTTTCATGGCACTTGTCTGAATTTTCAGCATCAACATACACTGAACCTCACTTGTTGGCACCTAGCCTCGGTTATTGCACCGACCCCCTGTTAGCAGCACAGATAACCAGGGCTTGACGATTTTTGGTAATCGTCATGCTGTCAGGAATGGGAACTGATGAATGATGAAGATATGACTGCACAGCAAAGTAGAGTTACTCTCCTCTTAGGGCACCTTTTCACCTTCTTCGGGAGACACTTAGGGGTTTCAGGAGGCGCTGGCATGTCATGGTATATTTGAACATGTTAGCAAAGGTTGTATGGTAAGGCTGCATGAGCTCATTAGTAGTATGCAGCTGCCTGACTTTTTTTTACAAATTCTTACAGATCATGAAACTGTTCCAATCTTGTTCCAAAAGGTGGGATAAAGGTGCCATAACAGGCTGCTACTTCTCTGTGACTTGCGTTCACGTAACATGACAATAATGCATGCCCTATCCTTGAGTGTCATGATCTTCCTCTGTAACTTAGGCTTTTTTCCAGAAGCTTTTGAAGAAGCAGTGCATTTTGGGGGCATATGCACTCTTTAAAAAAATATACTTTGTCCATAGTACCATACATGCAAAACATGCACAAACAAGAGATAACTAGTGAACTGAATTACTGGGTCATTTGCCTTATACACATTTTCTGGGCTCAGCCGTGTCGCTCCGTGAGCGCGGTAGCAGGGAGTGAGCCGTAGCACGGCTCCCCTTTTCTAAGGGGTTTTGATGTGGAAAAGGCTAATTGGAGAGGCTGCTGTGGTAGTGTTTTGCACTCGCCCCAGATTCATACCGACACCCTTTTAGAAAGGGTGAGCGAGTCAGAATATTCTGGGATGTCCAATTTAGCATTTCTCTGGTATTTTAGCAATAATTTACCTTAGAAATAGCGCTAAAGGAACGTATTTCACTGGGCGACACGGCTTCCTCACCCAGAAATAGATTTTTCCTACGTCAAAATCCCTTATGTTGTACAAACATTAATATTCTGCATATACCTACTGTACATTTTATCAAGTGTTTTGTTGCAAGAAATTTTTAAATATTACATACATAGTGTTGTAGGATATGTAGTAGTTTGTAGTGCATATCTAAAATAAGCAGGACGATGGGAATAGCAGGGTACATGTTTACATCTATGGTACATAGTATTTTCGTCTGTGGTAAGTATATTTTCGTAACTAAATACATTTTTTAAGATGAAAAACGATTTACAAATTTTCAAATTTTACAGTACAGTAATATATTAATGTAGTAAACAAAGCAAAATTTCAACAACATATATTTGTTTTTCCTAAAAGGTGCTTTACCAAAGCTAACTTTCTGCAGAGAAAGAACACAGAATGCCCTGCAAAGTAAGCAATCCAGGGGCACCATTCATTTTCCTTGTCGCTAACTTTGCATTGATTGGCTGAATGCTCAAACAATCTCATAAAGATGGAATTCTGGGAGCCCGCACTTCTTATCTTCCAACTTCACTGCATAGGAAGTATACTGATCATTGGTGTACTCATTCGGAAATTTGCATTTTCAATCAGTCGTGAAGCTCGAGGAGAAGGTAAAACTTCTCGATAGTTGGGAGTACAAAAGTTTTGCTGTGGTAGAGCACCATTTTAATGTTAACAATAGTACGACAAGGTACATTAAGAAGAAAGATGCTGAGATGCAAATGGCTCTAAGTATGAGCTGCTTTGGTGCAAAAACAGTTACAACAACTGTGGGATAAAACAATCATGAAGATGGAATCTGCACTGGATACAAGACTGCTGTAAGAAGAATGTCCCCCTCCACTCCAACATCATTCGCAAGAAAGCACAACAACTGTACCAACAGTGTTTGACTGCTATGGAAGGCAATCATACAGAGGTACAGGAAGGCTGTTATATAGAGGTACAGGAAGGCAGTGAAGAGGGGGAATTAGAATTCTTAGGATTCTATGAACCCGTGCCAAAAGAAGAGGGAGAGCCATAAGCAGGACCATCATCAGCTCCTCAAGGTTTTCAGGCCAGCAAGGGGTGGTTCCACCGATTTCAAAAGCAGTTCCACCTAAAGTCTTTTTCTGCATAGGGAGGCAGCTTCTGTTTCGGCCATGAAATATCTGGAGACGTTCAAGAAAATCATTGAGAAGAATGGCTACCATCCAAAATAAGTGTTCGATATGGATTGATTGATTTATAGATTTTAAGCGTACTTGCCAAGCACTGTGTGTTCAATGGATGAATTGGCCTGTTCTGGAAGAGGATGCTGTCCCAGACATACCTCACGAAGGACGAACCCAAAGCCTCCCGATTCAAGGTCCAGAAGGATAGGGTTACCCTTCTAATGTATGGGAATGCAGCTGGCTTCATTTTCAAACCAGGCCTCATTTACAAGGCTACAAACCCCAGGGCCTCAAGAATAAGAACAAGGCATTGCCTGTGTTCTGGATGCATAACCCCAAGGGCTGGATCACCAAAGTCCTTAGAGAGTACTGGTTCCATCAGTTTCATCGCTCAAGTTAGACAATACCTGAGTGACTTGGGCATGGAGTTCAAGGACTTGCTGATTATGAATAATGTTGGCGGCCACCCTCTCAATCTTTATTACAATTGAGTCCAGCTTAAGTTCCTTCCTGCCAACACTACCTCTCTTTTCCATCCTATGGACCAGGGGGCGATCCGTGCCTTAAAGGCACTCTAAAATCTGATCTCAATGGACAATGACAGTGAATTTACGTTCAAGGATTACTGGTGTAAGTTGAAGATTGCTGCATGTCTGTCTGTCATCAACCAATTACTGAAGGACACGAAGGAGACCCTGAAGCGTGCTGGAACAAGTTGTGGCTGGAGTCTGTTCACAATTATAAGGGCTTCTTTTCTAAAGAAATTCAACGTTCAGCCATTAATAAGGCATTCCAGTTGGTGAGGATTCTAGGTGGAGAAGGTTTCAACGTCACTGAGGATGAAGTCGGCACCCTCAGTGATGCTCACTCTGGCTCCCTGATGAACCAGGATTTGAAAGACCTGGCAAAGGCTACCTGTGAGGAAGAAGACATGCCAAGTTCGGTGGAGGAGGAGGAGGGCCTGACTTTGGAACATCTGTCCCAAATTAAGAGGATGATTAAGGTTATGAAGGAGATGGTTTCAACAAGATCCTTATATGAAATTCTACTTAAAGTTTTCAAATATCCTTAATTTGGCATTGGAGCCCTATAATCAAGCCCTCTTCAGCATGAAAAAGCAGCGACAACAGGTGCCTATCACCATGTTCATCAAATGGACGAAGAAGGAACCTCCAAAGCCTCCACAAACCCCAGAAGAAGTGCTTCCCAAATCACTTTAAGCAGTGCCTCTCGAATTGCCTGAAGTAGTGCCTCTCCAAGTGCCTGAAGAAGTGCCTCTGGAAGGTGAAGAGGAGTCCACAGAGATGCAACTCCTCTGCTTTGCTGTGAAGTCATATCTTCATCGTCATTCATCAGATTGCACCGCAAATTCATCACCATCATCTTTAATCAACATTTATCACTGGTGAGTACTCATATGATTTGTGTGTGTAGTATGTACGTAATCTTAATATGTCTTCTTCTTTCCCACTGTTATCCCTACATTAAAGGGTCAGCTGCCTGATGCGCCTTCTCCACTGCCTTCTATCAAAGGCATCATCCTCCACCAAACATCTTCTCTCCATATCTCCCTTCACTTTATCTCGCTATATAAATCTCTGTCTCCCTCTCGATCTTCTTACCTCTAACAGGTTCCTCTCAAGCCCTCTTCACTCTCTCCTCGTCATCCACCCTCAACACATGTCCATACCATCTCAATCGTCACTCTCTTATCACCTTTGTAATCTTTACTAAGCCTGTCCTTCTTATTTCATAATTTTCCAGTCTCTCAAGCAGCAATATTCCCATAATCCACATCAGCATTCTCATCTCTGTTCTCTCAAGCTCTACTTCCTCTTTTCTTCTTAGAGCCCATGTTTCTGCTCCATACATTAACACTGGTCCTATCACTGTGTTATATATCTTGACTTTTAGCTTGATGGGCATTTTCTTATCACATACCACTCCAGCTACCTCTCTCCACTTCCCTCATGCAGCTTTTACCTTACTGTCAATTTCAGCCTTACATCCTCCCTCTTGGCTTAAAGTAGATCCTAAGTACTTTAAACTTTTCTGCCTGTTTTATAATTGAGCCTCTTCTTTCTTGTATTACTATTCTGTCTATCTTCCTTACTGCTCAGCAAAACCTCTGTTTTATTCACATTTACCCATAATCTTAATATGTATGTCTTAAAAGGCATGGTAGCAAATTGTTAATCTCAGCTCATTCCGGTTAGAGACAGGTTGGTTAGAGACAAGCGCTGGATTCCTCGAAGAATGCTGAAATGAAAAACAGCCAGGAAAGATGACCAAAGCACTTTGAGGTCAGTGACGCCTTGGAAATCATGTGCCTTGGGCTAGGTGACACACAGGGCATGTCTGCGTGTGTGTTCATAACGAATGATATATGACTTTGGTTGTGGGGAATAGGTATTGAGAGAGGGCACTCACTGATTACTTGTGAATGGAACATGCCTGGAAGAGGTGTTGAAGACCCATTGAATAAGGTAACGTAAGAAAGAACTTTGAAAAAGTTAACCTTTGAAGTGAACCTGAGCAGTGGCGATTTCATATAGCGATTTGTTGGCTGCGGTGCATGTTTATTTTATCTTTTATTGGTGGATGATTATTATTAATTTTTGGAGGGGTATTAGGGTTTGTGTGTGCACAAATATATCAATGTTACTGAGGTCAGGGCGAATCCTGAAGTTATAAGGGTTTTCATAAAAAAAGCAAAATGGCTGGCACAAGTGGTAACCAGACCCTGGTTCACAGGGTAACAAGTGTAAATGTGGGTGTCAGCCCGTTCCGTGGCATTGTAGACGGAGTTCTTTCACAACCGGTGCAAACTTTTATTGAGGGGGTGTTACGGCCTCTGAGAGAGGTCCGCTTCAGGTTCGATATGAAATAAATAAAAAAAAAATATTTCAACACCAGTTGAAACTGGGGACACGAATATAGAAAGAAACACTAACACAACAAAGGTTTATTTGCAAGCTTACTAACAAAGGTAAATGCAGAATGGTATCTCCTATTTACAAAAAAAAAACAGAATCTTACACTGTATGAACTGAGGGAACAGCGAGGTAATTCAAATTGAACTGAGGGAACAGCGAGGTAATTCAAATACTTGTGGGCCGGTTTAGGAACTCGAAGCGGTGGCTTCACAAAAGGAGAGCAGCAATTGCAGACGTCCTCTTGACTCTGTATTGCAGAAAATAAAGTCTACTCTTGATACTTGAAAGGCAGGAACTCCCCAAAACCTCTAGCAGGACAATTTCTTCTCTGAAGTCTTCTCAACGTCGAGATAACTCGGTCGTCCACTCCTGAAGATGGCTTGACCAAAATCCAACCAACTCTCGAGCAACTTTTCTTCTGATCCTTCGTCGGTCCCTTTCTCTCTTATCTCTCACGGATGATCTCTGCTGCTGCTGATCTCTCACTGATAATCTGATCTGTGGCTCTTACTGAGGATATCTCTCTGTGACTAACTGGTGATCTCTCTTTTACGATCTCTGCTGCTACTAATTCATCCGTCGTATTTATACGGCATTCTGGGGGCGGGGCCTACAGCGAGCGTCACAGACTCCCGAGATTTCCAGAACTTCTTAGATGAACCTAGACGAGGTATTGCATCAGAAATCGCGGCATTTCTCACGTCACGACGGCGCCTGACGAGTTCCACAACACTCCTGCCGATTCTAGAACCATCATGAGGACAGGTACCTCCAACACAATGCGCTAACGCCTCCTTGCTGCCAAACTTCTAGGAAATGCGTTTTCCTTTCCTTTATCTTTCTTTGCTAGGAAGCAATTACCATCACAGGGGGTGAATAACTATTTAAACGCCAAGGGGATTACAGATGATATTGAGGCACTCACGGAGGCAAAAGCCTTGTTAGATTTCAATAAAGGTGATTTATCCTACAGGTGTAGGAGCTTTCAGTATACAAAGTGTCGGCCATGGACCGATTTACAGGCATTTTTAAGAGCGGCTTATGGCTCAAAGGAACACGGTTATATGGTAAGAGATTTAAGAGGGCTGTACGAAATCCAGAAAGGCACAACAAGCCTTATTGAGCATAGCTCAAAGCTTTTTGACTCAGCAGGAATGGACACAGAAATTGAAAAATTCTAAATGGGTTAATAGAGATAATGTCTCACTCAACAATTTACATAAACTGATCCATTTTGCGATGCTATTACACGGCATACCAAACGCAATAGTGGACAGTTTTGATGAAAAGATTGGACCTACATCAGATGAAGAATTAATTTATGCCCAAATTCAGAAACACATGTCCAAATGTCCCTCGGTGAATAGTACATTTTTTAACGGGACTGGTCCGAGAAATACGTTTGTGTGCAAAAGTGGAATATAGTAGAGGATCGATCGATCAAAGTCAACAGCAGTTGCGTTGCTACAATTCTAATAAACCAGGCCACACAAGAAAGTATGTAGAGTCAAATATTGTGGAATGTGTAAGTGTGTGGATCACTACTGGCAAGCTTGTCTGTCTCAGATATGGAAAGATGTGACCTACACCTCAAAAGTCTGGGAGTTATAATACGAGAACTTCCCAGTCAGGTCACTTAAGAGGGCCAAGGAATCGGCAAATTTTTTGGAAAGCCGATCAACAAAAAGGGTTCAGATGATTTGTACGTGCCATTGTGGTCTCGTGGGGGACTCTCCAGAGCCCAGTCCTATAGTATATAGAACAGGGGAGGATGTTGTTATCCCGGTCTTTATTGACACCGGCGCTAGTATAAATTTAATGGATCATAATTTGTACCAATCCATGTTCTCCCATTACCCTCTGAAACCTTCAATGGGGACGGTGTGTGATGTGCAAGCCCATAGATTAAACATTCTGGCTTGTGTTAGAATACGGTTTACTCTGGGTGATAGAGTGTTAATAGAACCATTTTTGGTTATAAAAGGGGTTGCGTTGGGCAGCAGACTTTTGCTGAGCCATCCTGCATGTAGAAGACAAGATTTAGGTCCATGCGGGTGTTAGTGGTATAACGGTTGGAATACCTGGTGTTTTTATCCCTTATGAGGATGCAAGTGAAACTGAGGATATGGAGATTATTGAAAAAGGGGGTGCGTTTGGCGGTGCTAATGGTGATGATACTGGGGATATGGGGAGTGGTGATACCAAAACCCACACTGATGATACGGGGAATAATTGTGGTAATGTTAAACGGGATATTGGAGGCCATGGTGGTAACAATTTTGGTGGGTGTAACAATGGCGTTATGGGTGGTGATACTGATACTAATATTGATATTATTGCAGAAACTAACAATGGGGTGGATGCAATGAGAACCACGGGTGGTGATATTTATGGGATCGTGGAACGAGGGAGGTACTAACCACATATATAAATGTGTTTTAACAGAGGATGTTATTTTAATGCCAGGATCAAAGACTATGGTAAAAGTCAAGTTGAGGGAAGTGAAAAAACCCACGGAAGTATGCGTAATTGAGGGTAGTGAGAAACTAAGAGGGGTTATTAGCACGGCACCAGTGAACAGTGTATCATACATTGGTGTTACATGGATAGAATTACTGATACAGTTAGGAAATACCAGAAGAATACATATGTTGTAGATCTCCAAGATTGGAGTAAGGACAGTGGTTCAGTGGCAATGGTAGAGGGGAAATCTGAGTTTTCAGAGGCAGAAATGCAATCAAGGAAGCGAATATTCAGAGATCATTTAGCTAATGCGGATTATAATGAGCATATTGAAGCGGTAAGCGAGCTCTTGGCAGAATTTGGGGATACAGTACCTTTACAAGGGGATAAACTGGGATTGATTGTGGTGTTAAAACATAGGTAAACTTAGGGAAAGGCACAAAACCTATTTTTATTCCTGCATACTGCATACCTTTCAAAATCAGAGAACAGGTAGAGAAAGAGGTCAATAAATGGGAAGAAGAAGGAATCATTAGACCTAGTGTGTATCCATGCAACTTTCCTCTGTTAGCAGTGCCTAAGAAGGATGGTTCTGTCCAAGTATGCGTCAATTTTAGACGTTTGAATGAAAAAAACAATCCCTGACCGTTATCCGCTCGCATGCATACCAGATCTTTTTGTAGAAATCGGGGGACATAATATTTATAGCACAATTGATTTAGCGCAGGGTTTTCTGCAGGTCCCTCTTAGTGAGAATAGTAAGGAATATACAGCCTTTTCAGTGCCCAAGGGACACTATGAATCTATGCGGATGCCGTTCGGTTTATTGGGCAGTCCGATGACCTTTACCAGGATGGTGAACACAGTTTTGCACAGGTTATTGGGTAAAAATGTTTTTGTATATATGAATGCCCTATTAATTGCAACAGACTCAATCGTGCAACACCTGGAAGTGCTTAAGGAAGTACTAAGGAGACTTAGATTAGCAGGGTTGAAAATTAAGCTAGCTAAGTGTTCATTCTTGAAAAAGCAAATCACATATTTAGGTCATGTAATATCCAAGGAAGGGATTAGAGTAAACGACGATAAAGTCAAAGCAATAGCGGATTTTCGCACCCCGAGGTCAAAGAAAGAAATTAAGTCATTCCTCGGTATGGCGGGGTACTTCCATAGGTTTGTGAAAGGTTTTTCTAACATAGCAGCTCCTCTAACAGATATATTGCGGGAAGACATTCAATTTCAATGGGGAAAACCCTAGAATGATAGTTCGCATTAATGAATCCCCCAGTTCTGAAATTTCCAGATTTCAGCAAACCATTCACATTAGTGACTGATGCCAGTCAGGAGGGTATAGGTGCTTGCCTTATGCAAAAGTTTGATGGGAAATTCAATCCCATAGCATTTTATAGCAGGAAGTTTAGGACAAAGGGCAGCAATGAAATATTAATGGCTTCCATAGATAAAGAAGCCTTTGCAATAGTATCAAGTTTAGTTCATTTTAAAATGCTACTGATGGGGAATAAAGTAGAAGTCCTTACAGACCACAAGCCATTATTGGATCTTTTTAATAAGCCTGATTTGTCACCTGAAAGAGCTCGATGGTTTTTAACTATCAGGGACTTTGACGCAAAGCTCAAATATATAGAAGGCAAATTAAATGTAGTTGCGGATGCTCTAAGTAGAAGTTTTTATGACACGGAAGGATTTCAAGTTGCGCTAGTTACTAGTGATTCTATACAATGGGATATGGGTCTCATAGAGCAAAGGCAGGATGAAGATGAAATTTTGGCAGACACAAAAGTGGATCTTAGAAGGAAATTAGTCAGGAAACGTTTTAAGTTACCTTTTTCGGGTTTAGAATTAGAAGGTAATCTATTGGTCATGGAAATTAAATATAAATTAAGGACTAGTGAAAGTAAAGGAGACACGACACAGATCGTAATTCTGAAAGTCCTAATTGCAGTGGTTTTGGATATAGTACATTGCAGGTTTGGTAGTCCACACTTGGGGATATAAAAAACGTATAATGAGGTGCATGCTAAATATATTTGGAAAAATATGGGGAAAATGTGGAAAATTTTGTGAAAAACTGTACAGTATGTAATGCTTGCAAACCTACAAGGATAACTTCCTGCAAATTAGGGTCATATCCGATACCAAGTAGACCTTTTCAGAGAATACATATGGATATCCTAGGAAATTTCTGTGAATCTAGATATGCGAATAAGTACCTGTTAGTGATAATAGATGAACTTACGAGGATAGTAGAAATTTTCCACTTAAGCATAAAACAGCTGAAGAAGTAGCTATAGCATTTTTCAGTGGTATCATTTGAAGATATGGCTCACCCGAGGTTTTTTTATTAGCCGACAATGGCAGAGAATTTGTAAACAAAACTTTTGAATGTTTGGCGAAAATCATGGGGATACATAAAGTAACAATTATTCCATACAAATTGGGTCCGAAATTTGAAGGTCCTTTTAGAGTTGTTGAGGAAAAGACAGGAAACAGATTTATAGTCTAATGATGAAAAAAAAACAGATCAGTTGAAATTAACTCATATATCAAAACTAAAAAGTTGGTCGTGGTAACAATAGAATATTGTGCAGTTGCATTTTTTTTTGGTTTCGCAAATCGATGGTGAAATGTGATTAGTCAGTTTAATGTAATGTTTTTTTCTTTCTTTCATTTCTTCTACTATTTTTCTTATTATGCGCAAACTGCGGCGATTTGGCGTAAAAACCAGAGGTAATTATTTCACGAGGAAAAGTATGAGAAATTTCTGTTAAGCTGAGAAATATTATAACAGGTCCGTGTGGTGATCCCTGGCGGTATGGGTTTACTGGGGCTGAATTTTTGTTGCTATTTTGGTGGTGAATTTTTGGGGCTGAATTTTTTGTGGCTATAATCTTTGATGGTGGGTTTTTTGTGGTTATAATTTTTGGTGGTGATCTGTGGTTTTACGAGCCAAAGAGGTAGATATTGTGGTTCTTTTGGTATTATGGCTCTTTGGGGGGGGGGGGGGGGGGTGGCACTACTGCAATGTGGTTTTATAGGTCCCTATGAAGGTGTTATATTTTTATATTCACCAGTGGTTATATTTGACGTATATAATTGTTGACTTGTGGTTTATATCCCGACTAGGTGGTTATGCGGTTTTGCTTACATGTGGCAGTATCATGAATGAGTTATGTTTTCGAGGACAATTTTTGGGTACCTTTGAGGATGTCCTAGGGATAATTTTTGAGGAATATGGTTCTATAGTATCAGTAAAGATTTTTGGGCCATTTGAAGGAATGATGATTTCTGAGGTTGCAAGTCTGACTAGACAAGTCCCTAGTGCAATTTGAGCACATGAGGTATACACAGGTGCCTTAATGCTGACAATGCTGTGATGAGACCGGTTGCTGATTTTTTCTTCTGGAGTTGATTTCTCGGAGGTTTGCACCTTTTTCAGAGATGTTGATGATGACATTCCTTGGGGAAGAATGTAAGGGGTCAATTCGGGTTGATAGGATATGTTGCGGCAGCAAATTCCATAACTATACATACATTTTATATGGAAAAGCGCTGAATTATATACGTATATATAAATAATTTTTTTTCTCCCCTTATACATTTTGTAATGGGAAGAGTTAATTTAGCTTTACATAGCATTTCTATTATAGAAAGCAGGTAGAATTTATCTTGGTATATGTAAGATAGAAAGGATATTCAGCATTATGTTAGATGGAGGTTAACTGTATAAACATTAAGGGGGTTTTGCTGTATAGGCATTAAGGGGGCTTTTGATAGTATATTTGTCAGATATAGGATTAGTTATGATGATTCAGTGGGTAAAGATCATATTCTATTTTAGTGAGGAATTTTTAATAATTGACTATAAGATTGGGTATTAGTTGATGACAGATTCGTGTGTTAAAGCAAGACTTTAGTTATTCTATGATCATGTAGACTTTTTAAATACACACACACAATGACTTTAGAGAATTCCAAACTTCATGCAAGGGTGACGACGGAAACAGCTCGGATCTACAACTCCAGAGGTCGGATCTACACACGGGCAATGATGTTACGGATCGCCTTTGCAATGGATGAGATGTCGTCGGTGGATCATCTCAGGATACATTCTGGGACAGTTCAGCAATGGGGGTGTTAGGATACACCTACAGGGGTCGCAGATGCTGAATAATGGTGCATGCTGAGTTGTTTCGACAAGGTTCACGCGCTCAACCGAGATATACAAATATTCAACAAAGGTGTTCGTGAAACACTTACATGAAACCACAAGGTGGTTCAAGTTCCACCTACATTGGAGACGGTTACAGTTCCACCGCTAATGGACAATGATGGGGATGAATTCTTCTTCGACGAACGCTACATAGGTCCAGTGACTGCGGTTATGGTAGCCGTAATGATGATCACAATATGTGTTTTAGGAGTTATCAAATTTCTGTGCAACCGACGGAGTATGAGGGCCCCAGCAACGGAAGTAGTTCTAAATCTTGTGGCAAATTAAGACATTATGAACTAGTATATACCAGTTGCCGATGTGGTGTGCGACAGGAGTACACAAAAGACATAGGTGGCCGAGCCATCTTAAAAGGCACAGTAGTGAATTGTTAATCTCAGCTCTTACCGGTTAGAAGACAGGTCGGTTAGAGACAAGCACTGGATTCCTCGAAGAATACTGAAATGAAAAACAGCCAGGAAAGATGACCAATGCACTTTGAGGTCGGTGACGCCTCGGAAATCACATGCCTTGGGCATGGAGCAGCTGTGTTTGCTGGGAGCCACACGGGGCATGTTTGCGTGTGTGTTCATAACGAACGATATATGACTTTGGTTATGGGGAATAGGTGTTGAGAGAGGGCACTCATTCATTACTTGTGACAGTGCGGAACACGCCTGGAAGAGGTGTTGCAGATCCATTGAATAAGGTAACGTAAGAAAGAACTTTGAAAAAGTTAACCTTTGAAGTGATAATTGTTATGTTGGAGAATGAGGAGTGTGGTGCAGTACACATTCTTTTGAATACTTTCATGGGTAAAGTGGTGTAATAATTGTGGTCTCTTTATTTCAGATGGGTTCAAAGTCACCATATAGAAAAATGGATTCTCTGAGACTTTTATTGACTTATTAAAAAGTTGTGGTTAGTTGGACATAATGAGATAAGGGGGGGGGGGGTTACTTAAATATGATTTGGAGAGGAAACGACAGTTTAAAGGTTCTTTGGGTTAGAGTTAATTAATTTTATTCCATTTTTATTAATTGATTTTGTTCCATTTTAATGTTAGCTAATTTGGGAAATAAAAAGTATATTTTTGTATCTTCAGGAATTCATTTCTGCCTAGCTTGCTCTTTTAGCCAACACCCCAGAATGATCTGCAACGAACAAGGGTAGGCATAGTTGCCTGTTAGCAGTTTGTTTCATTTTGTTTAAAAGAGTATTATTTGGTCCTAAAAACTCGTTTAAGATATGTAGTATTAAATTTTTTTCAATGTGCATGCATATTTCACTTCTCTCTCTCTCTTTGTAAATTATTATGTACACCCAATTACAAAAGCGATGTCGCCCTGCCAGGCCTGGCTTGATGAGATCATGCCCTTCCTGCCCTGAAAGTGGCCCTTGTTCAAACAACCAGTACATAGTTAGAATGGTTCGAAAGGGATGAGGAGGGAAATTGCAGTAATCACGCACAGAAATGCAATATTGAATGAAATATATATGGAGAGAGAGAGAGAGAGAGAGAGAGAGAGAGAGAGAGAGAGAGAGAGAGAGAGAGAGAGAGAGAGAGAGATACGGAGGAGTTATGGGAGTTCCATTTGACAACGTCCTAGAGAGAGAGAGAGAGAGAGGGGGGGGGGGGGGGTAATTGGTGGTTGGATGGTTAACGATTGAATTGCCTGTTGGTGAGTTCTGGGTTGTCTGCTGGTGCAGCTGGAGTTAGTTGTTAGAGTTCTGTGTTTCAGTCAGTCTTTAGGCAGAGGCTGTAAAGATCAGTAGTGTTGGCAGCGGTCCGTGAATAGTGTTGGAGGCATTGAAAGTCAGTTGTGTGTTATTGATTTGTTGGTTAAGTTTATGTTAAGTTTGATTTTGTTGCTTTGGGGTTGTTGCACCTGTGTCATTAGATTTGTTGTGCTTGTGAGTTCCTGTTGGGTTGTATGTGAGTTGCTGTAGTTAAGGGTTGTTGTTGTTGTTGTTGGGGGGATGTTGTGGCTTCTTGGTGTGGTTGTGAGTTGTTGAGAGTGGTTGTTGGTGAGCTGCTGTGATTCCTTGGTGGTGTTAGTGTGTGTGTGCTGCCATTTTGTGTTTTTTTGTGTGTTGGTGATTGTGCAGTGGTCTTGATGTTGTATTCCTTGTTTGTTATTGAGTTGTGGTTGTGTTCCTTGTTGGTTTGCTGGTTTGCTGTGTTGTGGGGTTGTGGTTCTTGGTTGTTGTTGTTGGTGTCTCAGCAACCTTGACCGGCGGACAGCACAGCAGAGCTCGGAGTATCTGGAGTTGGGCGAGTACGTGTTTGAGTTTTTTTTTTTCTCTTTTTTTCCTTGTGTAAGAGGTTTATTGTCCCACATGTATTCTGTAGTGTGGAGAGGGAAGTGTGACTGAAGGTGAGTTTGGTAGCTGGATTGATTAGGTTTATGTAGGGGGGATTCGCCCGCTTGTTTTTAGGCTTGTGATTCCGCCACACAGAGACAGAGAGAGCTTTTATTCAAGTTTAGTTTATAATCTGACGGATATACTAGAGACCTTCTGCTTTAAGAAATATGTTATCATATATTTTTTGGAAAATGTTATGAAATCTTATCACGTCGTATTGTTTTTAATCGTTATCACATTTTCTAAATAAAAATGCCTTAAATATTGTTAGCTCTGACTATTCATATTAATCTTATTCAGACGAAAATATCCTTTTTAATTATCCTTTAAGCAGCTGTACTTTCTCGCTCTCTCTCCCTCTCTCTATCTATCTATCTCATTCTGTCCTCCATCTTATATCACCTGGATTGACTATTTAAATAATGGTAGATGTTTGATATGTTATTTGGATGTGGCCAAGGATCACAAAACCGTGAATGGCTACTCTACCAACTTGTGCTAGTCTGTATCTATTTTTGCCATAGATTGACTGGACTATAATTACTTGAATTACTAATAATATACGAATCTGGTCACAAAGATGTTACACACCAGGTTTTGTAGCCATGGGTTATATAAGTCATCAAAGCATCAGTTTTGCAAGGATATTTTATTAATGAATCAATGCTAAGAACACGTTACTGGATATGCTAATCTAGTACTACAGGATTTGTATTTATGGCATAACTTAGTTGAGTTACCAGTATTTGAGTGTGATGCGCCACTTGGCTCCACCCCTCACAACCATTTAGGCTACTTATAGAAAGTATTTCAATTTGTTATATTTCTTAAATTATAGAATATTTATTATATTATTTCCGAAATTGTTTGTGAAAATAAATTATGTGAAATGAAATGCAGTGAAATGTATGCATCGGTGCATTAATATAATGATGGTGGGGCATAAATTATGTAGGTGTTGCAAAACTACATTATTAACATATTTAGTCTCAAATTATTTGGGGACAGTCTTTAGACCTGGTCAGATCGGTCACGTCTTAGCTAACCATCCCCCACACCGCCACCCCCTGCCCTCCGGCTCACGCTTGCTCACTCACTCCCTCTTTATTCATGGCTTCAGCGGTAACATCCAACACACCTTGTTGGTGTTCCCCCTCCAAGCTATTCAAGAAACCCACCACTTTCGATATCTTCTGTTCATTAGTCTTTTATATAGCCATGTTTTTATTTTTTGTAATGAAAAATTGTAAACATTTGGAAAATAAATGGCGTATGAAATACTGTCATCCGAGTATTATTTTACCTTCCAGAAAACATCCATCAGAACAATCTCATAATAACTATAAGACATTGAAATCCCAAATATGAGGAGGTGCAGGGATAGAAGGATATTTATAACAAGGTGGGGGTTAATGGTGTGACATTGGGTGACCTTAATTTAAGTCTTGATGGGTTTGCTTATCAACATTTATAAGGTAATGATAGTAATACCTTCACTGATAGCAGTTAATATCAATGATTCTAAGTCGCCATCACAACTGGCACATAGCGTTATAGGGTTACTGAGATCATCTTTTGTATATCTGGTTAATGTCTGTAATTGTCATTTACGTTATGAATCCTGGTTTTCACACGAGGTGACGTGCCACACACAGCAATGCAGACGAGCTGTATAATGCCAGTGGTCTTGACAGTCGTGTTTGCAGCCTTTGAGGTATATGCTCAACAGAGTTGCCTTTGTTTGCTGCCGCCTTCCCTACAAATGTGTAATGATCACATTTAATAGACATATATTCCATATATGTAAATAAGCCCATGACCCAAGGGGTCACTGGCGAGAACAAGGAGTGCGATAAGAGCTAATAAACAGGACGCAAGCTAGACACTGCTGTGTTGTGTCTGCGACGCCCTGGTTTGCATTTGCCTGTGTAATCAAAAGCATTGTCTTGTAAAACAGGTCACAGTGCCTTCGTATGAGAACATGGTGACCTATAACCTGCAGAGACACCACGTGACTTCCTGGTCACATGTTCATCTGTCTGTATGTTATGTATGCTGAGCTAAGCTTTGCTCTACTATCTTTTGTAAAGACTTTGTAACTTAGATCTCTACTTCCACTCATCGAGACAAGTTCTCTGAAATCACTTCTTCCTCTACTCAAGAGATATAGTTTCAAAATATATGCTAAGTTTGACAACGATGAGTTTGAAGTCTTCACCTCTATACTCAAAGAAGATACTAACGTAACTTAGAAACTCTCTCTGCATCGATGTCACTCCGATGAGAATGGGAAGTAGACAAACAGATAATTGCGTATAACATCGCAGGGTATAACATCCAACGGGACGCCTTTCTATACATAGGCGTATCCCGTATATCTGGTGGCAGCGAGACGTCTCTACGTCAACCGAAGCTTAATGAATCATAGAAAATGTAATATATCAGAAGTCAACAGAGGAAAGAGGATCTTCAAGCAACTCAGAGGCAACAAAAAGCATCCTACAAACACTAAGAAATGTCCTTCATCGAGATGCATTCAAGAGGCTATAGCATCGTTTAGTGAACGTCTTTCATCACATATCTTCAAGAAACAAACCGGACGTGTATGCAGCAACGGGAACTGAATCATTCAACAAACAAACAACGCATGATCAGAAGGCGAGTTGAGATATCGGTCAACCGCGGAGCAGGATGGGAAAAGGCGAGGCCGTGACGTCATCAAAACACTACGATCTTCCTCTTAAATACCGCAGCTAAGTACAATTCTTTATTCATTTTGGTGTGTGACTGTGAGTGTTCTCCATACACAAGATCGATCTTCCATTATTCCTGGTGGTGAGTTATACCCCTAGGTCATTGTGCTGACGAATCAGCGCAATGACCTCTGCAAAGGACCTCTGTATCTCGGGGGTGATCGCGTCCTGAGGCGATGGACCGTCAGATCCATCCAGGCCGATCACCTCCCGAGACACTCTTCCTTCAGGATGAAGAACCTCGCCAGACCCCTCGTGGTTTCCTCCAACCACTTGAGTGTACGATCTGCTTGGTCGAAGGACCGAGCCAGGCTCGTAGGCTCTTGTGGCTGGACTGTATGGAGTGCACTCCTCACGGTCACTCCTGTTCGCCTCGCTCATCCTGGTGTAGCCTGAGGAGGTTGAAGGGACAGGTGAGGAAGACCTGATGCTCCTGTCCTGCCTACCAGCAGAACTGGCAGGTTGGGAGGACTGCAGGCGATCACCAACCCGCGACGGCAATCAAGATGCAGGTCTGGACCAGCGGTCTCCATGCGGAGAAGCGCTGAACCGAGGGCGGTAGCGTTGGTCTCGTGCATCAGGGGAGCTGCTATCAGTTGTGCGAGCCGTCAGGTCCCGGTGGGAGCAACGGTCGGGTGACTGGTAGTGTCCACTAACGCGGTGAGAGCGAGCACTGTCCTCACAACGCGCCATGGTACCAAGAGCAGCCGAGGTTGTTCCTGGTGTCCGGGGGAACCTCTTCCCAGCCTCGACATGTGGACGGTCTGGTGGGACCGTCACGTCAACCCTGGGAACTGGGCGATCGTTGCGAGAGTGATCACCGGTCTGGAGAGTCACCTGAGCGACTCTTACTATCCTTTCTCTCCTTGACTGGATCCTGACGGTAAGCGTGCTCAGTTGTCTGGTTCCTGGATGCACGATCACCGGTAGGTGACCGTACACTCGGTGGTGCTCGCGAGCGAGTTGCCTAGACGGTTCCCGGTCCGGAGGTGGAACCTCTGGAACCGGGAGCTGAGGTACCAGCGGTACCTGGTACCTCCACGGTCCCCGTCTTCTTCCCTGAGGAAGGAGAGACAGGCCCCGTTCCCGGAGGAACAGGAGGACCAGCTGCAGACCCACCTGTCCTGCAGGAGCGGGACAGTCTTAGAAGTCTCTGAGCGAGACTTCTTGGGGAGGGGGGGAGGCCTCCTTCTTCCTCGGCTGGGGGGCCTTGGAAGTTGAAGGGGAAGAGGCGGCAGAAGACGACAACGAAGATGAAGACGATAAAGACGACACCTTCCTCTTTTTCTGGGACTACTTCTTCGCTAGCTTCCTCAGGACAGCAGACAGGTCCCCCATCCAGGATGGAGCTGGGGCAGTTGCGGTGGCAACAGGGCTCAACTCCATCTGTCCAGAAGGACCTGCGGGCGGAAGCACTTCCACGGGCAGGAACGGAGACAGCAGGTACGGTGACAGCTACAGGAGGACGACCCAAAGGGAAACTCTTTTGGCACTTGAAGCCATCCTTCCGCTCCGTGCCTGGATCCTGATGGTGAGCGTGCTCCGTCGTCTGGTTCCTGGCTGCACGATCACCGGTGTTTGGTTCCCAGCCTGTTTTTATTCATTATGTGGGCGCCTATTATGATTGAAAAGTCACATCTTGATACGAGACTTTATTCTATATACACAGTGCAGAGAGAGTCTAAAGATATACAAAAGATAACTGACTGACACTAATTTTGTACAATGATTCATAGATATCATACTTTACATGTTTCATAGATATCTTACTTTTACAAGGTTCACTTAACATCCCCCTTCTTTAGTAAGAGAGATCAAACAATAAGACAGAACTATAAGTACACAACTAGCATATCAGGGTACATGCAACATCACTAGTGTCAGTACACACAATACAGGAAATGGCATAACAAAACATAAATGAGATGAGAAATCAAAATGAGACCTTCTCACCAAGATAAACAGAACGCATCATTCAAAATAAGGAACTTTAATTGTTCTACCAGACCTAGTTTTTATAATATCCGACTCAGTGTTATTACTCTTTGACACATCTGGAGTTCTACATGGAGAATAAACATCTTTACTATTTTTATTACTAGCATTGTCATCAATATCAATAGGAACAGGAGCCACAGAACTAAAATAAGGAGTTTCTGGAGACTTTGTCTCTAGATTTTACTGCTTTTCTTAAAAATTGTCTATTTCTACAAGTATGTTCCTCCATCATCAGTACATACTACATAACTATGACCATTAAGTTTTTCACTGACAGTTGCTTGTGTTCCCCTCTTCTGTTTTATTGTCAATGGGTTGAACTCTAACAGTGTCTCCAATACACAAGGGTTTCAACTGTTTTCTGTTTGAGTAATGATCAGCAACAGCAAATCTTTTGTCAATCAGCTTTCTCCTTTCTTTATCATTGGAAACATTAGATGGCGTGAGGTGATTGCTAACTGTAGGAATCAATGTTTTCGTACGTCTACCCATTAAGCGTTGTACAGGGCTAGTTTCTATGTCCCAAGTATGGATCTTCTTAGGCTTTCTTACACTTTTTCATTAGGTTTTTTGCAATTTTAACTGCTGCTTCAGCTGCACCATTAGCTTTGCTGTTCCCTGGACTTATAGGCTCATGAAAAAATCCCCACTTTCGAGCAAACTTATCAAACACATGAGAAGAATATTGTGGACCATTATCTGAAATCAATGTATCAGGAATGCCATGACGAGCGAAATGATGCTTTAATTTGGTGATCACAGCATCAGATGTAGTTTCTGGCAGATAATAAACTTCAAAGAACTGACAGTAGTAATCAACTGTGACTAGGTAGTTTCTTCCTTCAATAGTAAACATATCAGATCCTACTTTTTGCCAAGGGCGAGAAGGTACTTCATGGAGATGTTGTGGCTCTTCAGGCTGTTAAAGGAGTAACAGGCACACATCACACGATTCCACATATTGTCTAATCTCTGCTGAAATTCCTGGCCAATATATCAGTTCTCGAGCTCGGTGTAGACAAGAGTACGTATATACCAGAATGACCAGCATGTACCTTCAGTTTCATTTCATACCTCATTGATGTCGGAATGACTACATGTTCACCACAAAGAATTATTCCATCTTGTACTGACAGTTCATCTCTGTAATAGAAATAGGATGTAAGGGACTGCGGTATCAACAACTTATTTTTAGGCCATCCTTCTATGATAGTCTGTTTGAAAGTCATCAAGGTATTATCAGACTACATTTTTGCTCTAATTTCGTCAAGACGATAAGGCCTAAATGACGAAATGACAAATTGTTGACAGATACAGCTTCTACACACTTCAAACTAGATGTAGGGGCACGAGACAGTGCATCAGCAATTGGAATGTCCTTGCCAGATTTGTAGACTACTTCAAAAGTGTACTCTTGAACACGAAGAAGCATTGCTTGCAACCGCTTAGGTGCACACATAAAAGGTTTTCTAACAATATATACACTAATGGTTGGTGGTCAGTGATCACAGTCGCAAAATGACCAAAAGTGAAATGATGAAATTTGTTCAAACCATATAAAAATGACAATTTGTCCAAAATTGCATTTTTCCTAACTATACAAACCTGAGGTCCTTTTACAATAGGAAGGTTACTAGCGGCAGCTGGATAGGTCGTAAGCTTTCAAACAAGGGGTTCGGTAGTTAACTGCTTGTCCGACAGTGCGCGCCCCGCGCGACTGGGAGGTGAAGAATCACTTTTGCTTTCGGCCCAAGCAAAAACTGCAGAGTGAGGAGTGGCATGAGGTGGGGCTATGTGTAAAAGGACCTCAGGTTTGTATAGTTAGGAAAAATGCAATTTTGGACAAATTGTCATTTGTTCCGACACGGGATACAAACCTTTCGGTCCTTTTACAATAGGAAGACTCACTTCTTGGTGGGAGGAATCTGAATCTTTTGTGAACAGACTGGTGTTCGCCCAACCTTGGACTGCCTCCCTGGTCGTAAGAGCGAGGGAGGGATCCAAGCCTCTGTCAGATTGATCGGGGTGCGCACCTCAGGATCAATGGTCAGACCTCTGGACCAAGTACTAAGAGAGAGGCAAGTGTATCTCTTCGTACCAGCAAGCAAGAACAAGTTCCTGTTTGCAAGAGGCAACATAAAGTTATGGGTTTGTCTCTTGTTGGCATCCACTTCCCCCCCCTTGTAGGAGGAAGTGGTGGATATTCGCTCCCATCCCTAGTGAAAGGGATAGGATGGGGCTCTGTCGAGTAGCTCACCTGCATCTCATCCTTATCCAGCAAGGTGACGACCGTATCCCTCTACCCACAGGTAGAGGGGGAGAAAAAGATGGGAAGAGGAGCCAGTCACTCTCTCATTCACTCATCCATTCTTACAGTCACACCAGGACTCGATGCTGTTCAGCCTGCGAGGGTCTGGGTTAGCTACACAACGTGTTGAGCAGCCACCACGGGTCCCAAGGAAAACGATCCAAGGACCTGCGGGCAACATCCCGAAGGTAGAAGGAGGTGCAAGTGGTCTGGTTGTACCAGACCCCTGCCTTCAGTACCTGCGCCACGGAGAAGTTCTTGCGGGACTCGAGGGAGTGTACTACTTCTAGGTCATCCTGGTGCTGACAAAGAAGCTTCAACACTCAGCCTGGGATGTCGAGTTTCTTCAGATAGCGCCGTCGCGCCTTCACAGGACAAAGCAGCATCTCCTTCGCATCGAAGGCGGTGAAGTCCATTAGGGAGGGGATTGTGAAGGACTCTAACCAATCGTCAGGGACCGAAGTGTTCTGAGTCTTCGCTACGAAGTTCAGTACGAAATCAAGCGTCATGGATCCCCATCCCCTGGATGCTTGACTTCGCAGGAAAAGTCATGCAGTTACCTCAGAGGAAAAGAAGGGAATGGTCGCATGACCTATCCCTCTTCTCGACTTCGGTGATGTCCAGTACCCATACTGGTCTATGCGTCTGCATCGAAGTGTCTCGCATTCTCCTATCCCCATGCAGTGAAGTTCTTCTTCTCGGTGGTGGATAGGACACCGACACTCCATCGTGGGCGTCGATGGTATGGGTACTGGGACAAGCCATTAGGACGAAGAAAAGATTGATCTGGAACAACCGAACTAAGTCCACAGCGAAGTTCGTAGCTGACTCGGGCACTCTGACAGCTGCCGACTGACAGCGTTCAGTAGGAGGCAAGTTGTCCAAGCATCCGAGCAAGTCACATGACCTTCGCCCTAAAAGGGTTATGCCAAGAGACTAAACAAATTTATTTGTTCGTCACCGATGCCGGACGGCGAGGTGATGATTCTCTTAAGGCATGTGCCCAACAAGCGAAAGTCAATTGCCTTCTAGAGACCAAGGTCCCTGATGGCAAGACATCTCATAGTATAGTTGAATCTCAGCTAAGGAGAAACAACACTATGTGCCGTTGAAGACGAAGGTGGACAGAAAATGCAACCTACGTCTTCACAGCTGAATCGAGAGAAGGATTCTCAAGATTCTGAACCTGTGCTTACAAAGACTGAGAACGCTAACCGCTATTTCATTGCTGTCCGGTGAGTGTCATAGTTGCAATGAAAGCGGAGCCCTTTTCCAGTAATGAAGACACAGGGAAGTACTACCTGAAGAACTGCTTCTCATGGGCTGAACATTTGGAAGTAGAGCTGTCAGGTCGGAGAGTAGGCGATGTCTTCTGACACATCTGTTAATTCGGGGTGAACAATGAACAATTGCACACCTACGAATACGAGATATTTTGAAGACAAACTCAGATGTCTGCAAAAATCATTCGCATTATCGCAGTGCGATGCAGCGGGAGACTAGTACAGACTTCTGTTACCGTGCGGTAAACAGAAAGATGAAAGAGTCCAAGAGATATCTCTGTTGAAAATTCTTGCAATGTCGAAGGCGATGAAATCAAGCGTCACAGCAGTAGATGGTCCTTCATGTATGCGAGAATCCCCATTAATCAGAGACCTAAGTCCGTGATTGTTGGGCAGAGATACGGTTCGGTAGTCAATCAAAGCAGGGGAGAGAGACATAGCCGACCGTAAATCTCGGAGACCCAGCTGATACTGAGCTGCTATCAGGCAGTTCAATACACAGTAGCTCTCGCTGACTCATCATCCTGAGTTGCCAGGTAATCCATTCCACGAAGGAATGCGTTCAGCTAGAACCATCGAGCATAAACAATACGCTCGAGCAATTATATTTAAACGAAACGGATTTCGGTAAATACAAAAGCTGATTTGGTGTTGTTGTGACAATACCAAGTATCTAAAATCGAAACTGGTAACTCCTGGGAGGTAGCAGGCAGCCCCAAGTTGCAGTTCAATTAAGATACAATTCGTCTCGGTCACAATCCGTAGAGTTAACTACGGTATGCGCCTACCCCCCAGACAATTCAACTGCTTAACAGAATCATGTCGCGAGAGTAATATATGTAGTATATTTGTAGGTTCTGTACAATGACCTCCATCCTAAATTCTTTCCCCCTCGAGGAATGAGAATAAGGATTGGAGATCGACCGCCTTCGTTCTCTAGTCAAGAGAGCGAAGGAGAAGTCTTCCCCGAAGGAAAACTTCAATGGTGAACAGGATACCGAAGACGACAGTTCAAGCCAAACTGGATGTTCCCGTCTGTTCATCTCTATTCCAGGTTGGTCGCCTACTGTGAGATACTCTTCTTTCAGCAACAGTCTTCTTCCAAATGCTAGAAATTCCAGGAATTCGAGCATAGGCGAGGTTCCCGATTATCGTGGTAACAATTATCGGGAATTCTCGTCTCGCTCACGTTGGACCGTGGTCTTGCCTAAGTGTTTGGAGATCGTAAAAAACTGGAACACTCTGAGAGTGCTAGAAATTCCGCAGAATTCTAAGCACTCTGCGAAACCCCCACCGAATTCGTCAAACGACATCGGCTGGTGGTCCTCTCAATTCCCGTAGAAATCGAGGATGGGGCAGGATCCCTCCTCAACGACCGGGGCTTACGTCAGGTAGGACCCGAAGGTCCCCCGGTAGCGCAGTCCCCAACGTGGGATCCTACAGAGAAATCTCTGTAGGATCCCTCCCCTTTCCCTCGTAGCCATAAGGAGAGAGGGAATGGGGGAGGAAATGGATACTCGCTCGCCCTCCCAGCGGAACTAGCAGTTGGAGAAGAGTAGGAGCAGCCATCGCCCTCTCAAAGTCTGGGAAAACATATCGTCAGGAGAAAACGTTTTCCCGAGGAGGGTTACGAACTCGCACTGTAGGTAAGGGTCTGCCGCCACTGTGAACGTCGTCTGGGTGGGGCTGATCGACACCTGACAGGAGAGAGCCGATACCGTCCTCCGACTCATTCCAGTCCTCGTCGAGGCCGAAACCTCTCAGGAGGACCGAAGAGTATTTAAATACGGTGTCTGAAGACACGTAGAAACGCCGCTGTCGCAGTAGAGGAGGTGGAAGTAGCTTGTTCGACCGGCCAGATCTGAGAGAGCCTTCTTGTCCAGAGACGAGAGACTCTACCTGGTTCAACACAGTCGGCAAGCTCCGATCGCGGCAGACCCACCGTTGGTTTGGGTTCCCTCTTCGGGCCCCAAATCGACTCGAGCCGAGACGTGGGCTCTGCTGGTGGGAGCGGCGATCCTTCCCCGAGGTCGTTGTGCTGACAAATCAGTGCCATAACCTCGGCAAAGTTCCTCTGGATCTCGGAAGTCACAGCATCTTGCAGAGTAGGACCGTCAAGCCCCTCGAACAAGAGCATATTCCGAGAACCTCCCCCTTAAGGAGGGGGAACAGCGACAGCCCTCTCAGTCTCCTCCTGCCACTTGAGCATACGTCCTGGTCGGTCCAAAGATCATGCCTGGTACATACGGAGTCGTGACGGGATCGTGCGGGGCGCACCCCTCACGATCACTGCGCTGTGCCTCGCTCTTCCCGGTGTTAACCGAGGAAGTTGAAGGCACAGGAGAGGAAGACCTGACGCTCCCCTTCACTTGCTGGCTGAACCAGCGGGCTTGGAGGGCTGCAGGCGATCGCCAACCCGTGGTGGGGATCGAGCTGCAGGCCTAGTCGAGTCGTTTCCCTGGGGAGAACGGCTGGACCGAGAACTGCTGCCGGTTGCCGTACCCGTTCGCTTCCTGTGGGAGCAACGGTCAGGCGACCTGCAGAGACCCTTGTCACGGTGAGACCGATGCTTGCTCTCACGGCGCGTCACACCGCTGGCACCAGCTGTGGTTGGCGCCAGCGATCGGGGGGACCTCTTCCCAGCCTCAGCCCGTGGCCGGTCCGAGACCGTCACGTCAACCCGGGTAGCCAGCCGGTCACTACGAGAGCGAGAGCTGGCCTGGTGGGAGGCGCCTGAGCGGCTCTCACCAGCCTTCCGCTCCGTGCCGTGAAACTGGCGCCTGATTCTTGGCTGCACGGTCACTCGTAGGTGACGGTACACTCGGTATCTCTCGCGGACGAGAGGCCGAGACGGATTGATTGATTGATTGATTGATACTATATTAATCTAGCATCGTGACAACTAGGTCATTGATGCCGAACTATATATAAAAAGACCCTATAAATTTTAATAATAATAATTAAACAGAATTATTTTAAAAATGATAAAAGATACTGGCAATTATAAAATAAATATAAAAATAAATTATATAAAAAAGAAATTATTACATACATACATACATACATATACACACACATACATACATACCATACACATACGTACATGCACACTCACATACATACACACTATTTCAATAAGAATAAAAGCAAGGCGCACACAAGCATTACAGTTTATCTAAAATACCAGTGTTAAAAAAAAATCCAAACAAGCCAGTCATGTTAAAAATCCCATTTGCTCCTAAAATTATTCTCCTTCCCATAGTATAGATATTGATTGCGCTGTTCCACCAAACTGGGGCACTCAACCAGCAAGTGCATAAGTCAGTGGAACTAGGCAATCCTCACAGTATGGTTCGTGATCACGACTCATCAAATAGGAATGTGTCAGCCTAGTATGTCCTATACGCAGGCGGCACAGAGCCGTTTCAAACCTTCTAGGCATAAAATCGTACTGCCAAGGATTGATTGCAGGTGCAATTGTTCTCATTTTTACATTTGTAGTTAAATTTAACCAAATATTTTGCCAAAGTACTTTATGCTTCTCTCTAATAGGAGTATATAAATCTCTGCACGGCAGCTTAAATGATCTGGGCTCAATACGAGAAACAGCCTCCTTGGCAATTGCATCAGCGCGTTCATTTCCAGATATTCCAACGTGTGCTGTAACCCAACAAAATTCAATACTAAAACCCCTCCGCTTAACTAAAAATAACCATTCCAGAATACTTAAAACTACTGGATGTTTGGAATAAAAATCTTTCAGTGACTCTAGAGCGCTTCTAGAGTCACAGTACACAATAAAATTCTTATCATTACTTTTTAAAACTTCTTTGACAGTAATTAAAATTCCATATAATTCTGCAGTAAATGCAGAAGCATTACTTGAGCTATGCCAAAACCAGCGCCTGCACTGGTTTTGGATCCATCGGTAAAAACTGGGATAAAATTGTCGTGTTGTGACATATGATCTAAAAAGGTATAACGTAATATTTTATCAGACATATTCTTTTTTGGTTGACTGAAGTAGTTACAAAACTCTACTGCTGGGAATTTCCAAGGGGGAGATACAGATGCCTTGACCGGTAGTACACATTTGTCTGGAATGCTCAGGTCTTGGAGGGTTGATTTCAGTCTGAAGGCATATGGACGTGGCATCTTTGGATGACTTTCATAAAAGCTATCAAATCTTCCATTTCTTAGCGACTGGCATACTAGGGATCCAGGAAGTCTTTGGAATCTGAACCAGCTTCGAGCCAGAAGAGCCTGGTAATGTAAGGCTAGGGGCATTTCCCCAGCATCTACTAACATACTCTCTATAGGGGAAGTCCTAAAAGCTCCAGTAGCAATCCTAATTCCAGTATGGTGAATGGAGTCTAAAATCTTAAGGCGACTTGCGGTAGCGGAGGTGTAAACTTCACATCCATAAGTTAATTTTGATAAAACCAAGGCTTTATACAATCTCAATAACTGGAGTCTATCTGCTCCCCAAGATGTATTTGACAAAACTTTCAAGATATCCAAGGATTTTCTGTACTTACTTAGCCCTGAGATTTAGGATATGGGGAAGCAATGTCAACCGAGTATCAAAAATCATTCCTAAGAACCTTGTTTCGTTAACACAAGATATTCTCTGGCCATTTACATATAAAGCTGGGTCTGCATGTATCCATCTAATTCTACAGAAATGCATGGCTACAGTCTTTGATGAAGAAAATCTGAAACCATGCACTTCAGCCCATTTCACTATCTTATTTATTACTATTTGTAGATGACGTTCTGCTACTGACATACGTGCAGCTGCAAAAGATAAAGAAAAGTCATCCACAAAGAGTGTGTGCATAACATCAGCAGGTATTTGCTTTACTATGTCATTAATTGCTAGAGCAAAAAGTGTTACACTTAACACACTGCCCTGAGGAACACCTTCTTCTTGTTTACAGACTTCAGACAGAACTGCTCCTACTTGTACTTGAAAATAACGATTTTTTAAGAATAGCTTGATAAAAATAGCTAATTCTCCTCTTAAACCATATTCATGGACTACTTTCAGAATTCCATACCGCCACGTAGTATCATACGCTTTTTCCAAGTCGAAGAAAACTGTGATAAAGTGGTGCTTAGAGGCAAAGGCTTCACATATTGCAGACTCCATTCTAACCAAGATGTCAACAGTGGATCGCATACTGCGAAAACCACATTGGGCCGGAGAGAAAAAGTTTCCTCGCTCTAAATACCAAACTAAACGAGCATTCACCATTTTCTCCATTAGTTTACACAAACAAGATGTTAGGGCAATTGGACGATAATTTCCTACGAAAGAACTATCCATTTCGCAGGCTTGACAAAAGGAAGGACTCTTGCTAGTTCCCAACATAAAGGGTAGTAATGTTCTTTATAAATTCTGTTTATTATACTGAGGATAAATCTTTTAGTATTCTGAGCAGCATGCTTGATCATAGAATATGAAATTTCATCAGGACCAGGAGCAGATTCTTTACACTTTGAGAGAGCCAATTCAAATTCTCTCATAGTAAATGGAATATTATAAGACTCCTCTTTATTTGTTGTGAAATCAAGATAATACTGTTCCATTTGCTTTCTGCTGTTTGCATACGGTTTCTCATTATCTTTTTTAGATATTTTAGCAAAATGTAGGGCAAACTCATTTGACACTACTTTTGGATCTCCTACATTTATGCCATTTATTTTTAACACAGGTGGTTGGCTAGGTACAAACTTTCCTGCTATTTTCCTTATCTTCTTCCACACTAATGTGATGGGAGTTTTGCAATTTATGGAAGAAATGAAGTTTATCCAAGATTTTCTTCGTGCATTTTTAATTTCAAACCTAAACTTTGCCCTAGCCTTACGAAATTCTACCAGATAATAGTTACATTTCCGTCTTTTATACCTAGTAAAACAAGATCTCATAGTTCTATGGGTTTCATGGCATTTCTTTGACCACCATGGAACTGGTCGGCGCATAAATAGACCTGATGTTCTTGGAATTGACTGAAGTCCAGCTGCAAATAAAGTAGTAATTAACAATTCCATAGCATCCTCAATGCATCCAAATTCATCTGCTGTAGCTTCGATTGAACTATGCTCTTCAAAATTTGCCCAGTCAGCTCTTTTTACACTCCAACGGGGTAATCTTGAACATGGAGGACTTGATCCAGTGCTTAAAACAATTGGAAAGTGATCACTACTATACCTATCATTGATCACTCGCCAATATAAGTCCATAATGGCATCGGCACTACATATTGACAGTCTATGGCTGTTAAAGTACCAGTCAGTACATGGAAATGGGTGGGTTCTCCAGTGTTTAGAACACCAACATTTTCACTTTCAATAATGGATGACAGGCAGTTTCCTCTCTCATTAGTAATTAAATCCCCCATAAAGGATTTCTTCCATTCATATCACCTAGGATGATGAAAGGCAGAGGAAGCTGTCTGATGAGATTACAAAAATCAGTACTAGGGAAAGCTACATTTGGTGGAAGATATACAGAACAAATTGTATATTTACGAGCCAGAAACACTTGCACTGCAACAGCTTGCAAAGAAGAATTAACAGGAAAATGCTTGTGTGGAGTATCATGGCGAACATATAACATTGCTCCACCCCGGTTTCTATTGTTTTGATTTAGATGTGAATGGTAAGCAACATATTCTTTAGGGCAAGGAATAAAATCACTGCTGAGCATAGTCTCCTGCAAAGCTATGCAAACAGGAGACAACTCAAAAATTAGCATCTTGAGCTCCTCCCATTTAGCTCTCAGGCCCTGACAATTCCACTGAAGAAAATTTAAGAATTTACTTGAGTTTAGAGGCCTTGATAATAGGGCCTCTCTGAAGATATTTTGTCTTCGTAGGGTTGCCAGGAATTTGGGGAATCCTACTTTGTTTTTTCTTAGAGGGAGACTGCCTGCCACCCTCAGCCTCCTTTCTTTTTGGGACTGGCATTGATACCTGCATACAGGAAGCAACTTCTGGTTCTTGGCTGGCTGCCTCCGTAGCTGGTGTTCCAGGCTCCCAAGAAGCCATTGCATCAGCTAAGGAGGGCGACTCCCCAAAAGAGGCGTGCACATCAGCAAGGACAGATGTAAATTCCAAATTACTTACACCAGTCAAAACTGATGCTGCTTCCAAAGAAACTGATGCACCAGCCAAAGCTGATGCTGCCTCCAAAGAGGTTGATGCATCAGCCAAGGCTGAAGCTGCCTCCAAAGAGGCCAGTGCCCCAGCCAAAGCTGATGCTGCCTCCAAAGAGGCCGGTGCACCAGACAAAGCTGATGCTGCCTCCGAAGAGGCCGGTGCACCAGCCAAAGCTGATGCTGCCTCCGAAGAGGCCAGTGCACCAGCCAAAGCTGATGCTGCCTCCAAAGAGGCCGGTGCACCAGCCAAAGCTGATGCTGCCTCCAAAGAGGTCGGTGCACCAGCCAAAGCTGATGCTATTGAAGTCGTAGACATTTTAATTTGAGCTTTACCCAAGTTGTTTTTGCTGCTACTTTCTGTTACATGGGATTTTTGAGTTTTTCCACCTGTTCTAAATGAATTTGAAGCAGTATTCGAATTAACTTTCCTCCTTCTCAATTGTTGTCTATTTGCAGCAACACTTGCAAAAGATACTCCTGGTCTTATATATTTGTCCATACTATTCTTCTGGCTTCTGCAAAAGTAAATTTCTCGAGGACTCTAGTATATTGTACTTCTTTCTCAAAAAGGAAAACATCACATGAGTTCGAGGATGACTGGTGTGCTTCCCAACAATGAATGCATTTTGGTTCAGCATGGCAATCACCGTGCTCAACTTCTCCACAATTTATACAAATTGCAGGGTTTCCTTGCAACTTGGATCTACAGGACCCAATAATATGCCCATATTCCTGACAGTAAAAACACCTCCTGGGTCTCGGCACGTACTGTTTCACTTTATATCTGTACCAAGCTGCTTTAATAAAATTTGGTAACTTAGAAGAATTAAAGGTTAATAATAACTGTGGCATAGGACACCATGCCCCGTTTACTTTCTTTTTCAGTCTTTCCACCTTCAATACCCCCTGATCTTTAAGTTCATCTTCCAGTTCCTCTTCAGGATGAATCATAAGGTGAGGAGCATATATAATTCCTTTGGTATGATTGAAGGTATCGTGTGGTTTACATTCACTCTGAACTCCTCCCAGTAAACTCAGAGATTTCAATTTCTCACTTTCTTCTACTGATCTAGTCTCTACCAAAAGCTTATTTCTACCATGTGGCAATATCTTCGGTTCCCTCCCACAGCATTTTACAATATCCCTATGTACTTCAAAAATATTCATAACTTTATCCTCAAATGTAATGGTTAGATATTTATCAAACTCATTAGGGACACATCCTCCAGATTCTTCTAATGATTTTCTTCCTACAAAATTTCTTCTCCCTTGATGGGGAGTATATGGTCCCAGTGTAACCACACTGGACTGAATAGTCCTTCCCATGTCTGATTCCGTGCAATGGTCATCAGGATTTTGGGGTTTTAAGTTCCTCATAAAATGATATATAGCAAATTCGTCTAGGTTTTCCCCACACCCACCATGGAGCCACATTTAGAGGATGCAATTCCCTTACTGGGCACCCTAGGGGTACAACCTAGATATACACCCCACATCCAGTACCTTGAGGGTCATCAGTCCATCGAGATCAGACCCAGCACCGAATGCAGGGTTTGACATAAAAGTTTCCCCTCGCTCGACCACGTTGGGTACTCCAGTTCTACGGGTGGAGAGGCATGCCGTCCCACTCCACCCTCCTCCAACTCAAGAGAACAGTAAGAGCATGTCCAAATTCATGCTGAGGTCATCAACAAAATCCATCCGGACTGAGGAAGGAGAGAAATTGTGAAAATAGGAGGAGGTGATACAGAGTACCAGGATTAGTCAGGATGCTCTGAATTGACCTTAGTGGCATGGCAGTACCTACCGGGGTGAATAAATCACCCCACCACCATTGCTCAATTCTTCATTGCACCACGCAAGCCCCCCCACTACAGCAAAGTTCCTGGTCACAAGGGGGGGGGCCAAGACGGAACCTGGTGTAGTGGCAGAGCCCCCGACACCAGGCGAGGAAGTACCGGTGTTAGCCGGCACCCCTCTGATCCCCGTAGTCTTCTTCCTTGCGGAAGAAGAGACGGGCCCCGCTCCCGAAGGAGCAGGAGGACCAGCGGAAAACCCCCCCGTCCCACCGAGGTGAGACGGGTCCCGAGAAGCTCCCGAGGGAGACTTCTTAGGAGGGGAGGAGGCAACCTTCTTCTTCCTCGGCTGTGAAGCCTTGGAAGTCGAAGGGGAAGAGGCGGCAGCCAACGATGATGAAGAAGAAGAAGATGAAGACGACGACAACGACGACACCTTCCTCCTCTTCTTCGTCAGCTTCCTCAGGACAGACGTAAGATCTGCCATCCAGGGTGGAGCCGGGGCTGCTGTAGCCGAAGCCACAGGGCCCGGACGCACCTGTATAGACAGACCAAAATCTGGGGCAGCACCACCACGAACCGGGACGACGTCAGCAGGTATGGGCATCTCAGGAACGACAGGAACAGCAGGCACAGCCAGCACAGCATCGGCAGGGACAGCCAGCACAGCAACGGCAGGGACAGCCAGCACAGTATCGGCAGGTACAGCAGGCAGCACCGGTAACACAGGAGGTGGAGCAGCAGCCAGCGACATCCTGGTACCGGCGGCAGGTCCAGGAGCGAGCTCTAGGCAGTGAAAGTCTGGTCGCGGCAGCGCGGCCACCCCAAGCGGCGGCGGCACGGCCCCCCCTCGGTACGGCGAACGGCCCTGCACAGCGGTTGTAGGCGAGACTGTTACCACGTGAGGCGAGTATACCAGGTGAGGAGGGGCGGCATACCCTGGAGTCGACAAGGTCGTTGTCGTGGACACCGCTCCATGGGTGACCGCAGCAGGTCCAGGCAGATAAAGCAGCAGCCCCTGGACACTAGGCACGCCCTGCAGACCGAAGGACGCCCACACCTGACCAAAGTTATCCCTCGTGGCAGTAGTACCTGCGGAAGCAATAGTAGAGTGATGGGGGGGGGAGAAGGACCCGGATCCCCCCCCCCCCCCGAAGGGAAAGGGCCATCCTCGGGAACTGAGGGGGGGGGGGGGCCCGCTTCCCCACCCCCACACAGCACCCATTGCACCCAAAACAATGTACGGCACGGCCCGAGAGCAATCGTGCCCTCGGCACCGAGTGCAAGGGCATAAGGATCAATTCCCGGTCTGAGCGGAATCTTGATCCATAATGAATATTGATGCAATCAATAATAATATATGAAAATGAAAAAGAATACTGCAATTGCGATTCCACTTTCACACAAAATTAAAGTGCTCGTGCCAAGCGCATTCGTGCCCTCGGCACCGAGCGCACAGGGCAAAAATATAAATGAAAAAGAGTACTTACTTACAATTTTCACTCACACATTTCCACCCAAATTTCACATAAATAAAGGGCTCGGGTCGAGCGCATTCGCGCCCTCGGCACCGAGCGCAAGGGGAAAGGATCCATCCCGATTATGAGCGGAAACCTTGATCCATGATGAATTGATGCAATCAAAATAATATATGAAAATGAAAAAGAAAACTGCACTTGCGATTTCACTTTCACATAAATTAAAAGGGGAAGGATCAATTCCCGGGTAAGAGCGGAAACCTTGATCCAATGAATGTGATGCAATCAAAATAATATATGAAAATGAAAAAGAATACTGCACTTGCGATCTCACTTTCATACAAAATAAAGGGCTCGTGCCGAGCGCATTCGCGCCCTCGGCAGCGAGCGCACAAGGCAAAAATATAAATGAAAAAGAGTACTCACTTACAATTTTCACTTACACATTCACCCAAAATACACGGCTCGGCGCACGCGCGCTCTTGCCCTCGGCACCGAGCACACAAAATATAAGGATCAATTCTGGGGAAACTTCTGAATTTCCCGCACTTACGCCCTTCAGTCCCTGCAATCGTCGGTACAGGAGGGCGCAGAGAACTCATGATCCAAAACAAATCACTTCAATGTAATTGAATAATAAAGAATAGTGAATAATTGTACTTACAATTTTCAGTCATACAATGTAAACAGAAAAAGAAACACAACTATATGAAAAGCATACGAAAAGCAAACGACGAAAAAGCGGGCAGAGAGCGAAGATAAACACATCTATCCACCAGCAGGCCAAAAGCAAAAGTGGTTCTTCACCTCCCAGTCGCGCGCACTGTCGGACAAGCAGTTAACTACCGAACCCGTTGTTTGAAAGCTTACGACCTATCCAGCTGCCGCTAGTAACCTTCCTATTGTAAAAGAACCGAAAGGTTTGTATCCCATGTCGGAACAATTGCAAGCATCCCCTTTTCAATTTGAGCATAATTTCTTCCAGCATTTGTGAGAGCTCGGCTTGCAAAGGCAATAGGTTTTCCTCTTGCATGAGTGTTGAGCCTAAACCATATGCAGATGCATCATTTTTGAGAGTCAACTCTTTGTTAGGATCATAGTAGGCAAGAACTGGACTATTCACAATCATTTCTTTAACACGTATAAACGCTTCCACTTGGCACTGTGACCAATTCGAAGGGAGATCCTTTTTCAGCAAATTATGAAGCGGATTTAGAACATCAGTTACAAGAGGTAAAAACTTTGCCATATAGTTCACCATAACAAGGAAACGACGCAATTCTTCAAGAGTCTGGGGAGTAGGAAACTTGGATATGGCTTTCATTTTCTCAGGATCAGACTTAAGACCATCTTTAGTAATGACATGACCCATAAAGGAAACATTATCAGTTCAGAGCACCAATATCTCCTTGTTTAGTTTTACATTTTGTTCTCGACATGTTTTACGAAAAGATTCAAGATTACAGTCATGTTCATCTAGAGTTTTTCCATGCACAATGATATCATGAGCAATACAAATAACACCAAGTAAATCATTAAATGTATTAAGCATATGTTTCTGAAAAATTTCTGAAGAAACAGTAAGACCAAAGGGGAGTCGTAACCATCTAAATCTACCAAAACATTTTTGGAAAGTAGTCAACAGGCTTGATGCCTCATCAAGTTTTACTTGCCAATAGCCAGATGCTAAGTCGGCCTTAGAAAATACAGTGGACTTCCCTAACTCATGCAAAGTATCATCAAGAATTAGTAGAGTAAAATGTTCACGCAACAGGACTTTGTTTAACTCTTTTGGATCAAGACAAACTCGTATGTCACCATTTCTTTTATGTGCTATGATTAATTGACTGACCCAGGGAGTAGGCTGATCCACAGGCACAATTACACCAAGGTTAACTAGTCTACCTAATTCCTCTTTCAACTTAGGAAGAACAGAAATAGGTACCCGACGATCAGGCATAACTACAGGTTTAGCATCATCAGACATATTTAATTGTTGAACACAAGAAAAAGAACCTAATTTACCATCAGTGACATCTTTGAAATTGTCTTCTACATTAACAGAATGTACTCTTTCAAAATCATCTTCACGTATCCGAATTAAATTCATACGAACACTTGTCTTTTTACCCAACAGTGGTAAAAATTCATTTTCTACAACAATAAGTTCTACAGAATACTTTCTTTGCATTTTAGGATTAACAATATTCCTTCTACATATGCCTAAAGGAATTTGTTTACTTTTATTCCAAGTGGACAGCACTTTGCTAGTTTTCTCAACATATTGAGCATATCTTACAGGTAAAATGTTGACAGTAGAACCAGTATCAATTTGAAAATTTACCTTTTCACCATCTATTAGCATGCAACATTTGATACCTTTCATAGAATTACCTTCAACAATAGCTTCAGTATAATTTACCCATTCAGCATCAGAAGATTCATTATCATCAACTTGATGTACATGTTTATATTTAACTTTTTGCTTGGCGGCCCCAGATCTAGCATTGTTTTTATTCACAGAAAATGGACATTTTAGAGGAAAATGATTTGTTTGTAGCCATCTGCTACACTTCTTTCCATATGCTGGACACATGTCCTTCTTTAAAACATGCTTGTAACCACAGAACAGACATTCTTTATTAACCCTCTTACGCCGACTGGACGTATTTTACGTTGACATTTTTTGTCTCGGGTGCCGACTGGACGTATTTTACGTCGACATACAAAAGTTTTTTTTAAAATTCGCGGAAAAATACTTATAGGCCTACCAGCCTAAAACTTTTGAATCACGCACCTTGGGGGATGCTGGGAGTTCACGGATCAAGGCCTTGTTTTGTTTTGAAGCGTGACCCAAGTGCGCATGCGCGATATCCCTTCTTCTCGCTCCAGCCAGCATCAGTAGCGCATCATCCGAGAGCGATCTTTCGTCAAAAGCGTGTTTTTCTGGACTTGTGCGAGACTTTGAGCATTTGTGTTGCTACAGGACATTCATAGATATGTCTCAACGACGTGTGAACCGCAAAAGGCGCGTTTTACCCGTCGGAAGGGATCGTGTAAGGCGAGTTTTGGACCTGGATGCTGGCGAGGGGCCAAGCACCCAGCATGACCCCGCGCCTCAAGGCCGTTCTGTGCGGCCACGTGTGGCTGAAAGTGTTTCAGGAACACAGCGTATGCCTTTGGTTACCCCTAGGAAGCATGTGGGCATCCTTAGGGGCATTCGTAGGCATTTGGGAGGCCTCCAACCAAGGGACATAGATGAATATCTATCGGAGCTTGATCGGGAACATGTCGCAAGTCCTCATTTTGATGGCGGATGGTCTTCGAGTGATGAGGACATCAGTCCCGATGAAAGTGAGGATGAATATATGCCCCCAATGTCCGTTCGAGGCTCACATCCCGAAAGTGAGCTCGAATTCAGTGGGTTCAGTGCTTACGAGGGGGAATCTGAGGAGGGGGAGGATGGGGATATGGGGTCAAGTTTTATCGCAGAGGACGATACAGAAAGTGAAGGCCTAAGTGAGGGTGATGGGCCAACGGGGGAGGGTAGAGTGCAATATCGCGCACGGGCACGTAGAAGGTCGGCTCGTCGCGCCAGCCAAGGTGAAGGTCGGTCGTCGGAGAGTGACGAGGGGTGGACGGAGGACCCCACCCCTCCTAACATGCACCCCTTCACGGCAACCCCTGGGCTCACCGTACCAGTACCCCTGACTGTTTTGGGGTTCATCCAGCTTTTCCTGACGCGGGAATTGCTGGAACACCTGGTACACGAGACGGTGGACTACGCTCGGTACTGCCGGTATGAGCTGAGGACGACCTTGTCGTATTACTGGCGGGGTTGCAACCTCATTGACATGGTGCATTTTTTGGGGCTGCACATTTATTTTGGTATGACACCTGCTTGCGACGTCAGGCAATATTGGAGGAGGAATTATTTTTTATGTATGCCTAATGTGCCTGGCGTTATGTCCCGTGATAATTTCCTGGCGTTGGACAGGTACTTCAACGCCTTCAACCGAAGGGCCATACCCCGGAATAACAGTGATCGCCTCATTTTAGTGCGCCCAGTGTTGGATTATATCCGTGATCGGTGTAGAAATCTCGTGATTCCTGGAAAGAACCTGTCTTTGGATGAGGGGATGATGCCTTACAAAGGACGTCTTAGTATAAAAGTGTATAACCCCAAGAAGCCGAAGAAATATGGTGTGAAATTCTTTCTTATTACCGAGGCCAACACTGGATACGTTGTGGACTTTTCAGTGTATTCCGAGGTCTTCTCCACGCTGCGTGACACTGTATTCAATCTTGTGGGACGTTTCCGTAACCAGGGATATCACCTGTTTATGGATAATTATTATAACTCGGTATCCCTGGCCCAGGAACTGTATGAAGCTGGTGTGCACATCAGTGGTACCCTTCGGTTGGTGCGTGGGGCCCCGAATGTCCTCAAGAGGTTCGCTAGTCATCCACAACACCTGGCAAGAGGAGAGACAGAGTGGCGGTGGAAGGGCGCTGTCTTCGTCATCTGTTGGAAGGGTGTCCGACACGTCCCCATGATTACGACGAGTCATGAACCCATCCAAGAAGAGATCGTACAGCGGAAGAAGACACGTCGACAGGGCCGAGTTATGTTTGAGGAGTTTCGTATCGAGCGGCCTACCGTCATTGGGCACTACAACAGGCACATGGGAGGAGTTGATCTCTTTGATCAGCTCATCCAGTATTATCCCTTCACCAGGAGAACCAGAAGGTGGACACAGAAGCTCCTCAAATACATCCTTCAGTTGGCCCTCCAAAATGCCTACATACTGTACTGTGGGTACCGCGGTGACAATCTTCCAGGTTGACCCACTTACAGTTCCTAGAGGAAGCCGGGAATGCCCTCATCAACTTCGATCCCGATGAGTGGCCTTCCATAACTGACCCTCTGCCCCGAGCTGCAGATCTGCCCCTAGCGGAAAGGGCAGATAGGAGGGCCAACTTCGCACGACCTGCCGCCGCCCCTGCTGACGACGCCTCTGCTGACGACGCCCCTGCTGCTGCCGCCCCTGCTGACGACACCCCTGCTGCCGCCGCCCCTGCTGACGACGCCCCTGCTGCCGCCACCCCTGCTGCCGCCACCCATGCTGACGACGCCCCTGCTGCCGCCGCCCCTGCTGACAACGCCCCTCTTGCTGCCGGCCCCGCCATCACCGCTTCTCGTCGGGTAGTGGACCCTGTGTGTCGGTTGCAGCCAGGGGATCACATGCTGGAGGCCTTACAAGGGCGAAGACAGAAATGGTGCCGGGTGTGCCATAAGAATGGCAGAAGGAGAGACACCCAGTTCTTCTGTCGTCTCTGCAAAGTTGCTCTTTGCAGGATAGGGGAGTGTGACCGAAAATACCACACTAAGGTCATGTATTGGAGTGCGCCCCCTAAACCGACAGCGGAGGGTGCACGGGGCCGCCGGGTCCATCAGCAGTAATAGCGCGCGTCTCCCTCCTCCACCTGTACCTCGTCATGTCGAGTGGAAAAAAATGCAAGACTCTTCAATGGAGGAGGGAGAAAACAAGAATAGAACGAAGAGTCAGGATTACGAGTGAGTATTCTGCATTTATTTTATATTTATTTTTATATTTATTACAATTTTTTATATATCCGTATCTATGCATGATAAAATAATAATAAGACATTTCATTGAATGCGAAAAGAGAAGTATCACCTGCATTCCTTTTATTTATGTATTGGTACCAGAATCGAAGAATGTAATATATATATTTTACGTATATATATATATATATATATATATATATATATACTATATATATATATATAATATATATATATATATATATATATATATATTATAAATATTGGTTTTTTTGGGGTAAGCAAATTACTTACAGTCTAGTAATATTCAATCATTTATCTTCACTTTAAAACAAATTGCAAGTCTCTAGAACAATATCTCGATTTATGGTGAATATTTGAAAAAAATATTTTTATTCCCTCCGCGCGCCGATTCTCGGCAGCGAATCTCCGAAATGCGTAGGTCACATTCTCCTAATATTTGTGCCTTTTCATATTACGCTTTGTTTAGAGTTTTATTTATGGAAATGTGTGCAAAAACATGCACAATATAACAAAAAATATTGGAAGGTTGTAGCATTTCTCATTTTTGAAATATTTGCATATAAAGTACGATAAGTACGAAAAAAACTACGATCGGTCAACTTTGACACAACCGAAATGGTCGAAAAACGCATTTGTAACATAAAAATCTTACAGTCTAGTAATATTCAATCATTTATCTTCACTTTAAAACAAATTGCAAGTCTCTAGAACAATATCTCGATTTATGGTGAATTTTTGAAAAAAATATTTTTTTCCCTCCGCGCGCCGATTCTCGGCCGAAAATCTCCGAAACGCGTAGGTCACATTCTCCTAATATTTGGGCCTTTTCATATTAATCTTTTTTTAGAGTTTTATATATGGAAATGTGCGCAAAAACATGCACAATATAACAAAAATATTGGAAGGTTGTAGCATTTCCCATTTTTGAAATATTTGCATATAAAGTACGATAAGTACGAAAAAAACTACGATCGGTCAACTATGACTCAACCGAAATGGTCAAAAAACGCATTTGTAACATACAAATCTTACAGTCTAGTAATATTCAATCATTTATCTTCACTTTAAAACAAATTGCAAGTCTCTAGAACAATATCTCGATTTATGGTGAATTTTTGAAAAAAATATTTTTTTTCCTCCGCGCGCCGATTCTCGGCCGAAAATCTCCGAAACGCAGTCACATTCTCCTAATATTTGTGCCTTTTCATATTACGCTTTTTTTAGAGTTTTATATATGGAAATGTGTGCAAAAACATGTACAATATAACAAAAAATATTGGAAGGTTGTAGCATTTCTCATTTTTGAAATATTTGCATATAAAGTACGATAAGTACAAAAAAAACTACGATCGGTCAACTTTGACTCAACCGAAATGGTCGAAAAACGCATTTGTAACATAAACATCTTACAGTCTAGTAATATTCAATCATTTATCTTCACTTTAAAATAAATTGCAAGTCTCTAGAACAATATCTCGATTTATGGTGAATATTTGAAAAAAATATTTTTATTCCGTCCGCGCGCCGATTCTCGGCCGAAAATCTCCGAAACGCGTAGGTCACATTCTCCTAATATTTGTGCCTTTTCATATTACGCTTTTTTTTAGAGTTTTATATATGAAAATGTGCGCAAAAACATGCACAATATAACAAAAAATATTGGAAGGTTGTAGCATTTCTCATTTTTTTTTTATTTGCATATAAAAATTTTTTTAAAACAAAAATGCGACATTTGGTCAACTTTAACTCGTCCGAAATGGTCGAAAACGGCATTTGTAAGCTAAAACTCTTACAGTATCGTAATATTCCATCATTTACCTTCATTTTGAAACAAATTGCAAGTCTCTATAACAATATTTCGATTTATGGTGAATTTTTAAAAAAATTATTTTTTTACGTCCGAGCGCTACGAATTCATGCATCATTTTGTGATAATATTTTCTCTGTGTTGCTTTCATCATTTTACAATGTGTTATATACCAAAATGATCGCAATTTAGTGCACATTACAACGAAAAAAAAGTAACTTGTAACCTCTAACCGTTTTGCGCACAGCGCGATTTGAATACAATTATATATGAAATTTCGTTTTTGCGCTATCATATATCGCATTATTTATATATGATAATGATAATTTTTTTCATTTCTGATGGTTGCATACTAAACTTCAAGCAATGACAAAAAAAGGAGCCCAAAATGAACTCTTAATCTTGAAAACTAAGCGCGCTGTGATTTTTTGAAAAAAATATTTTTTCCGCTTCCGCGCTCACTCTCAAAACCCTCCGGCATACAGGAGTCATTTTTTTATTTACCGCTCCGGCGTAAGAGGGTTAACAGAATTTTCTACAGGAACATTTTTAGAGTACATAGGCTTAACTGACTTGGTACCACGCTTTTTGTGATATACCACTTTATGCACTTCAGCACTTTCAGGACGGAGCACCTTATTCTTAAGAGAAGCATCCTCACCAGCTTTACATATGTCAATGCACTTGTCTAAAGTAAGTTTTCTAACCTAAGTAGGTCTTTTTGGATACTAGTGTCCTTTATTCCTAAGACAATGCAATCTCTTATAATAGAGTCTACCAACAGTTATCACAGTAGCCACAAGTTTTGATTAGCGACCTCAAATCAGAAAGAAACTTGTCAAATCGTTCACCTTCCTCTTGACAGCGACTGTTGAAAAATGACAATTTGTCCAAAATTGCATTTTTCCTAACTATACAAACCTGAGGTCCTTTTACAATAGGAAGGTTACTAGCGGCAGCTGGATAGGTCGTAAGCTTTCGAACAAGGGGTTCGGTAGTTAACTGCTTGTCCGACAGGCGCGCGTGTGCGACTGGGAGGTAAACAATCACTTTTGCTTTCGGCCCAAGCAAAAACTGCAGAGTGAGGGGTGGCATGAGGTGGGACTATGTGTAAAAGGACCTCAGGTTTGTATAGTTAGGAAAAATGCAATTATGGACAAATTGTCATTTGTTCCGACACGGCATACAATCCTTCGGTCCTTTTACAATAGGAAGACTCACTTCTTGGTGGGAGGAATCTGAGTCTTTTGTGAACAGACTGGTGTTCGCCCAACCTTGGAATGCCTCCCTGGTCGTAAGAGCGAGGGAGGGATCCAAGCCTCTGTCCGATTGATCGAGGTGTGCACCGCAGGATCAATGGTCAGACCTCTGGACCAAGTACTAAGAGAGAGGCAAGCGTGTCTCTTCGTACCAGCAATGTAAGAACTTGTTCCTGTACAGGAGCAAATATAAAGTCATGGGTTTGTCTCTTGTTGGCATCCACTTCCCCCCCCTTGTAGGAGGAAGTGGTGGATATTCTGCTTCTATCCCTAGTGAAAGGGATAGAATGGGGCTCTGTCATATAGCTCACCTGCATCTCGTCCTCATCCAGCGTAGTGACGACCGTGACCCTCTGCCCACAGGTAGAGGAGGAGGAAAAGATGGGAAGAGAAGCCAGTCACTCACTCATTCACACATCCATCCGCACAGTCACACCAGGACTCGATGCTGTTCACCCTGCGAGGGTCTGGGTTAGCTACACAACTTGTTGAGCAGCCACCACGGGTCCCAAGGAAAAGGTATCCAAGGACCTGTGGGCAATATCCCGAAGGTAGAAGGAGGTAAAGGTAGTCTGGTTAGCCCAGACACCTGCCTTCAGGACCTGCGCCACGGAGAAGTTCTTACGTAACGCCAACGAGGGGCCAATACTTCTGACTTCGTGAGCTCTCGGACGGGACGTACGGATTTCGTCACTACCATCAGCCTCATACGCCCTCCTGATGACCTCATGCAGCCAGAACGAAAGTGTTCTTGGATACTTCTTTCTTGGTTACCCCGGTGCTAACGAAGAGGCGTCGACACTCAGGCCTGAGGTGCCGAGTTCTCTTCAGATAGCGCCGTAGCGCCCTCACAGGACAAAGCAGCATCTCATCCGCATCATTATCGGTGAAGTCCATTAGGGAGGGAATCGTGAAAGACTCGAACCTGTCGTCAGGGACCGAAGGTTTCTGAGTCTTTGCAACGAAGTTCGGGACGAAATTGAGCGTCACAGATCCCCATCCCCTGGAGTGTCGTACATCAAAGGAAAGACCATGAAGTTCCCCTACTCTCTTCGCCGATGCCAGGGCCAGCAAGAAGAGGGTCTTGAGGGTCAGATCCCTGTCTGATGACTCTCGGAGTGGCTCGAAGGGTCTTCGAGTCAAACTCCTAAGGACAAGAGTCACATCCCACGCAGGGGGCCTGAGTTCCCTGGGTGGGCAAGACCTTTCGAAGCTCCTCATGAGCAAGGAGATCTCGAACGAGTTAGAGATATCCAATCCCCTCAGTTTCAGGACTAGTGCCAGGGCGGCTCTATATCCTTTGACTGTGGGGACTGAGAGGAGCTTCTCTCGGCGAAGAAAAACGAGGAAATCCGCTACCTGCTGAAGAGTGGCTCTGAGAGGAGATATACCCTGTCTACGACACCAACCACAGAAGACAGCCCACTTCCCTGGTACACAGCTGCAGAGGACTGACGGACGTTTCCAGCCATCTCTGTTGCTGCACTACGAGAAAAGCCTATCATTCACAAGAGATGGTGGATAACAGCCAGCCGTGAAGACGAAGGGACTGGACTGTTTGGTGGTACCGCTCTACGTGTGGCTGGACGAGAAGGTTGTGCCAAGGGGGAATCTCTCTCGGTTCTCCTGTGAGAAGAGCCAGCAGGTCCGGATACCAAATGGCCTGGGGCCATTTGGGAGCCACCAGGATCATCCTGAGATTCGGGGTAACCAGTGCTCGACTGATCACCTTGCTAATCAGGCTGAACGAGGGAAAGGCGTAAGCGAAGAGGTTGTCCCACGGATGTTGAAGAGCGTCCTCTGCAGCTGCCCATGGGTCCAGCACGGCTGAAAAGAAAACCTGAAGTTTTCTGTTGTGCCGGGTGGCGAACAGATCCACGACTGGTTGCCCCCACAGGTCGAAGAGCCTTTCCGCCACGTCCTGGTGTAGAGACCATTCGGTCCCTATCACCTCATCCCGACGGCTGAGCTTGTCTGCTACTACATTCCTCTTGCCTGGAATGTAGCGTGCCGACAGCTCTATTGAGTGAGCCTCGGCCCACTCGTGCACCTGCAACGTCAACTGGTACAATGGGAGAGACACTAGGCCCACCTGTTTGTTGACGTAAGCCACCACCGTGGTGTTGTCGCACATTAACCCCACTGAGTGTCCCATCAAGCGGTCCTGAAACTCTTGAAGTGTGAGAAACGCTGCCTTGAGTTCCAGTACATTGATGTGAAGGTGCTTGTCGTGCTCGTCCCACACTCCTGAAGTCAGCAACTCCTCCAGGTGTGCGCCCCACCCCTTGGTTGATGCATCTGAGAACAGCTGCATCTCCGGGGTGGGAGTGCGTAGAGACACGCCCTTTAAGAGGTTCCTGTCGTCCAGCCACCAGGCTAGGTCCTGCCTCACCTCCGGTGTCAGCGACACTGGAAAGCTCGGGGGATCCGTTGCCTGTGACCAACTCTCCTTTAGCCTCCACTGAAGAGACCGCAGGTGAAGACGCCCGTGAGGGACTAACTTCTCGAGTGACGACAGGTGTCCGATCACGACTTGCCATCGCTGAGCTGCCTGTTCCTGCCGAGACAGGAACTGGTTGGCTGCCTCCCTGAATCTGCTGATCCGCGAGTCTGCGGGGAAGACTCGCCCTGCTACCGTGTTGATCAGCATACCCAGGTACTTCATCCTCTGCTTGGGTTCGAGATCGGACTTCTCGAAGTTCACAACGATCCCCAGATCGCGACAGAACTTGAGTAGCCGATCCCTGTCCTGTAGCAACTGCGAGCGGGAGCTCGCCAGGACTAGCCAATCGTCGAGATACCTCATCAGACGTATCCCGTGCGAATGGGCCCAAGCAGACACCAGAGTGAACACTTGCATGAACACCTACGGGGCGGTTGAGAGACCGAAACAAAGTGCCCTGAATTGGTACACCGTCCCGTCGAGGATGAAGCGGAGGTACTTTCTGGAGGACTGATGAATGGGTATTTGGAAATACGCATCCTTCAGGTCCACTGAAAGCATGAAATCGTTCTCCCTGATGGAGTTGAGCACGGAGCGTGCCGTCTCCATCGTGAACCGGGTCTGGCGAACGAACCGGTTCAGGGGAGAGAGATCTATCACCGGGCGCCAGCCCCCCGTAGACTTCTCCACCAGGAAAAGTCGACTGTAGAAGCCCGGTGACTGATCTGTGACGTTCTCTACAGCTCGTTTGCTCAGCATGGTCTTGATCTCCTGTCTTAATGCTACGTCCTTCGAAGATCCTGGAACGTATGACTGCTGTTGGACCGGGTTGGAGGTGAGGGGTGGCCGAGATTCGAAGGGTAATAGATATCCCTCCCGAAGGACATCTACTATCCAGGTCTCGGCGCCGTAGCGCTGCCAAGTTGCCCAATGGCTGGCCAGGCACCCCCCCACTTCCGGCAGCAGGTGAGGGGGAGGAGGGCTGGTTACGGCCCCCCTTTGCAGAAGACGAAGAAGACAGAGTCTTTCCATGGGGCTTCGACGCGACTACCGTCTTAACCACCGTGGAAGCGCTAGCCGAGCTCTTTGGCTTGGCCGCAGTTCGAGGCTGCCCAGAAGCCTTCGAAACTGCCTGGTGTACCAGACGGTCACTGTCATCAGTGCGCCGTCTGTCCACCGCAGCGTCCAATATCTCTCCTGGGAAGAGAGACGAGGAACTCCGTAAAGGTCCATTACGAAGCCCTAATGCCGCCTAACGCCCAGCCGCCCT
>NC_061104.1:8557593-8657242 GCF_015104395.2 Macrobrachium nipponense
TTGATGAGAGAAAAGAAAGTAGATGTTGTGTGTGTGCAAGAAACGCGGTGGAAAGGAAATAAAGCTAAAGAGTTGGGAGATGGATATAAGCTATATTATAGTGGGGGGGGGCAGTCAAACAGGTAAAGAAATGGATGTTGTTGGCATAGTACTGTCTAGTAAACTAAAGAACTCGGTAATAGAAGTGCATAGAAAGAATGACCGTATCATCAGATTGAAGATATGTTATGGAGGAGAGATTCTGAATATTATAAGCGCATATGCACCACAAGTTGGTTGCACAGAAGAAGAGAAGGGAATTTCTGGAGAGACATGGATGGAATAATGCAAGAACTGGAAGAGCATGAGAGGGTGATAGTTGGGGCAGATTGTAATGGCCATGTCGGAAGTGAAAATGAGGCGATTGGGCGGGTGCATGGGGGCCATGGAATTGGGAAGAGAGAAACCCAGAAGGAGAGAGTGTAGTGGACTTTGCTGTGTCATTCGACATGGCAATAGTAAACACATTCTTTGAGAAGAAAAGGAACACCTAATAACATATAGGAGTGGGGGAAGATTCTCCCAGATAGACTATTTCTTGTATAAAGGATAAATCTGGTGGAGGTCAAGAACTGCAAAGTTATTCCAGGCGACCATGTAGCCCCCCCACACAGGCTGCTATGTATGGACTTGAAGTTGAAAAGGGAAAGAAAAACCAAAGCTAAAGGATAAGGAAAATTAAATGGTACGAATTACAGAAGGAAGGGGATAAGAAGAGAGAGTTTAAGAGGAGGGTTTTGGAGGATATTGATATAGGGATTGAAGATGTTCAAGAATGGTGGGCACGAAATGCAGCAGTAATAAGAAGGCATGGAAAGGAGCTGCTAGGAGAGACATCTGGTATCATATGGGAAGAAAAGGAGAGTGGGTGGTGGGATGAAGACATTGAGAAAGTAGTAAAAGATAAGAAGGAGGCAAAGAAAAAAAGATGGGAAGAGTCACAGTCAGCGGAAGACAGAAATAGGTACAGAGAGAAAAACAAGGTGGTGTGAAAAAAGGTGGTAGCCCAAGCTAAAGCAAAGTCGTATGATGATGTGTATAATGAGCTGGGGACAAAGGAAGGATAAAGAAGATGATCAAGCTATCAAAGGCTAGAAATAAGAGCACAAAGATATAACACACATCAAACAAATAAAGGATTAAGAGGGTGTAGTGCTTAGAAAGGAGGAAGACATTGTGAAGAGATGGAAAGAATATTTCGAACAGTTGTTAAATGAAAAAAATAGACTAATAAGAGAGGATGGGCAAGTGAACATTGGCATGGTAATGAGGTTTTCTAGGCAAGAGGTACTAAATGCACTGAAGAAGATGAAGAATGGGAAGGCAACCGGACCAGACATGATCCCGGTGGAGGCATGGAAAGCATTAGGAGATGAAGGAGTGGATATACTGTACGATCTTATGATAAAGATCCTTGAACAGGAAAAGATACCAAATGAGTGGCGTGGGAGTATATTGATCCCAATTTTTAAAGGGAAAGGCGATGTCCAAGAGTGTGGTAATTATAGGGGCATTAAATTGATGTCCCACACTTTGAAGATACTGGAAAGGATGATAGATGCTAGACTGAGAGAAGAAGTACAAATAGGTAAAGAGCAGATGGGATTTATGAAGGGAAGGGGAACAACAGATGGTAGTATTTTGCTGAGGCAAATAATGGAGAAATTCGGGGAAAGACAAAGGGACCTAACAGATGGTATATTTTGTCTGAGGCATAATGGGAGAAATTCGGGGAAAGACAAAGGGACCTACATATGGTATTCATTGACCTTGAAAGGCTTATGACCGAGTCCCGAGCAAGAGGGTATGGAGGAGCCTGAGGGAGAAGATGGTGCCAGAGAAGTATGTGCGATTGATACAAGAGATTGTACCGGAATGTATTTACCAGAGTTGAGGAGCAGTGTTGGGAGACAGAAGGTTTTGAGGTGAGAGTAGGATTACACCAGGGGTCGGCTCTGAGCCCATTTATCTTTAACATAGTGATGATGTTATAATAGAGGAAGTAAGGGAGACAGTACCATGGAACATATTGTATGCGGATGATATTGTTCTGTGTGCAGAGAGCAGGAAGATCTGGAAGTGAAATTGGAAAGATGGAGACAAGTACTGGAGGACAGAGGAATGAGAAGAAGTAGATCCAAGACAGAATATATGTGTACCACCACTGAGGGGGATGATAGAGAAAGTATTCAGCTTGGTGGAGAGCAAATAAGGAGAGTTGATAAGTTTAAGTATTTGGGATCTTTTGTTAACGCTGGAGGAAGTATGGAAGAAGAAGTAAAACATCGGGTACAGGCAGGCTGGAACAACTGGAGAGCGGCCTCGGGAGTTCTTTGTGACAAAAGAGTGCCGCTTAGGTTAAAAGGAAAATTTCACAAGACGGTGGTAAGAACAGCAATGCTGTATGGTACGGAAAACAGCAAGCATGAGAAAAGCAGAGCAGAAGAAGATGGATGTGGCAGAAATGAGAATGCTTAGGTGGATGTCTGGGGTAACAAGAGTGGATAGGATCAGAAATGACTACATAAGGGGGTCAACTAAGGTGGTGGAAGTATCAAAGAAGTGCAGGAGGGGAGCTGAGATGGTATGGACACCTGTTGAGGAGATGATTGACCACGCTGGGAGACATACTATGGGGTGGAGGGGTGCAAGGAAAGAAGAAAAAGAGGGAGACCAAGAAAGAGATGGAAGGACTGTGTGAGAGGAGACTTACATGAGAAGGAATTGATGAGGAGAAGCACAAGATAGAAATAGATGGAAACGGCTCATCCGAAACGGCGACCCCATATAAAAATGGGAACAAGCTGGGAAGAAGAAGAGAAGATATATATATATATATATATATATCACGAATGCGCAAATTTTCCGCGAATAATGCAGGGAAACGTTCCCGAGAGAAATCCGTGAATGTGTTGAGTCCGCGAATCCTGAGAACGCGAATACGGGGGGTCCACTGTATATATATATATATATATATATATATATATATATATATATATATATATATATATATATATATATATATATACATATATGTACCTTTGGGCAATATCCTGAAGATAAAAAGATGTGAAGGTGGTCTGGTTGGCCCAAACCCCTGCCTTCAGCACCTGTGCCACGGACAAGTTCTTGCGGAATGCAAGGGTTGGACCAATACCTCTGACTTCGTGGGCTCTCGGATGAGGGGCACGGGTGTCGTCATTCCTATCCACAGCGTACGCCCTCCTGATTTACCCTCACCCCCCGAAAGCCAGAACGGAAAGGTTGTTCTTGGACACCATCTTCTCGGTAACCCAGGTGCTAACGAAGAGGCGTTGACACTCAGGCCTGAGGTGCCGAGTTCTCTTCAAATAGAGCCGTAGCGCCCTTACAGAACAAAGCAGCATCTTATCCGCATCATCATCAGTAAAGTCCTTCAGGGAGGGGATCATGAATGACTCGAACCGGTCGTCAGGGATCGAAGGATTCTGAGTCTTTGCTACGAAGTCCGAGATGAAATCGAATGTCACAGATCCCCATCCCCTCGTATGTTTAACATCGAAAGAAAGACCATGAAGTTCCCCTACTCTCTTTGCCGATGCCAGGGCCAGCAAGAAGAGGGTCTTGAGGGTCAGATCCCTGTCTGACAACTCTCGGAGTGGCTCGAAGGGTCTTCAAGTCAAACTCCTAAGGACGAGAGTCACATCCCACCCCGTGGGCCTGAGTTCCCTGGGTGGGTAAGACCTCTCGAAGCTCTTCATTAGAAGGGAGATATTCACTCCCAGGGCGGTTCTGTAGCCTTTAACTGTGGAGACGGAGAGGAGCTTCTCTCGGCGAAGGAAGATGAGGAAATCCGCTACCTGCTGAAGAGTGGCTCTGAGGGGAAAGAGACCCTGTCCACGACACCAACCACAGAAGACGGACCACTTCCCCTGGTACACAGCTGCAGAGGACTGCCTGAGGTACCCAGCCATCTCTGTTGCTGCTCGGCGAGAAAAGCCTCTCGCTCACAAGAGATGGTGGATAACAGCCAGCCGTGAAGAGACTGGGATTGAACTGATTGGTGGTACCGTTCCATGTGTGGCTCGCACAGGAGGTTGTGCCAGGGGGGAATCTCTCTCAGAGCTTCGGCAAGCAGAGCCAGCAGGTCTGGATACCAAACGGCCTGAGGCCATTTGGGTGCCACCAGAATCATCCGAGGATTCGTGGTGACCAGCACCCTGCTGATCACCTTGCGAATCAGACAGAATGGGGGAAAGGCATATACGAAGAGGTTGTCCCACAGGTGTTGAAGAGTGTCCTCTGCAGCTGCCCATGGGTCCGGCACAACTGAGTAGAAAACCTTGAGTTTTCTGTTGTGCTGGGTGGCGAACAGATCCACAACTGGATGCCCCCACAGGTTGAAGAGCCTTCCCGCCATGTCTGGGTGAAGGGACCACTCGGTTCCTATCACCTGATCCCGATAGCTGAGCTTGTCTGCCACTACATTCCTCTTGCTTGGAATGTAGCGAGCTGACAGCTCTACCGAGTGAGCCACGGCCCACTCGTGCACCTGCAATGTCAACTGATGCAACGGGAGGGACACTAGACCCTCCTGTTTATTGACGTACGCCACTACTGTGGTGTTGTCGCTCATCAACACCACTGAGGGTCCCATCAGATGGTCCTGGAACTCTTGGAGAGCGAGAAACGCTGCCTTGAGCTCCAGGATGTTGATGTGAAGGTGCCTGTCATGATGATCCCACACACCCGCAGCCAGCAACTCCTCCAGGTGTGCGCCCCATCCCTCGGTCGACGAGTCTGAAAACAATAACATCTCCGGGGGAAGGGGAGGGGTGCGAAGAGGCACTCCTCTTATGAGGTTCCCATCGTCCAGCCACCAGGCTAGGTCCTGCCTCACCTCCTCCGTGAGAGACACGGGAAAGTACGGCGGGTCTCTTGCCTGTGACCAACTCTCCTTTAGCCTCCACTGAAGAGACCGCAGGTGAAGATGCCCGTGAGGGACTAACTTCTCGAGTGATGACAGGTGACCAATCACGACCTGCCACTGCTGAGCTGGCTGCTCCTGTAGGAACAGGAACCGTCCGGCTGCCTCCCTGAACCTGCTGATCCGCGAGTCTACGGGGAAGACTCGCCCTGCTACTGTATCGATCAGCATGCCCAGGTACTTCATCCTCTGCTTGGGCTCGAGATCCGACTTCTCGAAATTCACCATGATCACTAGATCGCAGCAAAACTCGAGGAGTCGATCCCTGTCCTGTGGCAACTGCGAGCGGGAACTTGCCAGGACCAACCAGTCGTCAAAATACCTCAAAAGACGTATCCCTACTGAATGGGCCCAAGCCGACACTAGAGTGAACACTCGTGAGCACCTGTGGGGCGGTTGAGAGACCTAAACAAAGAGCCCTGAACTGGTACACCGTCCCATCGAGGATGAAGCGGAGGTACTTCCTGGAGGACTGATGGGTGGGTATCTGGAAATAAGCGTCCTTCAGGTCCACAGAAAGCATGAAGTCGTTCTCCATGATGGACTCGAGCACTGAACGTGTCATTTCCATCATGAACCGAGTCTGGCAAACGAATTGGTTCAAGGGAGAGAGATCTATCACTGGGCACCAGCCCCCCAAGGACTTCTTCACTAGGAAAAGTCGACTGTAGAAGCCCGGTGACTGATCCCATACGATCTCCACAGCTCGTTTGCTCAGCATGGCTTCTACTTCTTGCCGAAGCATCACATTCCTGGCAGAACTGGGAACGTAAGTCTGAAGATGGACCAGGTTGGAGGTGAGGGGTGGCCGAGACTCGAAGGGTAGTAGATATCCCTCCTGAAGGACATCCACTATCCAGGTCTCTGCTCCGTAGCGCTGCCAAGTTGCCCAATGGCTCGCCAGGCAACCCCCCCCAGGTGAAGGGGAATGCCATCCCTAGCTTTTCCCTCCTCTCCTTGATTTCTTCTTCCCAGCTCCTCCTCAGGAGGAGGGCTGGTTACGATCACTCCTTACAGATGAAGTCGAAGGCAGAGTCTTTCCTCTCGGCTTCGACGAGGCAATCGTCTTAGCCGCAGAAGAAGCGCGAGCCAAGCTCTTGGGCTTAGCCGCAGTGGCTCGAGGCTGCCCAGCCGCCTTCGAGACTGCTTGGTGGACAAGTCGGTCACTGTCATCAGTGCGCCGTTGTTCCACCACAGTGTCCACCATCTCTCTGGGGAAGAGAGAGGAGGAACTCTGCACCGGTCCGTTCCGAAGACCCAAAGCCGCCTCGCGCCCTGCTGACCTGGTTACTCGAGTGAGGACTGTGTTCCTACACCTCAGAATCAGGTTGGCCCACAGGTTGGCCATCTGATGGGCCAGGTAGGAAATCGCCCTACCTCCAGACTGGCACAGTCTCCCGAAAGCCGGGCACCCTTCAGGAGTGATGTTTCCCGAGGAGGCCGCAACCTTAGACACTGTGAGGGACCACAGGTCTAACCAGGAGACTGCTTGGAATGCTGCCATGGCAGTCAATTCCAACGCCAAGTGCCTCTTGCTGCGAGAACCAGAGGTTCTCTGACAGCAGGTGTTGGAGAAACACCGCAGGAGTTAGCCTAGCCAGCTCCGGGTTAACCTGTTTGGGCGGCAGAGGGTCCTCCGTTGGCAGGTACAATCGCCTCTGTCGTAGTAGAGGTGGGGGAAGGAGCTTGGACGACCTGCCGGACCGAAGCGAACCCTCCTGTCCGGAGATGAGAGGGTCCACCTGGCTCAGCACACTGTCAGCCAAGGCTGATCACGGTAGACCCACCATCGTCCTGGGATCGTTCTTAGGACCCCAGAACGACTCGGAGGGTGGAATCGCCGATCCTTCCCCGAGGTCATTGTGCTGACGGATCAGCGCAATAACCTCCGCAAACGACCTCTGGATCTCGGGAGTGACTGCGTCCTGCGGAGATGGACTGTCAAGCCCATCCAAAGAGAACGCCTCCTGAGACCCTCCTCCTTCCACAGGAGGAACTACAACAGACCCCTCATGGTCTCCTCCATCCACTTGTGCGTACGATCTGGTCGGTCCTAGGACCATGCCAGGTTCGTAAGCACTTGTGGAGGGACCGCAAGAAGCGCGCTCCTCGCGATCGCTCCTGATCGCCACGCTCTTCCCGGTGTAGCCCGAGGAAGTTGAAGGGATAGGAGAGGAAGACCTGACGCTCGCCCCTCGCCCACTGGCAGAACCGGCATGCTGGGGGGCTGCAGGTGATTGCCAACCCGCTGTGGCGATCGAGCTGCAGGCCTGGTCGCGTGGCTCCCCGGGGAGAAACGCTGGACCGAGAACCACGGCGACGGTCCCGAGCGTCAGGAGAGCTGCTGTCGGTCCCCCTATCCGCCCGGTCCCGGTGGATGCGGCGGTCAGGGGACCGGTAGAGTCCACTGTCACGGTGGGAGCGAGGCCTGTCCTCACGGCGCACAAGCTGCCTGGACCAGCCAAGGCTGGGTATGGCGACTGGGGGGACCTCTTCCTCGCCTCAACCCGCGAGTATATTTGTAGGTTCCTGTAAATAGACCTGTCACCTCCATCCTAAATTCTCATCCATTCGAGGAACAAGAATAAGGACTGGAAGCCGACACCCTTCATTCTCTAATGAAGAGAGCGAAGGTGAAGTTTTCCCGAAGGAAGACTTCTACGGTGATAACAGGATACCGAAGACGATAGTTCAAGCTGAACTGGATGTTCCCACCCGTTCTTCTCTATCCCGAGGTTGGCCGCCTACTGAGGCGACAAACCGTCAGGTCCATCCAGGCTGAGCCCCTCCCAAGATATTCTTCCTTCAGCAGCAGTACTTCCCTAAAATGCTATTAATTCCAGGAATTCGAGCATTTGGCGAGATTCCCGATTATTGTAGTAACAATTATCTCGGATTCTCATCTCGCCCACTCTGGACCATGGTTTTGTTCAAGTGTTTGCAGATCGTGAAAGACTAGAAATACTTGGAGAGTGCTAGAAACTCCGAAGAATTCTAAGCGCTTGGCGAAACCCCCCCCCCCCCCCCAATTTGTCAGATGATCATTGGGTGGTGGTCTTCCCAATTCCCGTAGAAATCGAGGATAGGGCAAGATCCTTCCTCAACGACAGGGACTTACGTCCGGTAGGACCTGAAGGTCCCTCCAGGAATGCAGTCCCCGACGAGGAATCCTACGGAGAACGCTCTGCAGGATCCCTCCTGTTCCTGTCGCAGCCATAGGGAGAGAGGGAATAGGGGAGGAAGATTGGACACTCGCTCATCTTCCCAGCCGAACTATCAGTAGGAGAAGCAAGTATGGGCAGCCATCACCGCACTCAGAGTCTAGGAAAACATTACCGTCGAGAAAACGTTTTCCCCAGGAGGGTTACGAACTCGTACTGTAGGCTAAACGTCTGCCGCCACCGTGACCGTCGTCTGGGTGGGGCTGAGCCAATTCCATCCTCCGACACGTCCCAGTCCTCGTCGAGATTGAAACCTCTCAAGAGGACCGAAGGGGAGCCCACCCCGGTCTCTGCGTGCGTGGTCCAGTGGGACCGTCACATGAACAGCGGTGATGGTCACTCCGAGAGTCTGGGAAGCGTCATCGTCCTCGCCAGCCCCCCACAATCTCCTCCAACCACTTGAGTGAGGATCTGTTAGTCCCAAGACCGAACCAGGCTCGTGGCCTGACCGTAAGAAGTGGATTCATCATGGTCACTCCTATTTGCCTCGTTCCTCCCGGTGTAGCATGAGGAGGTTGAAGGGACAGGTGAGGGAGACCTGATGCTCCTACCCTGCCTACTAGCAGAACCAGTAGGCTGGGAGGACTGCAGGTGATCACCAACCCACGGTGGCGATCGAGCTGTAGGTCTGGACCAGTGGGCTTCTTGCAGAGAAGCGCTGGACCAAGGAATGGAGCGTCGGTCTCTTGCGTCAGGGGAGCTGCTACGAGCACTCCTCCCCTGCCTACCAACAGAACCGGCAGGCTGGGAGGACTGTAGGCAATCACCAACCCATGGAAACGATCGAGCTGCTGGTCTGGACCAGTGGTCTTCTTGCATAGAAGCGCTGGCCCAAGGACGGAGCGTCGGTCTCTTGCGTCAGGAGAGCTGCTACGAGCGCTCCTCCCCTGCCTACCAGCAGAACTGGTAGGCTGGAAGGACTGCAGGCGATCACCAACCACCAACCGCGGTGGTGGTCGAGCTGCAAGTCTGGACCAGCGGTTTCCTTCCGGAGAAGCGCTGGACCGAGGACGGTAGCATCGGTCTCGTGCATCAGGGAGCGACGGTCGGGTGACTGGTAGTGTCCACTAACGAGGTGAGAGCGAGTACTGTTCTCTCGATGCGCCCAGGCGATGCTGGACCAAGTCCAGGCAAGGCTGAACCAGGTCCAGGTGAGGTTGGACCAGGTCCAGGCGAGGTTGAACCAGGTCTAGGCAAGGCTGGACCTGGTGGCCAGGGGGGGGGAGTCTCTTCCCAGCCTCGCTACGTGAACGGTCTGGTGGGAACGTCACGTCAACCCTGGGAACCGGCAGATCACCGCAAGAGCGATCGCTGGCCTGGCGGGAGTCGCCTGAGCGACTACCACCAGTCTTCTGCTCCGTGCCTGGGTCCTGGCGGCAAGCAGGCTCGGCTGCCTGGACCCTGGCTGCACGGTCAACCGCTGGCAACCGTACACTCGGTACCTCTCGCGAACGAGCGGCCGAGACGGTCCCTGGTGCCGAGGCAGAACCTCTGGCACCAGGAGAGGAGGTACCGGTGTTAGCCAGTACCCCTTCGGTCCCTGTCTTCTTCTTCCTTGTAGAAGGAGAGATGGACCCAGTTCCCGAAGGAACAGGAGGACCAGCGGAGGGCCCAACTGTCCCACCACTTAGAGGTCTCTGAGTGAGACTTCTTAGGGGAGGAGGGGGCTACCTTCTTGTTCTTCGGCTGGGGGGCCTCGTTAGTCGAAGGGGAAGAGGCGGCAGAAGACGATGACAACACCTTCCTCTTCTTCCTGGACTTCCTCTTCGCCAGTTCCTTCAGGACAACCGACATGTCCTCCATCCAGGACAGAGTTGGGAAAGTTGCAGTAGGAACACGGCCCAACCACACCTATCAGGAGGAACCTGCGGGAGCAGCAGTGGAGAGAACGCTTCCTCGAGGATGGTGACGAAACTCTTACCTGACAGGTGAAGCGTCTGCCACCCCCGAGACTGGTCGGTCGCGTGAATGCGACCGTTGTCTGGGTGGGGCTGAGTGTGCACCTGACAGGGACAGCTGATACCATCCTCCGACTCTTCCAAGTCCTCGTTGAGGCCGAAACTTTTCTGAAAGAAAGAAATTAATTATAAGAGGGCTGGATGGCCTGCCTCCACCGGTCTCTGCGTGCACGGACCCGCGGGAAAGTCACGTCAACCCTGGGTACCGGAAGATCGTTGCGAGAGCGATCGCCGGTCTGGCGAGAGCTACCCGAGCGACTCCTACCATCTTCCGCTCCGTGTCTGGGTCCTGACACGGTGAGCGTACTCAGCAGTCTGGACCTTGGCTGCACAGTCACCCGTAGGTGACCTTACACTCGGTAATGCTCCCAAGTGGGCAGCTGAGACGGTTCCCAGTCTGGAGGTTCCCGGAACCGGGAGAGGAGATACCAGCGGTGGCGCCGGTACCTCCATGGTCCCCATCTGCTTCCTCCCCGAGGAAGGAGAGGCGGGCCCCGTTCCCAGAGGAACGGGAGGAGCAGCTGAAGACCCACCTGTCTCGCCGGAGCAAGACAGACCCTTAGAAGTCGTGACGAGACTTCTTAGGGGGGGAGACCACCTTCTCTTTTACGGCAAAGCCTTAAAAGTCAAAGGGGAGGAGGCATGAAGATACGATGATCTTGAAGAGGAGGATGACACTTGACGAGCTCTCTTCCTATTCGGTTCCTCCGAATTCTGCCAGACTTCTACCATCAGGAGTAGATAAACCTCACAGGGCAGAGCGACAGTTTCGTCCGGTGACATAACTCCCGGGTAGTAGTGGTAATGAATATGATTATCAGTAGGGGATCAGTACACACACTCGAGGATCGGTACGCAACATGCTACGAGTCATAGGTACAATTCCAAGGTTAGGATAACCAATACGAAGAGCATCCAACCAATACTGCTGAAAACACAATCACCACTAGTCTGTAAAATAAGGAAAAAATATTAAAGTAATGAGGATACTCCTCACGCATCCAAGGGCACCACCCTCCAAAGTGAGAGGAGATACCCCCAACATCAACACCGCACGCCCATCCTTCTACCTTCTTCCGATAGTAAGTGAAAGGAAGAAGAAGAGAAATTACCATAACAACAAAACACAGACAAACCTTTGAAGTTCCCTTGGTAATTCCCAAGCGTAAGCGTAATTTCCGGACGAATACATGTCCCGTTACAGGATCAACATCACTTACGTTAAGTACATGTCTCATCCTCACGTTAAATACATATCTCGTCCTCATGCAGGTTTGAGCTAGTGTTAAAGGGCGAAAGAATGTAAATAATATGTTGGCATACCTTAGCCGCCGACTCTTAACACAAGTAGAGGGGTGGTTACAAAGGCTATCACAAAAAGTGGGTTTGTATATTAATTGAAAAACAAGGATAAATCTTTGTTTAGTATTAATATCAAACACCGTATATGCATACAGGTATTCTCCTACTTACGATGGGGTTAGGTTCCGAAAAACCCATCGTAAGTTGAGAAAATCGTATCTCGGATATAGCCTAGCCTACACTAAGTTAATCAGTACCATATAGGCTAGGCTATATACACATATATGGAAGATTAGCCTACACTACACAGTATACCTATACATATATGGTATAGTAATTATAAATATCAGCTAATTCGGGTGTTTCAATGCAGATTGACTTATGATAATCAAGTATAAAAAGAAATTTAATAATAAGAATAAGGATCAGACTGTAGCGTAAAGGGTACTCACCATGATTCGGTCCGTTGTCGGCATACGTGATCGGTGTCAGGCTGTTCATGGCTACTATAACTAAAGATCGGAAGAGGAGGATGATGATAAAGCAGCAGGATCATCAATTTGCTCTTTTTCAGATAGAATTTCTTCTTCTGTTAGTTCAGGCGTCTCGAGGAAACAACTGTTCCGAGACGTACAGGATCGAGTCTCAAGTGAGGGGGTAGGGCTGGGGGAAGCTGAAGGCACTGGAGTCGTTCTCTTGAAGAAAAAATCCATTGTAGGTTGCACAGTGCGTTTTTTTCGTTCTTCATAAATTAATCGGTAACATGCAGCACTGTCTTGATGAGCCCTCTGAACTTTGGCAAACTGTTCCTCGTCCCCATCCATTTCACTTAAAAGTTTCAGTCCTTGATCAAATAAAGCAAACGCCTCTGCCAGTTTTTTAGTCATAAACGTTCGCTCCGGCTCTTTTATTTCTTCTTCCTCTTCTGCTTTTTTTTTCTCTTCTGCAAGTGCAATTAAATCCTCTGCCGTTAGCTCTACATCTTGCACATCTATAAGTTCTTGGATATCTTCCTCGTCAATTTCTAAATCTAAACTTTTCCCCAGTATCAAGATCTTTTTATTCATTTCCACTTCTTCTTCATTCTGATCGAAACCTTTAAACGAGTTCACATACACTTTCAGCAGATTTTTCCAGACCCCATTCATACACTTTCTTTACCTCCTTCCACGCCCTTCCAATGTTCATAATGGAGTTAAGAACACTAAATTCTTTCCAGAAAGTTCTGAGATCTTTCTCCTCGTTATCCGTAGCCTGAACAGCCTGCGCAAACATGTTCCGAAGATAATACACCTTGAACGTAGCCACAGCACCCTGATCCATGGGTTGTATGAGAGAAGTTGTGTTTGGTGGCAGAAACACAACTTTTACATTCTCGTTAATATCTCCGATGTGCTGAGGGTGGCCAGGAGCATTGTCGAGAATCAGAAGAATTTTGAAGGGGATGTTATTTATCCTACAATGATCTTTCACTTCCGGAATGAAGCAATAAACGAACCAGTCCTCGAACAATATTGCAGTCATCCAAGCTTTTTTATTATGACGGTAATGCACAGGAAGTGTATGCTTGTCGATGCTTTTTAAAGCCCTCGGATTTTCTGAGTGATAAATCATAAAGGGCCACATTTCCCCCAAGCAGAAGAGTCAATCGATCCTTGAATGCCTTAAACCCGGGCATCGCCGTTGCTTCTTTGCGGATGTAGGACTGTTGTGGCATACGTTTCCAATAAAGTCCGGTTTTGTCAACATTAAAGATTTGTTTTGGCAAGTACCCTTCATTAACGACGATCTCGTGTAAAACATCCTTAAACTTAGTGGCTCCATCGGCATCAGCGCTTGCTGCTTCACCGCTAATTTTCACACTGTGAAAATTATGGCAGTTCTTGAAACGACGAAACCATCCAGCACTTGCTGCAAATATTTTGTTGTGGTTATCATCATAATTCTTCTTCAGTTCTTCAAAATGCATGCGTGCCTTTGTCTGAATGGTTAAGAGGGTGAGCAGCATACACTTTTGTATTTGGTCCTCCATCCACGTGACCAGTAACTGCTCCATTTCTTCCAAAGGCCCTATCCTCTTCTTTGATATAACCGTTGAATGAACTGAAGCAGATGCCTTTACAGCCTCCATTACACGTTTCTTGTCCTTGAGGATGGTGGATACCGTCGATTGCGATAAACGTTCGTCACGTGCGATAACCATGACTGCCTTTCCCGCTTCACGCTGGTTTATTATCTTCAGTTTCTGCTCCAAAGTGATGGATTGCCTCTTCTTTTTTGCACTACCAGCAGGACACCTATTTGGTTGTTTGACAGACATAGTTTTTTTGTTTTAATTTACGGTACTTGAAAAAAACTCACAAAAAACACAAACGAACACTGACCTAATCTTACTTGGTTCAAAGCGAGAGCAAGTGAGGTCGAACCTGTTGGATGCTGCTGTACCTACGCCAGCCTCTCGCTCTCGGGCCAACATATCGTACAGCGTAGTACACTGCTGCCAGCGCTCGCTTTGCACGAAATTTAAAAATACGCATTTTCAACTTTTTTTTTTTTTTAGTATTAATTGCTAACCCCATCGTAACATCGGATTATCATAAAATGGATTATCGTAACTTGAGCACTACCTGTAATTATTTAAAACATAAAAAATAAACAAAAAAGATCCCACCAGGAAAAAAGAACAACGACCAGTCAGCCAGAGCTCACAAACACGTCTTCATCGGAAGACTGACGAAAGCCAAGTGGAGTGTTTACATCTGGGCAGGCTAGCCTGCTCCATGGTAGTTACTGCCTAACCACCTTGTTCAAGATTCAACGGCCGTAATTCCAGCTACGCCGTAAGTACATTCCCCTTATGTTAAAGGACCGAGGGTTTGTATTGTGTCGGAACAAATCACAATTTGAAGTAAATTGCATTTTTCCTAACTATACAAAACTGTGGTCCTTTACATATGGAATATACTTACAGCGTAGCTGGACCGGTCGTAAGCTTTCGAACAATGTGGTTCGGTAGTAACTGCTTGTCCGATGGTCGGTAGTCCCACCCGACTGGAGGTTATTTTTTTTCATATTATAAAAGTAGTTTAACCAGACCACTGAGCTGATTTTCAGCTCTCCTAGGGCTGGCCCGAAGGATTAGATAAAATGCCAGGTCTAGCTCTTAGGCCAGAGCTGGGACCAAATTGGTCATTCAGGATAAATAAAATAAATTGCACAAAGGCAAATGCTTTCATACTAGAACACACACAATAAATACATTTACTCATGTTCCCTTACATACATACTAAAATAACAATTTGTCGAAAATTGTATTTTTCCTAACTATACAAACCTGAGGTCCTTTACAATAGGAATGTAACTTGCGGCAGCTGGAACCATAAGCTTCGAACAAGGGGTTCGGTAGTTAACTGCTTGTCCGACAGTCCGCGGACCGCGCGACTGGGAGGTGAAGATCCACTTTGCTTTAGGCTCAGGAAAACACAGAGTGAGGGGTGGCATGAGGTGAGACAATGTTTAAAGGACCTCAGGTTTGTATAGTTAGGAAAAATACAATTTTCGACAAATTGTTATTTGTTCCGATACGAATACAAACCATCGGTCCTTTACAATAGGAAGACTCAGCCTTTGCCCAATGATTGGGGTATGTACCGCAGGATCAATGGTCAGACTCACTTCTTGGTGGGTGGAATCTGAGTCTTATGAACAGACTGGTGTTCGTCCAACCTTGGTTCCCTCCCTGGTCGTAAGAGCAGAGGGAGGGATCCTAGCCTCTGCCCAACGATTGGGGTAGTTACCGCAGGATCAATGGTCCGACCTCTGGACTCAAGTAATAAGAGGGAGGCAAGCGTACCTTTAAAACTAGCAAGCAAGAACTTGTTCCTATTGCAAGAGGCAGTATGAAGTCATGGGTTTGTCTCTTGTTGGCTTCCACTTCCCCCTTCTTGTTGGTGGATATTCGCTCCTATCCCTAATGAAAGGGATAGGATGGGGCTCGGTCAAGTAGCTCACCTGCATCGCCTCCTGTTCCAGCGTAGTGACGACTGCGTCCCTCTGCCCACAGGTAGAGGGGGAGAAAAAGATGGGGAAGAGAAGCCAGTCACACTCTCATTCACTCATCCATTCATGCAGTCACACAAGGATGCAATGCTGTTCCGTCCACTCGGGTGCTGGGTAGCTACACAACGTGTTTAGCAGCCACCACGGGTCCCAAGGAAAAAGTGTCCAAGGACCTGTGGGCTATATCCCACAGGTAGAAGGAGGTAAAGATGGTCTGGTTGGACCAGATCCCTGCCTTCAGGACCTGCGCCACAGAGAAGTTCTTGCGGAACGCAAGGGAAGGACCAATACCTCTGACTTCATGGGCTCTCGGATGAAGGGTACAGATGTCGTCGCTACCATCAGCTTCGTACGCCCTCCTGATCACCTCACGCAGCCAGAAAGAAAGAAAGTTCTTGGATACTTCTTTCTTGGTCACCCCAGTGCTAACGAAGAGGCATTGACACTCAGGCCTGAGGTGCCAAGTTCTCTTCAGATAGCGCCGTAGCACCCTCACAGGACAAAGCAACATCTCATCCACATCACTGTCGGTGAAGTCCATTAGGGAGAGGATTGTAAAAGACTCGAACCGGTCGTCAGGGACCAAAGGATTCTGAGTCTTTGCTACGAAGTTCGGGACAAAATCGAGCGTCACAGATCCCCATACCCTGGAATGCTTGACGTCGAAGGAAAGACCATGAAGTTCCCCTACTCTCTTCGCCGATGCCAGGGCCAGCAAGATGAGGGTCTTGAGGGTCAGATCCCTGTCTGACGACTCTCGGAGTGGCTCGAAGGGCCCTCGAGTCAGACTCCTAAGGACGAGAGTCACATCTCACCCAGGGGGCCTGAGTTCCTTGGGTGGGCAAGACCTCTCGAAGCTCCTCATTAGCAAGGAGATCTCAAACGAATTCGAGATATCCACTCCCCTCAGTTTCAGGACTAGGGCCAGGGCGGCTTTGTATCCTTTGACTGTGGGGACAGAGAGGAGCTTGTCTCGGCGAAGAAACACGAGGAAATCCGCTACCTGCTGAAGAGAGGCTCTGAGGGGAGATAGACCCTGTCTACGACACCAATCACAGAAGACGGCCCACTTTCCCTGGTACACAGCTGCAGAGGACTGTCTGATGTACCCAGCCATCTCTGTTGCTGCTTGGCGAGAAAAGCCTCTCGCTCGCAAGAGATGGTGGATAACAGCCAGCCGTGAAGATGTAGGGACTGGACTGACTGGTGGTACCGTTCCACGTGTGGCTGGACGAGAAGGTTGTGCCAAGGGGGAATCTCTCTCGGTGCTTCTGCAAGCAGAGCCAGCAGGTCCGGGTACCAAATGGCCTGAGGCCACTTGAGGGCCAACAGGATCATCCGGAAATTCAGGGTGGCCAGCACTCGGCTGATCACCTTGCGAATCAGGCAGAACGAGGGAAAGGCGTACGCAAAGAGGTTGTCCCATGGGTGTTGAAGAGCGTCCTCTGCAGCTGCCCATGGGTCCGGCACGGCTGAGAAGAAAACCTGAAGTTTTCTGTTGTGCCGGGTGGCGAATAGATCCACTACTGGACGCCCCCACAGGTTGAAGAGCCTTTCCGCCACGTCGGGGTGTATGGACCATTCGGTCCCTATCACCTGATCCTGACGGCTGAACTCGTCTGCTACTACATTCCTCTTGCCTGGAATGTAGCGGGCTGACAGCTCTACCGAGACCTGCAGCGTCAACTGGTGCAACGGGAGGGACACTAGGCCCCCCCTGTTTGTTGACGTATGCCACTACTGTGGTGTTGTCGCACATCAACACCACCGAGTGTCGCACCAAGCGGTCCTGGAACTCTTGGAGAGCGAGGAACGCTGCCTTGAGCTCCAGGACGTTGATGTGAAGGTGCTTGTCGTGATGATCCCACACTCCTGCAGCCAGCAACTCCTCCAGGTGTGTGACCCATCCCTCGGTAGATGCGTCTGAAAACAGCAACATCTCCGGGGGGGAGTGCGGAGAGGCACTTCTCTTAAGAGGTTCCTGTCGTCCAGCCACCAAGCTAGGTCCTGCCTCACCTCCTCCGTGAGGGACACGGGGAAGTACGGTGGGTCTCTTGCCTGTGACCAACTCTCCTTTAGTCTCCACTGAAGAGACCGCAGGTGAAGACGCCCGTGAGGGACTAACTTCTCGAGTGATGACAGGTGGCCGATCACGACTTGTCACTGCTGAGCTGACTGTTCCTGCCGAGACAGGGACTGATAGGCTGCCTCCCTGAATCTGCTGATCCGGGAGTCAGCGGGGAAGACTCGTCCTGCTACCTAGTCGATCAGCATACCCAGGTACTTTATCCTCTGCTTGGGCTCGAGATCGGACTTCTCGAAGTTCACCACGATCCCCAGATTGCAGCAGAACTCGAGGAGTCGATCCCTGTCCTGTAGCAACTGCTAGCGGGAGCTCGCCAGAACCAACCAGTCATCGAGATACCTCAGAAGACGTATCCCTGACGAGTGGGCCCAAGCAGACACCAGAGTGAACACTCGCGTGAACACCTGTGGGGCAGTTGAGAGACCAAAGCAAAGTGCCCTGAATTGGTACACCGTCCCGTCGAGGATGAAGTGGAGGTACTTCCTGGAGGATTGATGGATAGGTATCTGGAAATACGCGTCCTTCAAATCCACCGAAAGCATGAAGTTGTTCTCCCTGATAGAGTCGAGCATGGAGCGTGCTGTCTCCATTGTGAACTGAGACTGGCAAACGAATCGGTTCAGGGGAGAGAGATCTATCACCGGGTGCCAGCCCCCCGAAGACTTCTCCACCAGGAAAAGATGGATGTAGAAGCCCAGTGAACGATCCCTGATGATTTCCACAGCTCCCTTGCTCAGCATGGCTTGGACTTCCTGTCGAAGGGCCACGTCCTTTGATGTTCCAGGAACGTAGGTCGGAAGATGGACCGGGTTGGAGGTGATGGGTGGCCGAGACTCGAAGGGTAGTAGATATCCCTCCCGAAGGACGTCTACTATCCAGGTCTCCGCTCCGTAGCGCTGCCATGTTGCCCAATGGCTCGCCAGGCACCCCCCCAACTTCCGGCAGCAGGTGAGGGGGAACGCCGTCCCTAGCGTTTCCCACCTCTCTTCGACTTTTTCCCGGCTCCCCCTCGTGGGAAGGAGGGCTGGGAGGAGGGCTGATTGCGACCACTCCTGGCAGAGGTCAAAGGCAGGGTCTTTCCCCTGGGCTTCGACGATGCGATCATCTTAGCCACCGAGGAAGCACTAACCAAGCTCTTGGGCTTGGCCGCAGTCGATTGAGGCTGCCCAGACGCCTTCGAGACTGCCTGGTGGACTAGACGGTCACTGTCATCAGTGCGCCGTCGTTCCACCGCAGCATCCACCATCTCTCCTGGGAAGAGAGAGGAGGAACTCAACACTGGTCCGTTGCGAAGACCCAATGCTGCCTCACACCCAGCTGCCCTGGTCACCTGGGTGAGGACTGCGCCCCTACGCCGAAGTACCAGGTTGGCCCACAGGTTTGCCGTCTGGTGGGCGAGGTAAAAGAAGGCTCTACCTCCAGACTGGCACAGTCTCCCCGAAAGCCGGGTACCCTTCAGGAGTGATATTTCCCGAGGTGGCCGCGACCTTAGACACTGTGAGGGACCACAGGTCTAACCAGGAGACTGCCTGGAATGCTGCCATGGCGGTGGATTCCAGTTCCAGTGCAAGTGCCTCTTGCTGCGAGAACCACAAGTTCTCCGACAGGAGCTGCTGCAGAGACACCCCCGGAGTTAGCCTAGCTAGCTCCGGGTTAACCTGTTTGGGTGGCATAGGATCCTCCGAAGGCACGTAGAACCTCCTCTGTCGTCGCAGTAGAGGTGGGGGAAGTAGCTTGGACGACCTGCCGGACCGTAGCGAACCCTCCTGTCCGGAGACAAGCGAGTCCACCTGGCCCAGCACTGAGTCAGCCAGAGCTGATCGCGGCAGACCCACCGTCGTCTTGGGTTCCTTCTTAGGACCCCAGAACGACTCGAGCCGGGACGTGGGCTCAGAAGGTGAGAGCGGCGATCCTTCCCCGAGGTCGTTGTGCTGACGAATCAGTGCAATAACCTCTGCAAACGACCTCTGGATCTCAAGAGTGACTGCATCTTGAGGAGTAGGACCGTCAGGTCCCTCCAACAAAAACGCCTCTCGAGACCCTCCTCCTTCAGAAGGAGGAACACCGACAGACCTCTCCTGGTCTCCTCCTGCCACTTGTGCATACCACCTGGTCGGTCCTAAGACTGTGCCTGGCTCGTAGGGCGTCGTGGTGGGACCGTGAGGAGCGCGCTCCTCACGATCACTCCGGGTCGCCTCGCCCTTCCCGGTGTAACCTGAGGAAGTTGAAGGGATCGGAGAGGAAGACCTGACGCTCCCCCCTCGCTCACCGGCAGAACCGGTGTGCTTGGGGGGCTGCAGGCGATCGCTAACCCGCGGTGGCGATCGAGCTGCAGGCCTGGTCGCGCGGCTCTCCTGGGGAGAGTGGCTGGACCGAGAACAGCAGCTCCGGTCCCATGCATCAGAGGAGCTGCCGCTGGTCCCCCTACCCACCCGGTCCCCGTGGGAGCGGCGGTCAGGAGACCTGCAGAGACCACTGTCGCGGTGGGAGCGGTGCCTGTCCTCACGGCGCGTTGAACCACTGGACTGGTTCCTGCGATCGAGGGGACCTCTTCCTAGCCTCAGCCCGCGGCCAGTCTGGGACCGTCGCATCAACCCTGGTTGCCTGCATATTGCTGGCCTGGCGGGAGTCACCTGAGCGACCCTCACCAGTCTTCCACTCTGTGCCTCGGACCTGGCGCCGAGCGAACTCGGAAGCCTGAGCCTTGGCTGTACGGTCACCCGCAGGTGACTGTACACTCGGTACCTCTCGCGAACGAGAGGCCGAGCCGGAACCTGGTGTAGCGGCAGAACCTCTAGCACCAAGCGAGGAAGTACCGGTGTTAGCCGGTACCCCTCTGATCCCAGTCTTCTTCCTTGCGGAAGGAGAGACGGGCCCCGCTCCCAAAGGAGCGGGAGGACCAGCAGAAGAACCCGCCATCCCACCGGAGTGAGACGGGGCCTTAGAAGTTCCTGAAGGAGACTTCTTGGGGGGGGGGAGGAGGCAGCCTTCTTCTTTCTTGGCTTGGAAGCCTTGGAAGTCGAAGGGGTGGCAACAGACGACGACAAAGAAGACGACGAAGACGACAACGACACATTCCTCTTCTTCTTCGTCAGCTTCCTCAGGACAGACGTCAGGTCCTCCATCCAGGACGGAGCCGAGGCTATTGCCGAAGCAATACGGCCTGGCTGCACCTATCCGGAAGGACCCATGACTGGGGCAGCAACACCACGGGCAGGAACGACGTCGGCAGGGGCTGGTCCAGGCACGGCAGGCACAGCAGGAGCGGCAGGTACGGCAGGAACATCAGGTACAGCAGGAGGCGGGACAGCGGTCAGCGACATCCTGGGTACTGGTGGAAGATCCAGGGGCGAACTCTTAGGGCACTGAAAGTCGGGGGCTGGGGCGAGAGAGACGAACCCGGGTGGAGGAGGCACGCCCCTCCTTGGAAAGCCAGCAATCGGTTCCTGCACCGCAGCTGAGGGAGTCACCGAAGCCACATGCCGAGTGTACACCAGGTGAGGAGGGGCGGCATACCCCGGGGTTGAGATGGTGGTGGTGGTGGTGGTGGTGGTGGTGGTGGTGGTGGTGGTGGTGGTGGTCACCGGTCCATGGGTGACCGGAGCAGCACCTGCCAGATGATGCAGCAGGCCCGGAACGCTCGGTGTGCCCTGGAGGCCTAGCGAGAACCAAACCTGGCCGAGGTCGTCGCCCGCAGCAGAAGCACCTGAGGAGGCAAAGGTCGGGTTAGTAGGAGGGGTTCCCCCTCGCACGGGGGGGGACAAGCCCCACCCCGAATGAACGGAAGTCCCCGAGTACAGTTGAACGTCGGGGTACCTCACTCCCTCTTCCACGCTCGACGGATCGGGCAAAGAGAAGGAACGAGAAACGCCCCCGAAGCGGAAAGAGCCATATGCGGGAGCTGAGATGGCGGCAGGAAGGAAGACGACATGTCTGTGACCAAGGGAGTCGCCGGAGAACCTTCTGAGGACTCCTTGGCAGGCTTACGTTGCTTCCTCCTACCCTCATAGAGCACCCACTGCTCCTCCGACCGCTAAATACACAAATCTCAGGGCTCGGCCTGAGAGCATTCGCGCCCCCGGCACCGAGCACACAATACATGAGGATCCACTTCAGGAAAGGAGCGGAAGGCCCCACACTTAGTGCCCTCCACACCAGGGCAAACTCTGCGGCTGATGGGGGGGCATGGGGACAACTCCAGCTCACGGGAATCCATAATAAATGCAATAATAAAATACAAAAGCACACGTACTTACAGTATTTTAAACACTCACAAAGCAAACCAAGTTTGAGAAAAAACACAAAGCATACGACAAAAAGCAGGCAGAGAGAGGTGAAGAACACGTCCATCAACCAGCGTGGCCGAAAGCAAAGAGGATCTTCACCTCCCAGTCGCACGGTGCGCAGACTGTCGGACCAGCATTTAACTACCGAACCCCTTGTTCGAAGCTTACGACCAGTTCCAGCTGCCGCAAGTTACATTCCTATTGTAAAGGACCGATGGTTTGTATTCGTATCAGAACAAACAGTATATTAAAATTCAGAATGAGTTTTAACTTTTGAAATTTTGTTTTGAAATTCACTAAAAACACTAATGTTTTATATTTTATCAATTAAATTGCAGTTCCTCAGAAGAGTCTAAATCAGAACTACTGAAAATGTAAATGATTCAGAAAAAATTTCTTTTATTGTCTTATTTCCAAAAGTTGACAGTCTCTGCTGGTCATACTTTGGACACTCGCACAAGACATGTCTGACTGTTACCAACTCCTTGCACTCTCTGAACACTCTGGAGCAGTCGTGTGGGCTGCTCATTAAGTGTCCATGTGTCAGACGGGTATGGCCTATATGGAGACGTGTCAGAATTACTTGTTCATGTCTCTCTCTCCCTCTCTGATATGATGAACTCCACTTTCCAACATCAGGTTTTATTTGCTTTAATTTGTTATTTTCTGACTCTTCATTCCAAATATGTTGCCATTTCCTTATAATACCCATCTTTATGTATGTTACATAAACACTCATAGGGAGATTCACACTTGATCTTGTCATTTGATTTGCTTCTTTGGCTGCTTTGTCAGCCTCTTCATTTCCTTTGATCCCTACATGGGCAGGGATCAAACATATTTCTACATTTTTCCCAATAATATCTAATTTATGAAGTGATAATTCAATTTGTTGTACAATATTATTTTTTGGTTTGTAACTCTGGATGGCTTCTATGGCACTTCTTGAGTCACTAAAAATCACAAAATTATTGAGTAATGTTTCTTTAATTATTTTTATGGCTGAAGCTATTGAGCAAAGTTCTGCTGTGAATATTGAAGCTGTATTACGAAGAGAGAATTGATACGATTTGTCCTGGGACACAGCAGCATATCCCACTCCATGTTCCGATTTAGATCCATCTGTGTGTATTGCATAATGTGGACCTTTTCGGTTCATATGGTGTGATGGCGTATATAAGTACATTTTTGATAAATATTTTAATTGTGGCATATATAAGTATTTTTGTTATAAATATTTTAACCCTTTAACGCCAATTGGACGTATTAAACGTCGATATAAACTGTCTGTTGGGTGCCGATTGGACGTATATACGTCAATATAAAAAAAAAAATTTTTTAAACATTCGTGGAAAAATAGTTATAGGCCTATTAGGCGAAAACTTTTGAATCATGCGCCTTGGGGGATGCTGGGAGCTCACGGATCAAGGCGCTGGTTTGTTTACAATCGTTACCCAGGCGCGCTAGCACGAATTTCTTTCTTGTCGCACTAAAAAGCATCAGCGACACATCTTGGAAATTATTTCGTCACTTTGACATAATTTTTGCCGTTACATGTAGTATATATGAAAATGTGCGCAATTTCCTGTAGAATACAAAAAAAAAACAACTCATGGCTATAGCTTTTATCAGTTTTGAAATATTTTCATATAAATAACGATGTGCCAAAATTTCAACCTTCGGTCAACTTTGACTCTACGAAATGGTCGAAAAACGCAATTGTAAGCTAAAACTCTTATATTTTTAGTAATATTCAATCATTTACCTTTATTTTGCAACAAATTGGAAGTCTCTAGCACAATATTTCGATTTATAGTGAATTTATGAAAAAAACTTTTTCCTTACGTCCGCGCGGTAACTCTTCCGAAAAAATAATAAATTTTTTTGTCCGATTGTCGTACTGTTTGAACCATTTTAAATTAGCCGTTACATAAAGTTTTATATATGGAAATGTGCGTAATTTCATGCAGAATACAACAACAAAAAAACAACCCATGGTTGTAGTTTTTATCAGTTTTGAAAAATTTTCATATAAATAACGATTAGTGCCAAAATTTCAACCTTCGGTCAACTTTGACTCGACCGAAATGGTAAAATAACGCAATTGTAAGCTAAAACTCTTACATTCTAATAATATTCAATCATTTACCTTTATTTTCCAACAAATTGGAAGTCTCTAGCACAATATTTCGATTTATAGTGAATTTATGAAAAAAAAAAAAATTTTTCCTTACGTCCGTGCGGTAACTTTTCCGAAAAAATCATAATTTTTTCCGTCCGATTGTCGTAATGTTTGCACCATTTTAAATTAGCCGTTACATAAAGTTTTATGTGTGAAAATATGCGCAATTTCATGTAGAATACAACAATAAACAACCCATGGTTGTAGCTTTTATCAGTTTTGAAATATTTTCATATAAATAATGATAAGTGCCAAAAGATCAACCTTCGGTCAACTTTGACTCGACCGAAATGGTAAAAAAACGCAATTGTAAGCTAAAACTATTACATTCTAGTAATATTCAATCATTTACCTTTATTTTGCAACAAATTGGAAGTCTCTAACACAACATTTTGATTTATAGTGAATTTATGAAATAAACTTTTTCCTTACGCCCGCGCGGTAACTTTTCCGAAAAAAATTATAAATTTTTTCGTCCGATTGTCGTAATGTTTGCACCATTTTAAATTAGCCGTTACATAAAGTTTTATGTATGAAAATATGCGCAATTTCATTTAGATTATAACAAAAAACAACCCATGGTTGTAGCTTTTATCAGTTTTGAAATATTTTCATATAAATAACGATAAATAGAAAAAATTCGTCCTTCGGTCAACTTTAACTCGACCGTAATGGTCGAAAACTGCAATTGTAAGCTACAACACTTACAGTCTAGTAATATTCAATCAATTAACTTCATTTTGCAACAAACGGGAAGTCTCTAGCACAATATTTCGATTTATGGTGAATTTCTGAAAACATCTTTTTTTTATGTCCGCATGTTACGAATTCATGCATCATTTTGTGATAATATTTTCTCTGTGTTGCCTTGATCGTTTTACAATGTGTTATATACCAAAATGATCGCAATTTAGTGTGCAATACAACTAAAAAAATATAACTCGTTAGCTTTAACCGTTTTGCTCACAGTGCGATTTGTATACAATTATATATGAAATTTTTTTTTTGCGCTGTCATATATCCCAATATTTATATGTGATATCACTTTCTGATGGTTGCATACTAAACTTCAGGCAATGACAAAAACGGAGCCAAAAATGAACTCTTAATTTTGAAAACTAAGCGTGCTGAGATTTTTTGAAAAAAAAAAAATTTCCGCTTCGGCGCTCACTCGCGAACGCCGCCGGCATACAGGAGACGATTTTTAAAATACCGCTTCGGCGTTCAAGGATTAATTGTGTGCAAGTTTTCATTTTATTCATTGTCCAAGGCGGAGGTAATTTTACTACTGGAGGAATTGGTATATTCACATTTAGTGACTCAAACAGTTTTCTAGCTTTAATTGGAAAAGGGGGTGGATGATTGTTTATAAATATATCTCTGAGTTCAAATAATTTTTTTGTTGGAGAATCGCTTGTCCTAATTCTCAGAGCACTCTTCATTATTACAAGCTCTCTATGAAGAGAGAGAGAGAGAGGTAGTTCACCACATTCAACCTGTAAGGAAGAGGTCGGTGATGATTTAAAGGCTCCTGAACATATTCTAAGGCCCTCATTATGAACTGGGTCCAACGTTTTCAGTGCTGCGTCTAGACGCCGAGCCATATACTTCGCTACCATAATCAATTATAGACAGGACTGTTGCTTTATACAGTAATGTAAGGATTTGTCTATCGGCTCCCCAAGTAGTGTTTGATAATTTTCTAATTAGATTTAATGCTTTTTTACATTTTGATTTCAAGTATGTTATGTGGGTTTTCCAGTTTAAGTGAGTATAAAACACTAAACCTAAAAATGTTGCAGTTGTCTAATTGGTATACTATGATTTCTGATTTTTAAATTTATTACTTCATCATTCATTCCCCTTTTATCTTTATAAAACACTACTGCTCGAGTCTTATGTATGGATAACTTAAATCCTACAGATGAGGTCCATTCATTTATTTTTAATATACTTTTATTAATGATGCGTTCTGCATTTATTTTTAATATACTTTATTAATGATGCGTTCTGCATGATTGGATGATTGTTTATAAATATATCTCTGAGTTCAAATAATTTTTTTGTTGGAGAATCGCTTGTCCTAATTCTCAGAGCACTCTTCATTATTACAAGCTCTCTATGAAGAGAGAGAGAGAGAGGTAGTTCACCACATTCAACCTGTAAGGAAGAGGTCGGTGATGATTTAAAGGCTCCTGAACATATTCTAAGGCCCTCATTATGAACTGGGTCCAACGTTTTCAGTGCTGCGTCTAGACGCCGAGCCATATACTTCGCTACCATAATCAATTATAGACAGGACTGTTGCTTTATACAGTAAATGTAAGGGTTTGTCTATCGGCTCCCCAAGTAGTGTTTGATAATTTTCTAATTAGATTTAATGCTTTTTTACATTTTGATTTCAAGTATGTTATGTGGGGTTTCCAGTTTAAGTGAGTATAAAACACTAAACCTAAAAATGTTGCAGTTGTCTAATTGGTATACTATGATTTCTGATTTTTAAATTTATTACTTCATCATTCATTCCCCTTTTATCTTTATAAAACACTACTGCTCGAGTCTTATGTATGGATAACTTAAATCCTACAGATGAGGTCCATTCATTTATTTTTAATATACTTTTATTAATGATGCGTTCTGCATGTTTAATACGAGATGCTGAATAATATATGGCAAAAGCATCCATGTATAGGTTGCTTTTAATTCCAGTAGGTAAATTTTTATTAATATCATTAATTGCCTGGGTAAACAGTGTGCCACTAAGGACACTTCCCTGTGGAACACCATTTTCAAGTGGAAATGTTCTCGACAATACATCATCGATTCTCACTAGAAAACTACAATTTGCTAAAAAGTTTTGGATGAACATAGGTAAATGTCCACGGATGTTGTTATTTTGTAAAGTTTTTAATATAGGGTACCTCCAGGTAGTATCATAAGCCTTTTCGATGTCAAAAAAGACTGCTACAGTTATTTGCTTTCACTCAAATCCTCTTCGTATATGGTCTACGAGGTTAGAGAGAGAGAATCTAATGTAGATGTTGCACTGTGACCCAAATTGAGTGGGAGTCAAGATTTTATTTTCTCAAATGTGCCATGTCAATCGAGCATTTACCATTTTTTCTAGTAATTTGCATAAGCAACTTGTTAAGAGAAATTGGTCTGTAGTTATTTGCATAACTTGGATCTTTTCCAGGTTTGGGGATAGGAATTATTATTGCCTTACGCCATTCATCAGGAAATAAATTTCTAAGGCATAAATGATTATAAAATTGTAACAAGTATGTCTTCGCCAGAGGTGCTAAGTGGCAGATCATCTCAAAACAAATATTGTCACCTCCAGGAGCAGATTTATTGCTGTTAGTGAGAGCATATTCCAACTCTTCCATATTAAATTTTCTATTATAATATATGTCTTCTATTGTTTCAAAATTTATTGTTATTAGTTTTATATTATTTTTCTTTGTACGGAAGTGGTCATCTAAATTTCTGTCACTACTTATATTAGCTAAGTTTTCTCCTATTATATTACTTATTTCTCTTGGATCGAGTATTCTTTTTCTGTCTTTTAATATGGCATGTCTGGGTGGTTTCACAAGGGTACCATTTATTTTCCTGAATTTTTCCCATATTTTTTGTATGGGAGTATTATCAGAGAGATCTGATACATATTTCCTCCATGAAATTATTCTTCCTAGAATTACTTTCCTTCGAAATTTTGCAGATATTTTGTTGTATATATGCTTTAATGCCTCAATTTCTAGTAACAATATAGTCATTTTTTTGTAAAGTACCTTCTAAAATTGGTAATGTTTTATTTATTTTACTGAACTTTCTATTTAAATTATTCAATCGTCTCCCTATTGAGTGTTTAATATTTATTAATCCTGTTAGCTTTTCGGACCACCACAGAACTTTGTGTTTTGTTGGATGGGGTTTTGAGTTTGGTATTGCTTTATCAGCAGCATTTTTGATGAAATTTACAAGAAAATTATTAGTTTCATATGATCTTTCAGATATTCAAATGATGGTATACTTCTAGTATGCATTTCATATTGCTCCCAATCTGCTTTATAAATGTTATAGTGAGGAACATGTTTTGCTGGGTTATTTTGTAAAAAGGAAATTAATATTGGGAAATGATCACTGGTGTACGAGTCATCAATTGTGTTCCAGTCTAATCTGTCAACTATAGTTAAGTCTACAGAGGAAAATGTTCCATGTGTTTTTGAATAATATGTGCAAACTTCATCATCATTTATACAACATATGTCATTTGAATCTATAAGTTTTTCTACTTTACTTCCTGCTCTATTTGAGTTTGAACAGTTCCAATCCCATATTGGGTTGTGAGCATTAAAATCCCCTATTATCAATACAGGTTCTTGGCATTTTTAATTAATTCTCCAAGTTTATCAATATCATAATTTTTATTTGGTTGGTTGTATAAATTATAAATGAAATAATTATCATTTTTAATTCGAATTTTAATACCTGATATTTGGAGGTCAGCAATGTTTACAGGTACTTTGTCATAACATACTTTGATATGTACATATATGGCTGTACCTAAATTTCCTTCTTCCTGTGATGTTGATATTAAAGTATATTTACCTATTGTTGGTATTGTATTATTGACATGTTGTAAACATAATATCATTGGTTAATAACCTTTGTACTTCTCCCAGGTGTAATCTGGTCTGTAGACCATTTACGTTCCATTGTATAATATAACTATTGAAAATATTGTTATATCGGTCGTGTTTTGTTTTCTTTTTTTGTATTATTATCAACTTGAATTTTTTCTAAAATTTTATTTACCACATTCAATTGTTTATCTTTATAATACTTTAAGTGCTCAATACACATACATCCTTTTTCATGGGTGTTTAAATCGGTGGCCTCTTTCTTACTATATTTCATAAAATTTCTTATAATGTTTGTTAAACAATCTTTTGTTATATTTTTATCATTGCATAATGCAATGAAGCAATCAATGCAGCCACATGTGTTGTCATGTACATCTACTGCTTTATTTGTTCTTGTTGTACCGATTATTGGTAATGGAGTAATCTCATCACCCTTGTCATAGTCACCATCATCCATGGTATGGTTCTCCTCCACTTCTTTGGTGTTTTGGATCTCTGCATCCATAGGTTTTATTATTATTTTAAGAGATAAAGGTATGTTCTCATTTTGTTTTTGCTCTTTCTTTATATCTTTGGTTTTTGGTTTGACCGATGTTTCTCTAATTATAGTTGGTTTCTTTGTTTTTGGTGGTGTTCTCTCTAAAGGTCTTTTTTTTTTCTTTAATTTTCGGTACATCACAACTTCCTCCTTTCACCTCTATGGTAGTATCTTCTTGTGCTTCTATATGCATCAACATTTCAAATGAATGTGATAGAATATTATCCAATTCATTTGCACTTGTTTCCTGATTCTTTACTATCTTAGTTTTCTCCTGCATATTACTGAATTCTTCTTGAGACCTACTTTGCTGCATCTTGTTACTTCTATCTGTATGTATTTTTGTTTCATTACTGGTTCCTGTTATAGAAGAATATGTACGTTTCTTAGCAGGATCTAGAATTCCTCTCACTTTTAATTCTAATTTAGCCTCTGCTATAGACATGCCAGTTCTTTCTTTTAACATTTTTAGTTCAGTCTTGTATATGTAATGCATGCATTCTTTGGATCTTGCATGATGATTCTGATCACAGTTTACGCACTTAGGTTCACCGCACTTCCATTTGGTGGTGTGTTCTGTAGATCCACAGTAAGCGCATACCGATTCGTTCCTGCAATTTCTCTTTGTGTGTCCATACTTGCTGCAGTTTTGACACTGTAGTGGCTTTGGAATATAGGGTCTTAACTCTCTATTTTGGCTTAAAATTTTTATTTTTTGAGGTAGTTGTGAACCCTCAAATTTCATTTTTGCTATTTTTACTACTTGTTTACTGCCTCTTTTACTTGTAATATCATATACCTCGCAATCCTCAACCTTGGGGTATCTCTTTTTCAAAGAGTCTAAAAGCATTTTCTTATTAACTGGTTCGTCGTTATTATCAGGAAGTACAATGGTACCCTGAATGCTGTTCATGTTGTCATGCTTTTCCACATTAACATTAATAGTATAAATTATTTTTAAAGACAAATAGTCTTCTGACTGGCTTTTTGTTGTGGCTTCTATAAGCCAAGTCTTCTCTTTTATTTTTCTGAATGACATTTCTGCCGTTGGATGTCTGTTTAGTAAAAAATTTTCTAATTTCAAGGCTGAAATATTTTGTTCACTTTCCATGGTTAGAAACCTTGACCAACTTCCACTCCCAAAGAGGGAGTCAAAGTGAGTCAAGGTTGGGTCATGATGGTACTGAGGTTTCCTAGGTTTAATATATGGTATTAATGTTTTAATACCAACCTAGTCTTTGTGATTTTAGCTTCCGTTAGAATGGTCCAAATCCGTGCCAGAAGTTGTAGGGATATTTTTTAAATTTTCCATATGCCAGAAGTTGTAGGGATATTTTTTAAATTTTCCATATAATAAAGTTGTAAATTTCGTCCAAGATGAGGTCCCTCTCACCAGGGAGGCCCAACTGGGGGAGGAGCAATACTGTTACACAGTGGTAACTGCCCTGGGACACTCACCTGGATATACGCCATACACACAATGCCTTAAGGGTCATCAGTCCCATGATATCGGACCCAGCACTATGGGCATGGCTTGACATAAAAATTTCCTCTCGCTCAACCACGTCAGGTATTCTAGTTTTACGGGTGAAGTGGCATGCCGTCCAACTCCACCCTCGATCAAGTAAAAAGAGCAGTCAATTCAATTAGTCCAAAACTATGCGAAGGTTGTCAACGAAAGAAGGAGGGAAGGGGGAAAATTTATAAGAGGAGGAGTAAAGGAGTTAAAGGTCCCAATGTTCAGTTAGATCCACAACAGAGAGCATAGGCATAAAGGGGCATACTCTCTCTGCAGTGGATCCCTAAGCCCCCCACCTCGTCAAGGAGTTGGGATCAGAGGGCCGACTGGAGGGAAACATTCCACTTTGCTTTAGGCCCAATTAACAGAGTGAGGGGTGGCATGAGGTGGAACTATGTGTAAAGGACCTCAGGTTTGTAAAGTTAGGAAAAATACAATTAACTTCAAATTGTGATTTGTTCCGACACGTAATACAAACCATCGGTCCTTTACATGTGGAAGACTCTTATTGGTGGGTGGAATCTGAGTCTTATGAACAGACTGGTGTTCGTCCGACCTTGGTTTCCTCCCTGGTCGTAAGAGCAGAGGGAGGGATCCTAGCCTCTGTCCAACTGATCGGAGTGTGCACTGCGGGATCAGTGGTCAGACCTCTGGACCAAATTCATAAGAGGGAGGCAAGCGTGCCTCTTATGAATAGCAAGCAAGAGCTAGATCCTACACAAGAGCCAATATAAAGTCTTGGGTTTGCCTCTTGTTGGCATCCACTCCCCCCTTGTTAGGGAAGTGGCGGATAAACACTTCTATCCCTAATGGTGCTCAGTCACGTAGCTTACCTGTATCGGCATCCTGTCCAACGTGGTGACAACCGCCACCCTCTGCCCGCAGGGAAAGGGAAGAAAAGAGGAGGAAGAGAAGCCAGTCACACTCTCATTCACTCTTCTATTCATGCAGTCTCACAAGGATGAGATGCTATCTTGTTAGGCAAGGGAGCTGGGTAAGCTACACAACTTGTTGAGCAGCCACCACGGGTCCAAAGGAAAAAGTGTCCAAAGACCTGTAGGCAATATTCTGAAGGTAGGAGGAGGTGAAGGTGGTCTGGTTGGACCAAACCCCTGCCTTCAGTACCTGTGCCAATAACAAGTTCTTGTGGAATGCAAGGGTTGGACCAATACCGCTGACTTTGTGGGCTCTCGGATGAAGGGTACTGGTGTCGTCACTCCTGTCTGAAGAGTATGGCTTCCAGATTACCTCATGAAGCCAGGAAGAAATAGCGTTCTTGGACACTTCTTTCTTGGTAACCCCGGTGCTAATGAAGAGGCATCAACACTCAGGCCTGAGGTGGCGAGTTTTCTTCAGATAGCGCCGTAGCACCCTCACAGGACAATGCAGCATCTCATCCGCATCACTGTTGGTGAAGTCTTTCAGGGAGGGGATCATGAAGGACTCGAACCAGTCATCAGGGACCGAAGGGTTCTGAGTCTTCGCTACGAAGTCCTGGACGAAATCAAGCGTCACCGATCCCCATCCCCGCAAGTGCTTAACATCGAAGGAAAGACCATGAAGTTCCCCTACTCTCTTCGCCAATGCCAGGGCCAGCAGAAAGACGGTATTGAGGGTCAGATCCCTGTCTGACGACTCCTGGAACGGCTCGAAAGGTCTGCAAGTCAAGCTCCTGAGTACAAGAGTCACATCCACCCCAGGGGCCTGAGTTCCCTGATGGGCCAGACCTCTCGAAGCTCTTCATCAGGAGTGAGATTTCCATGGAAGTGCAAATGTCCACTCCTCGCAGTTTAAGGACTAGGGCCAGAGCGGCTCTGTAGCCTTTAACTGCGGAGACGGAGAGGAGCTTCTCTCGGCGAAGGAAGAAGAGGAAATTCGCTACCTGCTGAAGAGTGGCTCTGAGTGGAGTGACCACCAACCACAGAAGACGGACCACTTCCCCTGGTACGCTGCTGCAGAGGACTGTCAGAGGTACCCTGCCATCTCTGTTGCTGATTGGCGAGAAAAGCCTCTCGCTCACAAGAGATGGTGGATAACTGCCAGCTGTGATGACACAGGGACCGAACCGCTCGGTGGTACTGTTCCACGTGTGGTTGGCACAGGAGGTTGTGCCAAGGGGGAATCTCTCGCGGTGCCTCGGAAAGAAGAGCCAGCAGGTCCGGATACCAAACGGCCTGAGGCCATTTGGGTGCCACTAGAATCATCCGAAGATTGCTGGTGACCAGCACCCTGCTGATCACCTTGCGAATCAGACAGAACGGGGGAAAGGCGTATACGAAGAGGTTGTCCCACGGGTGTTGAAGAGCGTCCTATGCAGCTGCCCATGGGTCCGGCACAACTGAGAAGAAAACCTCGAGTTTTCAGTTGTGCTGGGTGGCGAACAGATCCACGACTGGACGGCCCCACAGGTCAAAGAGCCTTTCCGCCACGTCTGGGTGAATAGATCATTCGGTCCCGATCACCTGATTCCAATGGCTGAGCTTGTCTGCCACTACGTTCCTATTGCCTGGAATGTATCTGGCTGACAGCTCTACTGAGTGGGCTACTGCCCACTAGTGCACCTGCATCGTCAACTGGTGCAACGGGAAGGACACCAGGCCCCCGTTTGTTGACGTATGCCACTACCGTGGTGTTGTCACTCATCAACACCACTGAGTGTCCCATCACTTATTCCTGGAACTCTTGGAGTGCGAGGAATGCCGCCTTGAGCTCCAGGACGTTGATGTGAAGGTGCTGTCGTAATGTTCCCACACACCTGCAATCAGCAACTCCTCCAGGTGTGAGCCCCAACCCTCGGTCGATGCGTCTGAGAACAGCAGCATCTCCGGAGGGGGAGTGAGAAGAGGCACTCCTATTACGAGGTTCCTGTCGTCCAGCCACCAGGCTAGGTCCTGCCTCACCTCCTCTGTGAGAGGGACAGGGAGGTATGGCGGGTCTCTTGCCTGTGACCAAAACTCCTTTAGCCTCCGCTGAAGAGATCGCAGGTAAAGACGCCCGTGAGGAACTAACTTCTCTAGAGATGATAGGTGACTGATCACGACCTGCCACTGCTCCAGCTGCCTCCCTGAACCTGCTGATCCGCGAGTCTGCGGGGAGGACTTGTCCTGCTACCGAGTAAATCAGCATGCCCAGGTACTTCATCCTCTGCTTAGGCTCGAAATCTGACTTCACGAAGTTCATCACAATCCCCAGATTGCGGCAGAATCCGAGGAGTCGATCCCTGTCCTGCAGCAACTGCGAGCGGACCAGTCAATCGGCAAGATACCTCAAGAGACGTATTCCGACCGAATGGGCCCAAGCTGACACCAGAGTGAACACCTGTGGGATGGTTGAGAGACCGAAGCAAAGTGCCCTGAATTGGTACACCATCCCGTCGAGGATGAAGCGGAGGTACTTCCTGGAGGACTGGTGGATGGGTATTTGGAAATACGCATCCTTCAGGTCTACCGAAAGCATGAAGTCGTTCTCCCTGATGGAATCGAGCACGGAGCGTGCTGTTTCCATCGTGAACAGAGTCTGGCGAATGAATCGGTTCAAGGGAGAGAGATCTATCATCGGGCGCCAGCCCCCCGATGACTTCTCCACCAGGAAAAGTCAGCTGTAGAAGCCCGGCGACTGATCTCGTACGACCTCCACAGCTCGCTTGCTCAGCATGGCCTCCACTTCTTGCCGAAGTGCTACGTCCCTGGCAGAACCGGGAACGTACGTCTATAGATGGACCGGGTGTGAAGTGAGGGGTGGCCGCGACTCAAAGAGTAGTAGATATCCCTCCCGAAGGACATCCACTATCCAGGTCTTAGCTCCGTAGTGCTGCCAAGTTGCCCAATGGCTCGCCAGGCACCCCCCCACTTCTGGCAGCAGGTGAGGGGGAACACCATCCCTAGCATTTCCCCTTCTTCGACTTCCTCTTCCTGGATCCTCCTTGGGAGAAGGTGGTCTGGGAGGAGGGCTGACGCTCGTTCCTTACAGAAGAAGTTGAAGGCTGGGTCTTTCCTCTCGGCCTCGACGAGGAAGACGTCTTGGCCGCAGAGGAAGAGCTAGCCAAGCTCCGAGGCTTGGCCGCAGTGACTCAAGACTGCCCAGAAGCCTTTGAGACTGCCTGGTGTACTAGGTGGTCACTGTCTTCAGTGCCCCGCTGTTCCACCGCAGCGTCCACCATCTCTCTAGGGAAGAGAGAGGAGGAGCCCAGCAACGGTCCGTTCCTAAGACCCAGCGCTGCCTCACGCCCTGCCGACCTGGTCACTTGAGCGAGGACTGTGTCCCGACGTCTCAGTACCAGGTCGGCCCACAGGTTGGCCGTCTGGTGGGCCAGGTAGGAAATGGCCCTACCTCCAGATTGACACAGTCTCCCGAACGCCGGGTCCCCCTTCGGGAGTGATGTGTCCCAAGGAGGAAGCGATTCTGGACACTGTGAGGGACCACAGATCCAGCCAGGAGACTGCTTGGAATGCTGCCATGGCAGTCGCTTCCAAGGCCTGTGCCTCTTGCTGCGAGAACCAGAGATTCTTGGACAGCAGGTGATGGAGAGGCACACCCGGAGTTAGCCTAGCTATCTCCAGGTTAACCTGCTTGGGCGGCAGTGTGTCCTCCAATGGCACGTAGAAACGCCGCTGTCGTGGTAGAGGAGGGGGAAGCAGCTTGGTCGACCTGCCAGACCTAAGCAATCCCTCCTGTCCGGAGACGAGAGTGTTCACTTGGCCCAGCACACCGTCAGCCAAGGAGGACCGGATGGATGGATGTATGAGTTTTAGGGCAAAAGCCCAGGCACTGGGGCCAAAGAAGCCATTCAGCGTAAATAAGAGTAAATAAATTACATTATAAATGAGTTAATAAGTGTATGAAGAAAATGGCTCATATATAAATTACCTTATGAAAAATGAATGAATGAAGAAAATGCTTAATAAATAAATATATATATCTATGGATGTGATAGATAAAAAACAATTAAATGTTATTAAAAATGTTTATAAACTTTAAAAAGGAGATGAGAGCAGAAATATCTGCTTCATCTCCCAAAATATCACAAAGGGATTTACCCCTAAGATATCTCTCTCTCTGGTTAAAATATCTGGGGCAAGCAACCAGAATGTGCTCCACTGTTAGCATCTCGCCACCGCAAGCACACTCTGGGAGGTTGCCCCCTTCTAAAATAAACTGATGGGTCAAATGAGTGTGCCCAATCCTCAGTCTGCTTAAAACTATTTCTGTTCGCCTATCAGACTGGCAAGACGAAGACCACGGCAATATATTATTTCTAATATTTCTGTACTTTCTATTATTGGCAAGATGAGGAGAAGTCCATCTTTCTTGCCATTTGCTTAAAATATAAGACCTAAAAGGACCTTTTAGATCTGTATGAGGCACTTTACTAAAGGCTGTTTCTGAGGAGACACTAGCAGCTTTTGCTTCCCTATCTGCCATCTCGTTTCCGCAAATCCCCACATGTGAAGGGACCCAACAGAAAGAGACAGATTTACGCAAATAATACAAATGGAGGAGCGATTCCTGAACTTTTTGAACTAACGGATGGAAGCTATTGAATTTTTTAATAGATTCTAAAGTGCTTTCGGAATCCGAGTAAATGACAGAATTAGTGTCGCTACTTTGAACAACTATATCCAGGGCAGAGACTATGGCTGTTAATTCTGCTGTGAATATGGATGCAAAGTCAGGAAGTTTAGCTGTATATGCTGTATCACCAAGGATAACAGCCAACACCACTACTTGACTTTGATCCATCTGTATATATTTTTGTCACAATAGTATGGACAGTTTCGTGCTCCAAGAATTTTCCCCTAATCTCTTCCTCAGGACAGCCTTTTTTGTTAAATGCTTTTTTGCACACGGATGCTTCTGGAATAAGCCATGGAGGATACACAGGATGTTTTACTTCTATGACTTTCTGGGATTTAAGATGATTACCCCTAACATCTTCATTTAGTCTAACTTGGAATGGTCTAGAGGCTCTTATACCAGAAAAGACCCGTGAGTCTGCTTCCCTCAGCACCTGGAAGGAGAGATTTTTGGGAGCACTTTTAATTCTAGCCACATACCTTAATCCTAGTTCTTGCCTTCTCAGATCAAAGGGAAGTTGGTTAGTATCAACATATATGCTTTCAACAGGCAAAGTTCTAAAAGCTCCTGAGCATATTCTCGGCCCCATATTGTGTACAACGTCTAGTTCCTTCAGCCTGGTTTGACAAGCTGAGGAATAAATCTGACAGCCATAGTCTAGCTTGGATCTACACAACGAGTCATATAGTCTCGGCAGGGATTTTTTATCAGCTCCCCAACTAAATCCAGAAACAACCTTTACAATATTCGGAGATTGTTTAACTTTAATCTTTAAGGCATTTATGTGGCTGGCCCATGTCAATTTCTGGTCAATGGTCATTCCCAAAAATTTCACTTCATTTTCATAAGGAATGATAGATCCTTTTAAACTAAGTGTGGAAACCTCTTCCACACGCTGGCACCTAGTAAATCTTACAGAAACTGTTTTAGAGGAGAATTTAAAACCATTATCATCAGCCCACTTTGTAATGGCATTAACAGACTTTTGCAGATGTTTACATACTGACAAGGCATCATATCCTGTGCAGTATATTGCAAGGTCATCAACAAAAAGTGAGCATTTAACAGGGGATGATATTTGTTGGACTATACTGTTTATTGCCACTGAAAAAAGTGTTACACTTAAAACGCTTCCTTGTGGAACTCCCTCCACCTGCACAAAAGGTTGGGAGAGAGTGTTGCCCACTCTAACCTTTAAAAATCTCTCTGTTAAAAAGGAATATAAAAATTTAATCATTCTTCCACATATGTCCCCATCTTGTGCAATTGTTTTATGATACCAATTCTCCAAGTAGTGTCATATGCTTTCTCAAGGTCGAAAAATACACCAATAGTCTGACATCGTTTGTCAAATCCTTGCTGGATTTGATTGGTCAGCCTCAGCAAGGGATCAAGGGTGGAACGATTTTTCCTGAAACCAAATTGAAATGGAGATATTAGTCCTTTTGTTTCCAGGTGCCAAACTAATCTGGTGTTTATAATTTTTTCCATCAGCTTACACACACAGCTGGTAAGAGCTATTGGTCTATAGCTGGTGGCTTGGGAAGCGTCTTTATTAGGCTTTTTTATGGGAACAATTATGGATATTTTCCAGTCCTTGGGTAAAATTCCAGTTTTCCATATTTTGTTTATAATCTTGAGTAGATACTTTTTGGCATCATCTGGGAGGTGTTTAATCATTTCATATAAAACTGAATCACCCCCTGGAGCTGTTGATTCAGTTGAAGAGAGTGCCTCCCAAAATTCTCTTAAGGAAAATTTGTGATTGTATGGTTCAGATTTTCCAGATTCAAATTTCAGAGTAATTTCGGCATTCCGAATTCTTTGAAATTCTAGAGAATAATTGTCAGGGCTGGAAACTTGAGAAAAGTGTTTTCCCAGCTCATTGGCAACTTCAGTGGGCTCTGTGATCAGAGTGTTATTGACTTTTAATGAGGGTAATGGTGACGCAACCAATTTTCCACTTAGTTTCCTGACTTTGCGCCACACCACTCTCAATGGAGTTTTGGAATTGATTCCATTGATATAGTAAAGCCAACTTTCTCTTTTAGCTTTCTTGTAAAAGCGCCGCTGCTTGGCTAACGCACGATTATAGATTAATTTAGACTGAGGGGAGCCACTAGCTTTGTATTGTTGGTAGCACTTCCTAGTGACTTTCCTCAGAATACCACATGTCTTATGCCACCAGGGAACTGCAGGACTACGAGGTTTACCTTTTGTCTTGGGAATCGAGCCCTTAGCACTCTTCAGAGTGGATTCAATGAAGTAGTCATAGGCATCCAGGTGAGAATGAAATGACTCAAACTCCCTATCTAGATTGACTCCTTTACTGAACTTGTCCCAGTCAGCATCCTCTACCTTCCACTTAGGTAATGTTTCAGATGGAGCATTTACAACATATTTCAGATGGATCGGGTAATGATCACTTCCATTCAAATCTTCATTAACAGACCAGTTAAAGTCAAGGTGCATATTTGTTGAGGACATACTAAGGTCCAGTCCAGAGAGATGATTATTATGAATGCTGTGGAAGGTCATTGACCCATTATTATATAGGGCGATATCATTCGTGTCAATAAGGTCCTCGATTATTTTCCCTTTGCTGTCTAAACACCGACTTCCCCAAAGGGGGTTGTGGGCATTGAAATCTCCTAATAAGAGAAAAGGAGTGGGAAGTTGGTTAATCTAGGACTGAATATCTCCAATGTTAAAAGAAAGGTCTGGTGGGAGGTATAATGAACAAACCGTTATCCTTTTGTCTAATATGACTGAGACAGCAACAGCTTGTAGAGTTGTATTTAATTGTATTGTGGAGTGCTGCAAAGATTTATTAACAATAATTGCAGCACCTCCATGGGCACGATCACCAATTGGGGGAAAAGAGTTAAAAATAGCATAATCAAGTCCAGGATTATAAGGAGAGTTACCTAACATAGTCTCCTGTAGGCATACAATCCCTGGATTGAATTCATGCATTAAAACTTTAAAGTCTTCTATCCGGGCTCTGAGACCCTTACAGTTCCACTGAAGGACATCGAACTTGAATGTTAAGGTGGTAATGTACTACTTCCCACTCTTTGGAGGGGAAGTACTGATCCTAGGGTGGAGAGGAAAATTCTCCTTAATAAGAGATTGTTTTCTTGATCCCTTTTCATCTTTATCAGAGATCAGGGTTCTTGGCTGACAAACAGCTTTCTGAATTCGAGGCTGATGCTCAGGATTTTTACTGTGATTATGTGCATCACTACTGCTATTAGTCTTGGGGCGGCAAGACTGATGAGAACTCGCATGTCTCTGAACTGGATCTGCTTTCGGAACTATCTTCCTTGGCGGAGAGATCTCTTCCAGAACACTGTACCCATTTGAAGTTTTTATGATAAAACTTTCATTATTCGGGGATGAGTTTCTTATACGCTTCCTGGTGGGCGCAGCTTTAGTTTTATCATGTTTCTTAGCAACTGTGATAATTGATCTCTCTAGTTTGGACCACTCCTTTGGTTGCTTCTTGGTGATATTATTATTTGTGGAAGTTTGCAAACTTTGCTTAGGGGCTGAATTTGCAACCGTTACATTTGTATCAGCTTGTGAGGATAAATTGTCCATGCTTTTGGAAGAACAATTTTTAGTATTGGACTTCAAAGCACTTGCTGACATAAGTTTCCGATTATTATTTCCTGTGCAAGGAGAAACAGGTTTCCCATGCTTACTGTTAGATTCTATTACTGGTGGCCTCTCATTGCTAGAACTCTTCATCAACTTTATTACAGAAGCATAGGTAGAGTTGTCACTCTTGTTAGCCCCCATTACCACACGCTTTGCTGCACTGATGCTGAGATGTTCATTATCAGCCACTGCCAACACATCTTGATCAAACCTGTATCTGAGGCAAGTCCTACTGTTTGGAGAATGATCACCCTTGCACTGGAAACAATAACGGGCTGCTTCACTTTTGTCCAGATTGTCATGCTCGGCTGAGCACACAAAACATCTCTTATTGTTTCCACATGAGTCTTGAATGTGGCCATATTCGAAACATTTGCGACATTGTTTAGGGTTTCTTTTATATTTTTTGACTTGCATCCTCTCATGGCCAACATTGATGGTATCGTGCAAGTAATTGGAGGAGAAAGTTAAAAGCATAGCTGCATCCCCTCCCAATTTTTTTACATGAGATACACAAGGAGGGCACTTTAGGAGAATCTCCTCATTAAAGACATGCAAGTCTCTGGAATAAACTACCCCTTTCAGCGTGTTAAAGAATCTGTGCGATGTTATAGCCTCAATATTTCCACTTTTTGGGGGTTGAAACTTTGATAACAAAATAGCTTGCGTCTCATTGCCTGCTTTTATGAGTAAGTTCTTTCCATATCGTTTCAGATTACTGATAGGAATAGAACCCACTTTGTTCTCAATACATTCTGCTGCCTTAATGAAATTTTCCCTTCCCTCTTTATAACTGGCAAATGCCATATAGGGGGAGGAAGTGTCCTGGTATATGTTGGGGTCCACATGCTGGTCCACATTCTTCGTTCTTAGGAACAAAATCGAATGGCTCATCGTTCAAATTCCTCACAGAAAACACCTTGGTGCTTAAAAGTGTGTCATTTAGAATGTGGCCATTTAATTTCATTTGTGCCTCACTAGCTTCTTGGGGAGAGGAAAATCTAATGTATGCAGAAAAAGACTGCTTGTCTTTTTCTAGAAGCATCTTAATCCTCTCCACCTTACCAAACTGTTTTGCGACACTATGGAAGCACTCGTAGTCCAACGAAAGGCTTGCATTAGTGCAATAAAGCACTCTATTGTTCATGTCACATCCACCAGTTTTAATAGCACCCTGGTATCTCGGTGCATGGTTCTTTGTGATAGCCGAGCTCATATCCGTGTCCATGCCTGAAGTTGTCGCCAGTGCCGTTAAGTCATCAGATCCAGGGGAGGGCAAACATTGGTCGATATCCATAAATTCAAATATATTTGTAGACTGCTTGGTTATATCAAGAGGGTATCATGGGTCAGTCAGGTATTCAAATTCTCCACCAATGGCACAAGTGAGAGTCGACTCCCAATGGTCCACCCCATACCCTACCCTTACGGGATAGCGCCAATACCCTTGCAGTGGCCCAGGTATAAGCCTATCCGCCTGCTGGGAGTTCTGCCCCCACTAATGGGGACCGACTCCCCACTCTAAACGTATTGGTGGGCTTCCGGACAAAAGCCAGGAGTCCCATCCCAAACACCAACCCCACCTGGATTCCGATGGGCTGATGTTTGGAGATGGTTCTGCCCTCAAGGTAGCAATGGGAGGGTCCCATCACTACCTCTTGGGTCCAAACCATATCAGGTGGCGACTCAACCACCACAACTCCCACAATTGGCTTCGAATGCAAACCCCTTCCAAAACACGATCCCTTCTCAGACTCACCTACGCAGTAAAATTTAACAAAAGTGGAAAATTCCACATAATTAATCCGAAATGCTAATAAAAATTACATGAAGGAGAAGGATGTAGTAAGAATGAAAAAATTGCAGAAAGAAAGAAAAGTTCTGACTAATTTAGTTGGATCAGCAGCTGGGCCCCAAGGACCACTGAGAAAGCAACCCCACCAGGCATCAGAGCCCAGCTGCTGGTCCCTAAGCCCCCTACCCACGCCAAGGGGTCAGCATCTAGGGGGCCAAGGAGGACCGGGGCAGACCCACCGTCATCCTAGGTTCCTTCTTAGGTCCCCAGAACGACTCCAGCCTCCATGGAGGCTCGGAGGGAGGGAGCACCAATCCTTCCCCAAGGTCGTTGTGCTGACGAACCAGCGCAATGACCTCCGCAAACGACATCTGGATCTCAGGGGTGATCGCATCCTGAGGAGATGGACTGTCAAATCCATCTAGGGAGAACACCTCCCAAGATCCTCCTCCTTCCGCAGGAGGAACCACGTCAGACTTCTCGTGGTCTCCTCCAACAACTTGGGCTTACGATCTGCTCGGTCCGAAGACGGTGCCAGGCTCATAGGCCTTCGTGGCGGGACCGTGAGGAGCGCACTCCTCACAGTCACTCCTAATCGCCCCCCTCCTCCCAGTGTAGCCTGAGGAGGTTGAAGGGATAGGAGAGGAAGACCTGATGCTCCCCCCATGCCTACCAGTATAGCTGGTGGGCTGGGGGGACTGCAGGCGATCGCCAACCTGTGGTGGCGATCAAGCTGCAGGTCCAGTCCCACGGTCTCCCTGGGGAGAACCGCTGGACCAAGGACAGTAGCGATGGTCCCGAGTGTCAGGAGAGCGACTACCTGTCAAGTGATCCGTCTGGTCCCGGTGGGAGCGACGGTCGGGAGACCAGTAAAGTCCACTGGCGCGGTGGTGGGAGCGTGCACCGTTCTCTCGACGCGTCACAGTACCTGGGCGGCCCAGCTGAGACTGGGCCTGGTGACCGGGGGGACCTCTTCCTAGCCTTAGCCTGCGGACTGTCCAGTGGGACCATCGCGTCAACCCTGGGAACTGGGGAATCGCAGCGAGAGCAATCGCTGGTCTGGCAGGAGTCGCCTGAGCGACTGCCATCAGTCTTCCGCTCCGTGTCTGGGTCCTGCCGGTGAGCAGGTTCAGCGGTCTGGACCCCAGCTGCACGGTCACTGGCAGGTGACCGTACACTCGTTACCGCTCGCAATCGAGCGGCGAGACGATTCCCGGTGCAGAGGCAGAGCCTCTGGCACCAGGAGAAGAGGTACCGGTGGTAGTCGATACCCCTCCGGTCCCTGTCTTCTTCTTCCTTGCTTGTTTGTATGGTGTTTTTGCATTGAATGGAACCAGTGGTTATTCAGCAACGGGACAAACGGCTTTACGTGACTTCCAAACCACGTAGAGAGTGAACTTCTATCACCAGAAATACACATCTTTCACTCCTCAATGGAATGGCCGAGAATCGAATCCGTGACCACCGAGGTGAGAAGCAAACACCAAACCAATCACGCCATTGAGGGAGAGACGGGCCCTGTTCCCGAAGGAACAGAAGGACCAGCGGAAGTCCCAACTCAGACCCTTAGAAGTCTCTGAGCGAGACTTCTTGAGGGGGAGGCCACCTTCTTCTTCCTCGGCTGTGGGGCCTTGGAAGTCGAAGGGGAAGAGGCGGCAGCAGAGACGACGAAGAAGACGACGAAGAAGACGACGACAACGACACCTTCCTCTTCTTGGACCTCTTCTTCGTCAGCTTCCTCTGGACCGTCATCAGGTCCTCCATCCAGGACGGAGCTGGGGCAGTTGCCAAAGCAACACGGCCCAGCTGCACCTGTCTGGAGAAACCTGCAGTGGGAGCAGCAACACCACGGGCAGGAACAGAGACGGCAGGATCTGGAACTGGAGCGGCGATGACAGAAACTGGTACTGATGGCTGGTCAAGCGGTGAGTTCTTTGGGCACTCGAGGTCAGGGGCTGGGGCGAGGACTGCAAAACCAGGCGGTGGGGCTGGCTCCTCTCGCAGCACGAACGACAGCGGGGCCTGCACAGCGGCTGATGGAGTCACTGTCGTCACGTGCTGCGTATATACCAAGTGAGGCGGTGTGGCGGGATCACAAGCTAGAAAAAAAAACAAGTGCAAAACCCTTCCCACATTAACCTAAGCGATCCACCTGCCAAACCCACCCTCAGTCACACTTTCTTCTTAACACAACAAATACAGCAGGACAATTGACCTACACCTATACAAAAACAAAACAAAAAAAGCAAAACACATGTAGGTACCTACCAACACTATACAAAAACAAAACGAAAAAACAAAAACACATATACTTACCAACACTCCAGATACTCCGGGCTTTGCTGTGCTGTCTGCCGTCGAGGTCACAGAGATACCAACCACAACCCAGAACCACAACCCACAACCAAAACAACACAACAAAAAAGGGAACACAACAACAAAACAGGAACACAGCCACAAACCAACAACAAACAAGAAACATAACCACAACCTAACAACACAGCAAACAACCAAGGAACAACCACAACTTCACACATAACAACAAAAACTCAACAACACAACAAAAGACCAATGCACAAACAATTACCAACACAAAAAAACAACAACAGGCAAGGCATACACACCCACTAACAACACCAACAACAACCCTCAACTACAACAACTCACATATAATAACAGGAACTCTCATACAACTCAACAAAGACCTCACAGCAGAACAACTCTCAAGCAACAATATCAACTGACAAAACAACAACTAAAACAACAAACAAAACACAACTTAGCTGACTTTCAATTCCTCCAATAAACTTCTGTCCAAACTACTTATCAACACCAGCTCTCCTCTCACCAAAGACTGACTCAAAAAAAACTCAGAACTCTGATCTCTACCAGCAGACAACCCCAGCCAGAACTCACTAACAGCCAATGCAGTCGTTAACCATCCATACAGCAATTACACCCTCTCTCTCTCTCTCCTCTCTCTCTCTCTCACACACACACACAGACGTTGTCAAATGGAACTCCATAACTCCTCCATAGCGGAGCAGCATACCCAGGCGTCAATACGGTCGTCGTTGTGGACGTCACCGGGCCATGCGTCACCGGAGCGGCCAGGTGATACAGCAGCCCCTGAATGCTGGGAGTGCCCAAAAGGCCAAGTAAGCATCAGACCTGCTCGAGGTCTCCACCCGCGTCGGCAGTCACACCTGAGGAGGTAAGAGTCGGGTAGTGGGGGGGGGGGGGGGTTCCCACTCGCCCCGGGGGGGTTCCCACCCCAAGCGGACGGAATACCTCGAGTAAAACTGCAGGTCGGGGTGCTGCACCCCTCCTCTGCACTCGACAGGTCAAGTGAAGAGGTGGAATGCAACACGTCCCCCGAAGGGGAAGGAGCCATACAAGGGAGCTGGCTAGGAGGGAGGAAAGAAGAAAAAGTGCCCGTAATCAAAGGTTTCGCTGGAGAGCTTTATGACGACACCTTGGCCGGTTTACGCGATCTCTTTTTCCCCTCGTAGCGCCCCCACTGCTTCTCCGACCACAACACACATACATTAAAAGTGTCGGTCCAAGAGCATTCTCGCCCTCGGCACCAAGTACATAAGGCATGAGGGTCCACATTCTCTAAGGACCTGAAGGCCCCACAATTACGGCCCTCCACACCGGGGCATAGTCTCCAGCTGGCTGGGGGGCAGGGGGTCTCTCTGTCTCGTGGCTTTCCATGGTCACTCACCACAAGATCACAAAAACAATGAAAAAAGGAACTAAAAGTACTTACAAACACACTCCAAGTACTACAGAAATAGAGAGCATTCACAAAAGCACTTCGTAATTGAAGGTTGAAAAGCATACGATGATGGCGGGCAGAGTGGTGAAAAACACGTCTGTCTCCGACGGCGGCCGAAAGCAAAGTTGGGCAGGACTCCCGACCATCGGACAAGCAGTTACTACCGAACCACTTTGTTCGAAAGCTTACGACCGGTCCAGCTGCTGCTGTAAGTATATTCCATATGTAAAGGATCGATAGTTTGTATTACGTGTTGGAACAAATCAATAGTTTTGCTTGTGAACGGTTTTATTGTGCTGATTACAACTGCAATCTTGAGTAAGATCAATAAACGTTACATTGTTCAAATGAGTGCTGGGAAGGCTGGGAAAGATGGTGGATTGTTTGTGGTTACGAACGGCAAGTCACACGGTTGCCGCCAAATTGGATTTCAAAACTGCCTTGAAAACATATTTTACGAAGAGCTCACATGCTTATTTTAGTTCGTATGCCGCTTTCATATATCACAATATGTTGACGAAACTTCAATCTTTTGAATGGTATGCTTAAAGATGTAATTGTATTCTTGTTTCACCAATTAAATATCAAGTGAATAAGGCTGAGCCATGCTATGACGATCGATCGACTGCGGTTGTTTACCCTATGGCTAGACAATTATTTCACCAATATTGTTCACTAGATGTTGGTTCGCAACAGTCACTACCTACGGGTCCGAGAAAACATGAGCACGAACATAAAAAACTGTTGAAAACATAGCCTTGGAAAGTCGGGTTAAAACTGCTGTAAGTTTGTAACCATACCACAACGTAAATCAAAATCAGGGAGATGGCTGGAGTCTTCTGAAAAATAACCTTTGGTGTTACTTGGGGGATAAAGGGGGTGAAGCCCCCCTACACCAGCTCAGGGCACAGCACCCTAGCGAGTGAAGTTAGGAAGGGAAGGTCTAGTTAGGCCAAGCCATGGCATTCTAGCATTGGTTAGGTTTGTTACGTCTCGTCGTTCTACACTCACTCTAAAGTTTTCTTCATAGCTTACCTACCCTATACCCAGTACCTAGGCCAAGATCTAGGTATTTCTACAGAAGCAATCCGCGGTGGCTTAGACTATGGCAATTGACTGTTTCCTATGTTATTTTAGTTGCTGTACAAGATTTAAAAGTAATATCCATTCGGGCGGCTGTAACTAAGCAGTAATTTACCTTTGAAAGTTACATAATAGCCGTACCAAACTCAAAGGTAAATTAAAGTTTAGTTCCAACCAAACAAAAAAAATATTCCTTACAACACTTGTAAACCAACTAAAATAACATAGAAAATGTCAATTGCCATAGTCTAAGTCACCGAAGAACGGTCCTATAGGACGGTACCAAGTATTCGTTACGGTGAGGGAAATGTAAACACAGCCGCCATGTTTGAACTCCCCAACCACCACGGAGCCACATGTTCACTAAGGGGGGGGGGGGGGGGGGGATTAACGCACAGGGAGTGGGCGGGGTAAGGTGGAAGCTACGAGTTGTCTTAGCAGCACCCAACTGAATAGTAACAGACACCTTAACATAACTTTCGGCAAATGCCTAACACTCACTTCCCTAATAAATAATAAATAAGAATAATGTTTGGACCTTACCTTAAAGGGGTGGAGGGTACAAAGCAGCAGCTGCCTTTAAGAATGCGTGGAGGCAGGTGTTGGGTTCCTCAAAATGCAGCTTGAAATAGGCAACAGCCAAGTACCCGACGAAGTTGTACATTCTCCTCCCGTATCTTGGAGTCGACTGCCGGAGTTCCCTCCACCTCCTCTCGATTGTATTAGTATGGGCACCGGTTTCTGGGTCCACAAAGTTCATAGAGTGGTTGACTGTCAAGTGGACATAACCTTCATCTCCCAGGCAGTCATAAGCCCTCCAACAGTCAGAAATAATAGTGGTATCCGGCACAATGTATTCTTTGATAACTGCAAGCAGAGTCCCACTCGTCCTGTCGGGTACGGGAACAACGAAAAACTCCCGGGTCTGCCTGCAGATACCACCGAACACCCACTGGCCTTCGATGAGGCGACCTACATTGTATTTTCTTCTCCCAAACTTCGCCTCATCGATTTCAACAATTGTGCCGGGCCACCAATTTGCTTCTTCTGTTGGAAGCACCAATCAACTATGACCTGAAATAAAAGTCAGTGTTAGGGGAGGTAGTTAAGTAGGGTAAATTTCATAATAATACAAGGCAGGTTGTGAATGAGAGAGATGGAGGGGGGGAGAGAGAGTGAGGGAGAAGGAGGGGGTAGGAATGGAAAAGGGCGGCGAGGGGATAAGCAAAATACTTACTTCCCGGGAGAAGCTGGCCCAATCATTAATTGTTGAGTCCGACAGTCCAAGTTCTGTTCTCGCAACCTTGTAAGAAAAAAAATCACTCACATACAGGTATGCAAAGAACAGAACTGTCTCAACATCAAGGTGGGACCCAGAGAACCAAGTGCCCTTAAACAAGGAAAAGTAGTAAGAACAGCGTTTCTTTGCTTTCTTACTATGCGATCGATAAGACCGGTCACACCTTAAGGTAAACGTGGAGGGAAAAATACCAATTATAAACCTCAAAACATGAAAATATGGAGTAGGTCATAAATGGTATAGGTATAATATAATATTGCCATTAATCTAGGGCCGGGTCATATCACGGTTACATGTAGAAACCAACAAACTACTCGTAAGGTATTTATTTACCTGAAGCACTTTTTTTGCAAATCTAGGCGGCACTCATTCCCACAATGGGGGCAAAAGACCTGCTTCCTCAGGAGGCCGTGTTCCTGGCATAAACATATCAGCCGTTCATAATTACCTGAGTAATAGGCAGAGAAATCTTTGTAACTCAATGGGGGCAAAAGGCCTGCTTTCTCAGGAGGCCGTGGTCTGGCATGAAAAACGATTGTCTGTTCACAATTACCTGAGTTAATAGCAGAGAAATCTTTGTAAATGGCAGTAACAATTGTTACATAAAGTTGGCAAAGAGTCCCTGGTGAGGGGCTGGGGCGAGCGTGAAGTTGATGCACCAGTCGAAGTCATGGCGGCAGATTCAACAGTGTTGAAGTTGTACGGTTAGGAGGTGGTAGGAGGCCGGACCGTACAAAACAAGGTAGGGGAGGTGGGGTGGAGTAGTAAAAATGCTTTGATGCTATTGGTTGAGGCAGGGTGGGGCTGAGGTAAATGTACAAGCACTTAACAAAATAAGTTGGCAATTTTAAGGGTAATAAAAGGAAATGAGTAGTTAAGGAACTAAATGTAAATGTGGGATGGGTTCAAAATATGAATTAATACAAATACATACATAACGGGCCCAGGAGGGGGTGGGATTTAAGTCCTGGGTGGTAAATGTATAATAGGGCCTAAAGTTGTTTTAATAAATACTAAATACCAAATTAAACATAGGTTACCATATAACAAAACTAATTTAACTTGTAGGGGATGTTGCCTGACCAGGGGGGGTTGGCCCTGCTGTACCCCCCCTTAAAGAACCAAACCAACCTAACATAACCTAACCTAGCAGGGGATGTAACATAACCTAGTAGGGAACTTAACCTAGTAGGAAATGTTGTCTGACCGGGGAGGCGGTACCCCCTTAAAGGCCTAACCTAACCTAGTAAGGAATGTAACCTAACCTAACCTAGTAGGGAACTTAACCTAGAGGGGATGTTGCCTGACCGGGGGGGCGAAGCCCCACCGTAACCCCCCTTGAAGACCTAGCCTAACCTAGTAAGGAATGTAACCTAATGAACCTAACCTAACCTAGTAGGGAAGTTAACCTAGTAGGGAATATTGCCTGACTGGGGCCCCTTACAGGCCTAACCTAACCTAGTAAGGAATTTAACCTAACCAAACCTAACCTAGTAGGTAACTTAGTAGGTAATGTAACCTAACCAACCTAACCTAACCTAACCTAGTGGGTAACCTAGTAGGTAATGTAACCTAACCAACCTAACCTAGTAGGGAATGTTGCCTGACCGGGGGGGGGCTTTGGCCCCTTGTACCCCCTTAAAGGCCTAACCTAACATAGTAAGGAATGTAACCTAACCAACCTAACCTAGTAGGGAATGTAACCTAACCAACCTAACCTAGTAGGGAATGTAACCTAACCAACCTAACCTAACCTAGTAGGGAACTTAACCTAGTAGGGAATGTTGCCTGACCAGGGGGGCCTAGTAGGGAATGTAACCTAACCTTAGCTAGTAGGGAACTTAACCTAGTAGGGAATGTTGCCTGACCGGGGGGGCCTAGTAGAGAATGTAACCTAACCAACCTAACCTTACCTAGTAGGGAACTTAACCTAGTAGGGAACTTAACCTAGTAGGGAATGTTGCCTGACCAGGGGGTGAACCCCTTAAAGGCCTAACCTAGTAAGGAATGTAACCTAACCAACCTAACCTAGTAGGGAACTTAACCTAGAAGGGTTGTTGCCTGACCGGGGGGCGATCCCCTTAAAGGTCTAACCTAACCTAGTAAGGAATGTACCCTAACCAACCTAACCTAGTAGGGATGTTGCCTGACCAGGGGGGATTCACCCCCCCATACCCCCCCTTGAAGACCTAACCTAACCTAGTAAGGAATGTAACCTAACCAACCTAACCTAACCTAACCTAGTAGGGAACCTAACCTATTAGGGAATATTGCCTGACCGGGGGGGGGGGGGGGGGGGGTGCCCCCTTAAAGGCCTAACCTAACCTAGTAAGGAATGTAACCTAACCAAACCTAACCTAGTAGGGAATGTAACCTAACCAACCTAATTTAGTAGGGAACTTAACCTAGTAGGGACTGTTGCCTGACCAGGGGGCAGAGCCCCCCCGTACCCACCCTTGAAGAACTAACCAACCTAGCCTAACCAGATACCCCCCTTCAAGGAAGTAAAACTAGCAGATAAACCAACATTTAACAAACTAAACCTAGTAGGGTATGTTGCCTAACCGGAGGCAACATATAAACCTAACTTTGAAGGGTGTGGAAGTGTTGTAAAATGTTAAAAGTAACCATACATAACTGCTTAATAGTAAGGAAACTGGAAGGGAGGTGTAAATTGTAATGTCTGTAAAACGGTATAATGGAATAAATTTAAATGTAGGTTTTATAATAATAATGGCAAACTATATATTTAAATGTAGGTTTTATAATAATAATGGCAAACTTTAATCTAGGTATTGGTATGGGTGAGAAATGCATTATAAATGGTGTAACGTAAAGAGCCAGTCGTGAATACTGGAAAGGGGAGGGATTGAGTTGTGTATAGATCATATAGGGAGTGTGTATGTAATATGCAATGCAATGTACAATTTCACGTAACAGGTAGGTAGGTAGGTATCAAAACGTCCTAAAACCTAGTTCTAGTATCAACATGTAGGCATTTTTAGGTGTCTGTCCTCAATTATAACATAATATTTCAAATTATATATGGTGAAATTATTAGGTGGGGATATTTCAAAACAGTTATTATACAAATACTATGGAAAAAGGAAAAGGAATAAACATGACAATTTGTCGAAAATTGCATTTTTCCTAAACTATACAACCTGAGGTCCTTTAACAATGGGAGTAGCTAGCGGCAGCTGGAACGGTCGTAAGCTTCGAACAAGGGGAGAACGGTAGTTAACTGCTTGTCCGACAGTCGCGCGGAAACAAATCACTTTTGCTTTTGGCCCATGCAAAATACGCAGAGTGAGGGGTGGCATGAGGAGGGACTATATGTAAAGGACCTCAGGTTTGTATAGTTAGGAAAAAAAATGCAATTTTCGACAAATTAGTCATTTGTTCCGATACGTAATACAAACCATCAGTCCTTTAAACAATAGGAAGACTCACTTCTTGTGGGAGGAATCTGAGTCTTTTGATGAACAGACTGGTGTTCGTCCATCCCTGGAATGCCTCCCTGGTCGTAAGAGCGAGGGAGGGATCCAAGCCTCTGTCCGATTGATCGGGGTGTGCACCGCAGGATCAATGGTCAGACCTCTGGGCCGAGTACTAAGAGAGAGGCAAGCGTATCTCTTCGTACCAGCAAGCAAGAACTTGTTCCTGTTTGCAAGAGGCAACATAAAGTATGGGTTGTCTCAAGCTGGCATCCACTTCCTCCCCCTTGTTGGAGGAAGTGGTGGATATACGCTCCATCCCTAGTGAAAGGGATACGATGGGGCTCTGTTGAGTAGCTCACCTGCATCCTGTCCTTATCCAGCTCAGGGTGACGACCGTGTCCCTCTAACCACAGGTAAGAGGGGAAGAAAAGATGGGAAGAGGAGCCAGTCACACTCTCATTCACTCATCCATTCTTATGGTCACACCAGGACTCGATGCTGTTCAGCCTGCGAGGGTCTGGGTTCGCTACACAACGTGTTGAGCAGCCACCACGGGTCCCAAGGAAAAAGATCCAAGGACCTGTGGGGCAATATCCCGAAGGTAGAAGGAAAGGGCATGTGGTCTGGTTGACCGAGACCCCTGCCTTCAGTACCTGCGCCACAACGGAGAAGTTCTTGCGGACAAGGCAGCATCTCCTTCGCATCGAAGGCGGTGAAGTCCATTAGGGAGGGGATTGTGAACGACTCGAACCAATCGTCAGGGACCGAAGGGTTCTGAGTCTTCGCTACGAAGTTCGGTACGAAATCGAGAGTCACGGATACCCCATCCCCTGGATGCTTGACTTCGCAGGAGAAGTCATGCAGTTCCTCAGAGGAAAAGAAGGAAATAGTCGCATGACCTATCCCTCTTCTCTACTTCGGTGATGTCCAGTACCCATACTGGTCTGTCCGTTTGCCACGAAGTCCTCTCGCATCCTCCCCTATCCCCATGCAGCGAAGTTCTCGGTAGTGGATAGGACACCGACACTCCATGGTGGGTGTCAATGGTATGGGTACTGGTGACAAGCTATTAAACGAAGTAATTGAATTCGGCTCTTGTAACAACCGAACTAAGTCAACAGCGTAGTTCGTAACTGACTCGGACGCTCTGACAGCTGCCGACTGACTGCGTTCGGTAGGAGGCAAGTTGTCAAAGCATCCGAGTAAGTCACGTGACCTTCGCCTTTAAAGGGTTATGCCGAGAGATCAAAACAAATAATGTATTTGTTTTGTCACCAATGCCTGGACAGCGATGGGGATGATTGATTCTTTAAGGCATGTGCCCAACAGGCGAAAGTCAATTGCCTTCTAGAGACCGAGGTCCCTGAAGGTAAAACATCTCCCATGGTTTTTGTTGAATCTCAGCTAAGTAGAAACAACACTATGTACCGTTGAAGACGAAGGTAGATATTGAATGCAACCTACGTCTTCACAGATGAATCGAGAGAAGGATTCTCAAGATTCATAACCTGTGCTTACAAATGACTGAAAACGCTAACCGCTATTTCATTGCTGTCCGGTGAGAAGTCGTAGTTGCAATGAAAGCGGGGCGTTCTTCAGTAATGAAAACACAGGGGAAAGCCGCCTGAAGAACTGCTTCTCATGGGCTGAACATTTGGAAGTAGAGCTGTCAGGTCGGAGAGTAGGTGATGTCTTCTGACACATCTCGTAATTCGGTTGAACAATGAACAATTGTACACCTACGAATAAGAGATATTTTGAAGACAAACTCAGATGTCTGCAAAATCATTCGCATTATCGCAGTGCGATGCAGCGGGAGACTTGTACAGACTTCTGTTACCGTGCGGTAAACAGAAAGATGAGAGTCGAATAGATATCTCTGTTTAAAATTCTCGCAATACCGAAGACGATGAATACTAGCGTCACAGCAGTAGATGGGTCATTCATGTATGCGAGAATCCCCATTAATCAGAGACTTAAGTCGTGATTGTTGGGCAGAGATACGGTTGGTATTCAATCAAAGCAGGTGAGAAATTACATAACCAACCGTCCATCTCAAAGCGGCAGCTGTACTGAAATGCCTCGGGCAATTCAATACGCAGTAGCTGTCGCTGACTCGTCATCCTGAGTTGCCAAGTAATCCTTTCCACGAAGGAATGCGTTCGGCTAGAACCACCGAGCATAAAAAGATATGCTCGAGCAATTATATTTATGCGAAACGAATTTCGGTAAATATAAAAGCTTAAATGGTGTTGTTGTGACAACACCATAAGTATATAAAATTGACTGGAAACTCCTGGGAGGTTGCAGGCAACCCGAGTTGCAGTTCAATTAGAATACTTTTCGTCTAAGTCGCAATCCGTAGAATAACCAGGATATGCGCCTACCCCTCGGACCATTCAACTGCTTAGCAGAATCATGTCGCGAGGTTAATATTACGTAGTATATTTGTAGGATTCTGACAACGATCTCCACCTAAATTCTTTCCTTCAAGAAAACAAAATAAGGATTGGCGATCGACCAACCTTCGGTCTCTATCAAAGAGAGTGAAGAAGTCTTCCTCGAAGGAAGCTTCAATGGTGAACAGAATACTAAGACGATAGTTCAAGCCAAACTTGGATATTCCCGTCCGTTCTTCTCTATTCCAGGTTGGTCGCCTACTGTGAGATAGTCTTCTTTCAGCAGCAGTCTTCTTCCTAATGCTAGAAATTCCAGGAATTCGAGCATAGGCGAGGTTCCCGATTATCGTGTAACATATCGGGGATTCCCGTCTCGCTCACTTTGGACCGTGGTCTCGCCTAAGTGTTTTGGAGATCGTCGAAACTCTAACACTCTGAATGCGCTAGAAATTCCGTAGAATTCTAAGCAGTCTGCGAAACCCCCACCGAATTCGTCAAACGATATCGGCTGGTGGTCCTCTCGATTCCCGTAGAAATCGAGAATGGGGCAGGATCCCTCCTCAACGACCGGGGCTTACGTCAGGTAGGACCCGAAGGTCCCCCCGGCCCCCCGGTAGCGCAGTCCCCAACGTGGAATCCTACAGAGAAATCTCTGTAGGATCCCTCCCCTTTCCCTCGTAGCCGTAAGGAGAGAGGGAATGGGGGAGGAATTGGATACTCGCTCGCCTTCCCAGTGGAACTAGCAGTTGGAGAAGAGTAGGAGCAGCCATCGCCGCCTTGCGGCGATGGCCTCTCAGAGTCTGGGAAAACGTATCGTCAGGAGAAAACGTTTTCCCGAGGAGGGTTACGAACTCTCACTGTAGGTAAGGGTCTGCCGCCACTGTGAACGTCGTCTGGGTGGGGCTGATCGACACCTGACAGGAGAGAGCCGATACCGTCCCCTCGACTCATTCCAGTCCTCGTCGAGGTCGAAACCTCTCCAGGCGACCGAAGGAGTATTTAAATACGGTGTCCGAAGACACGTAGAAACGCCGCTGTCGCAGTAGAGGAGGTGGAAGTAGCTTGATCGACCGGCCAGAACTGAGAGAGCCTTCTTGTCCGGAGACGAGAGACTCTGGTTCAAGACAGAATCGGCAAGCTCCGATCGCGGCAAACCCACCGTCGGTTTGGGTTCCCTCTCGGGCCCCCAAAACGACTCGAGCAGAGACCGTGGGGGCTCTGCTGTGGGAGCGGCAATCCTCCGCAAGGTCATTATGCTGACGAAATCAGCTTAATGACTTCTGCAAATTCCTCTGTATCTCGGGAGTAACCGTGTCTTGCGGAGTAGGACCGTCCAGTCCCTCCAACAAGAACAGATCCCGAGATACTCCTCCTTCAGAAGGAGGAACAGCGGCAGACCCCTGACGGTCGCCTCCCGCTACTTGCGCGTATGCTCCTGGTCGCGTCTAGAACCGTGCCTGGTCCATACGGCGTCATAGCGGGATTCGCGAGCGGCGCACCTCTCGCGATCACTCATAGGTACCGCCCTCGCTCCTCCCGGTGTAGCCCGAGGAGGTTGAAGGTACAGGAGAGGCAGACCTGACGCTCCCCCCTAGCTCGCTGGCAGGACCAGCGTGCTTGGAGGGCTGCTGCTGATCGTCCACCAACCGCAGTGGCGATCGAGCAGCAGGCCCTAGCCTTGCCGCTCGCCTGGGGCGAGAGGCTCGGCTGAGAACGTCGACGCTGATCTCTAGCGTCAGGCGAGCTGTTGCTGGTTACCGTCTCCGCCCGGTCCCGATGGGAGCGGCGTCAGGTGACCTGCTAGGCTCGTTGTCGCGGTGAGACCGGCGAGCGTCCTCCTCGGCGCGTCGAGCCGCTGGTACCAGCCGTGGCTGGTACCGACGACCGCGGGGACCCCTTCCTCGCCTCAACCCGTGGCTGGTTGGTCAGCGACCGGTCACGTCAACCCGAGCAGCCAGCTGGTCGCTGCGAGAAGCGTCCACTGGCCTAGCGAGAGTCCGTCTGCACGACACTCGCCAGTCTTCTGCTCCGCGCTTCGGTCTTGGTGGCGAGCGAGCTCGAGTGTCAAGACTTTGGCTGGACGGTCTCCCGCGGAGACCATCCAATCGGTACTTCTCGCTAACGAGAAGCCGAGGCGGATCCTGGTTTAGCGGCAGAACCGCTAGAACCAGGCGAGGAAGTGCCAGCCGAAAGCTGGTACTCCTCTGGTCCCCGTCTTCTTCTCCTTGGTAGAAGAAAACGACGGGCCCCTGTTCCGAGGGAGCAGGAGGACCAGCAGAAGAGCTCCCCGAATCGCCGGAGCGAGACGGGCCCTTAGAAGGTCCCGAAGGAGCCTTCTTAGGGGGAAAACCCGGGTTACCAGCTGGTCGCTGCAAGAGCGGCCGCTGGCCTGGCAAGAGTCACCCTGAGCGTCTCTCACCAGCCTTCTGCTCCGTGCCGCATCTTGGCGCCGAGCGAACTCTGGCGCCGAAACTTGGCTGCACGGTCTCCCGAGGAGAACGTACACTCGGGATCTCTCGCGAACGAGAGACCGAGCCGGAACCTGGCGTAGCGCATCGCCGCTAGCACCAGGCGAGGAAGTACCAGAGACTAAACCGATACTCCTCTGGTCCCCGTTCTATCTCTTCCTTACGGAGGGAGACGGGCCCCACCCGCTCCCGAAGGAGCAGGAGGACCAGCAGAAGGACCCCCGTCCCACCGGGGTGGGACGGGCCCTTAGAAGTTCCCGAAGGAGGCTTACTTCAGGGGGGAAGGCAGCCTTCTTCTTCTTCGGCTTATGGGCCTTAGAAGTCGAAGGGGAAGAGGCAGCAGCAGACGATGAAGAAGAAGATGACAGCTTCCTCTTCTCCTCTTCCCCCTTCCTCGTCAGCTCACGCAGGACAGTCGTCAGGTCTCCATCCAGGCCGGAGCCGGGCTATTGCCGAAGCAACACGGCCCGACTGCACCTGTCCGGAAGGAGCCTGGGGACTGGGGAAGACAACACCGTGGGCAGGACCAGCATAGGACAGGCACAGGAACCAGGAGCGACAGGAACAGCAACCAGCTCAGGAGCGGCAGGAACAGCGGCAGCGGTAGACCCAGAAGGGACAGCCAGCCACAGCGGGAATCACATCAGCGCAGGTACGGCAGGCCCAGCGATCGCCTCGTAGAATCATCGGCAGCCAGCGGAACCTGGGTCCTGGCGGCCGGTCCAGGGGCGAGCTGCTGGAACAGCGGAAGTCTGGGGCAGGCAACACGAAGAAAACAGGCGGCAGCGGCAACCTCACCTCGGTACGGCTGCGGCCCTAGTAGCGGCAGACGGCGTCATCGACACAGCATGGGGAGTGTAGACCAGGAGGGGGGGGAGCAGCATAAGCGGCCGTGGTAGTAGTGGAGACCGCCCAGGACCTCGCTAGACGCTGCAGCAGCCCGTGGATGCTAGGCACGCCCTGCCTCCGCGGTGGTCCATACCTGTCCAAGGTCGTCTCCCACGGATGTAGCACCTGCGGTAACATAGATAGATTAGTAAGAGGGGTTCCCTCACGCACGGGGGGAAGACATGCCCCACCCCGAACGCAAGGAAGACCCCAAATACAAAATACAACGAAGAAGCTGAGCGGGGGGCAGGAAGGAAGACGAAGAATCGGATACCAAGGGAGTCGCGGGAGAGCTTTCCGACGACTTCCTGGCAGACCTTCGCTTCCCCTACCCCGCACAGCAGTGAAAAGTAATATGAAAATGAAACAGAATACTGCCCTTGCGATTCACTTCATAGAACTTAAAGGGGGAAAAGATCAATTCCCAGGGTAAGAACGGAAACTTGATCCAATAATATGATGCTATCATAAAATATATATGAAAATGAAACAGAATACTGCACTTGCGATTTCATTTTCACATAAAAAAATCGTAAGGATCAATTCCCGGGTAAGAACGAAAATTGATCCAAATTAAATTTCATGTAAATAAATACATGAAAATGAAAAGAATATTGCAATTGCGAATCCACTTTCATGCATTCTATTATACAAAATTAAAAGGCTCGTGCCGAGCGCAATCACACTCTCGGTAACGAACGCACAGGGCAAAAATATAATGAAAAGAGTACTTACATCTTTCAATTACACACTTTCGCCCAAAATACATGACTCGGCGCGAGCGCGCCCGCCCTCGGCACCGAGACATAATTCAAGGGTTCAATTCATGAAAAGAGAGGAAATCGCCGCATCTACGGCGATAACTCCATGTTGGTTCATAATTAAGTAATGAAAATGAAAACAGTGTGTTACTTAGTTTCATTTTCAAGTCAAACAAAAACCATTAGTAGAAAACACAATATAAACAAAGCATACGACGATGAAGCGGGCAGAGAGCGATGACGAACACGTCCTTCACACCCGCGGCCGAAAGCAAAAGTGGTTTGTTTACCTCCCAGTCGCGCGGCGCGCGACTGTCGGACAAGCAGTTAACTACCGTTCTCCCCTTGTTCGAAGCTTACGACCGTTCCAGCTGCCGCTAGCTACTTCCTATTGTTAAAGGACCGATGGTTTGTATTACGTATCGGAACAAACTAGAATTCACTTAACATGTTTAATAAACAAATTAGGTAAATGCTTTTATGTAACTCAACGTATGGTTACAGCCAGGGTTCCCAGATGACACCACTACAACCAGCCAAAGTCTACCATGAAAACCAGCCAAAATCCCGCCAAATGGAAATCCAAACCAACCCAAATAACCGCCAAATATATGTGTGTTATATTTACTTTTATAAATGCATATTTTTTATCATATATATGCTTGTATAGCAGTACCATAGTTTTAGTTACATAATATAAACTAATATAAGAATACAGAAAAAAAAAACGAGAATGAACTGAAATTTTGAAATGAGGCTTGCTCTCTGAGAATCCGGCGGCCTGTTTTGTGGTCGTCTGGTGTGTGTGTGCTTTTTTTTTTTATTCCATCGACATATTTTACTTAAATGTTACCAAGATTTTACTGAAAACCTATTCAAATTCCCCAGATTTTCCTGAAAACCTTTAAAAATTCCCAATCTGGGGACAGATTCCTCAAACGTGGGATCACTGTTTAGCACAAATAGAAAGTTTCTGAAAACCAGCCAAAAAACCGCTAACCAGCCGAAGTGAATTTGTACCCACCAAATTAGGAAAAAAAAAAAAAAGCCAAATTTGGTGAGAAACCGCCAAACCTGGGGGGAGCGCTGTAAACAAGCATCCTCACTCAGTCCGGTAGCAACGTAGGGTCATACTGTAACGTGTTTGGCTAAATACATGTATCCCTCCCGTAAACAAGCATTTTTTTCCTCACTAAGAAGTCTGAGTTTAGGCCAAAAGCTCCCTTACAGTTAGCGCATGCGCAGTAGCATTAGCGCATGTGCAGTAGCATTAGCGCATGCATAGTACGATTCAGTGTTGTGGTAGTAGTAGTAGTAGATGAATATGGATGTGGAACGGCTCCGCTATCACTAGTTTTGTTATCTCTTATTTCCGCCTGTATTTCGTGTTTTTAAAAGTGATAAATGTGGGAAATGCCACAATAACACAGCAAAACTCCCCCCAAGTGGTTTCTCCCCACCCCCCCCCAAACCCAAAACCGGTTTCCCGCCACTGGGGGTCCCCCTTACCGTAGGATAGAGTTGGGGTTTTGTCCCCACCCAAAACCCCAGTTCCCAATGGGGGTCCCCTTTACCATAGGATAGAGTTAGAAGGTAAATTAGTGTCGTTCGAATAAATATTACTTCAAATTCTTGTTCACGAGGTAAAACTGCATAGAAAAACCGCAACTGCCATACTCTGGGCCGCCGCGGATAGGTACAGTATGCAGCAAAACTCGAGTGACCCGATTTCAGTGATTTTCGTTCAAAAAGATGCTACTACTGGCAACTCTTACCTTCTTCACATTTCTAATGACACTGAATGCAACGGCGAAACATTTTGGAACTTCGCTCATAAAAAGATACAGTTCATTTAGCATGGTTTTATAGTATAATGTTTATATTTTTTATCAAATATAGCTAGGTCATTAGAAAAAAACATTAACACCTTAGTTTTTTAATCATGGTAAATATGAAAAGACGTAAATATTAAACGAATTTTACATGTTAGCCATCATAGTAATTTATTTAATGTAATGAACGTAACGGAGATGTAGTTGTGGGCGTGGCCTAACATGACGTCAACTGTGGTCATTTGCCAAACATGGTTGGAGCAACCCGACAGCGACCGGAAACGTCACCCCCAACAAGGAGAGCTATAGTTGAGCTGCATCTCGCCAGATTTTCAAAAAAAGACATAGCTAATCGTCTTAATATCAACAAGACAACTGTGTATAGATGGCTAAAACGATACAACGACGGAGAATGATTGACAAGCAACCCTAGATCTGGGAGACCCCGCTGCACAACCGCAGAAGAAGACGAAGTGTTAATTAACTTTATAACCAAACACCCGTTTTCGTCATCATTTTCAGTGAAACGAGAAACAAATATACAAACATCAGTTGACACTGTAAGACGTCGGTTTCGAGAAGCTGGTCTTCTATGTAGGAAACCTGCGCTCAAGCCTCTACTTACACAGACGCATATGGACCATCGTCTCGGGTTTGCGCTCGAATATCTGTCCAAGAGCGAGCAGTTTGGGAAACTGTTATATTTTGTGACGAGAAGACTTTTGCAACGACCAAAACAGGGAAGACTGCACTACTGGCGTCCAGGAAAAACCAGGTAATGAACATTTACTTATTTTGCCTTATATTTTTACGTGGTAGCCTAGGTGTGATATACTTTGTATTATAGGCCTAGTCTGTATATATGATGCTAAAGCTTTAATGAATAGTAATTCCTCTTACACTGGTTTTTTAAACCTGCTGACAAATATCTTTAATGGAAGTTACGATGTAATCAGGGAGAAATAATGCAAGAGAAGATATAAATTAATCTGACCTAGGGTGGGAGTTGGGAATTGTCATTACTGAGGAAGCAGTTTAAATATCTATAAAATCCCGCCAAATTCCGCTTCGACCGCCTGCGCTTCGAAGTGTTGCCTTGGCGGGAAACCATCGCAGAGGAAGTTCGTGCTAGCTTTCCTTCGAGTCTCGTGAATGTTTGAATACACATTGCACTGTCTTAAAAGTCGTTTAAGGTTACTATGCTATGCAAACTTTCCTTATGCCTCTTTTCCGAATTCATAATATATACTATTAGGCCTACAACCAAAGATTTCTTTTAATTATTTCACTGTTAAAACTAAGTATCTGGCAGAAAATACAACTGACGTAGCTGTTTCTAATATTTAAATAAGTTTTGGTTAAATGCATATTAAAGAACTGTATATATATATATATAATTATATATATATAATATATATACATAGTTTATAGAATAACCTTATAGTGTTTCTTAACAATGCACTTCAAGTCTTAAAAGTTAAAAGTTCGGTGTTATAGCAATATACTGAAAGTATAGGCTTAATAAAAGCGCCAGTTTCTTTTTTTCTAATCCATAAGATCTATGATGAGAGGAAGAACTGCAGTTAAAACGTTTCTTTTATATTTAAAAGTAAGCCCACTGTCATTGTTTTCCTTCCGAATATCTGTATATATTTTCTCTAAATCCTTCTCTCTATTTTTTTTCAGATTTGAGGATAAATATGTAGAACCAAATCGACGAAGTGGGAGGATAACCGCTGGCCTTTGGGGTTGGATGGCGTCTTGCGGACCAGGTGCTTTAGTGCCAATCCATGAGCGACTTAAATGGCAGGCAGTATGTTGACATTCTTGACGAAGGTGCTGATTCCATCTGTTAGGATGCTACTGATTCCGGAACCGTTGCCCATATTCTTGGCAATGGACAACTCCTCTGTTCATAATAGCATGCCAGTAAGAAAGTGGTTACAGCAGCATCCAGAAGTTATTCGGATCGACTGGCCTGCAAAATCTCCGGATCTCAATCCCCATTGAAAATTTTATGGGCCATTATGACAAAGGAATGGGATGGCTCCGTTCTGAACAGTAAACAAGCCATCATAAGCCATTGCTTGTCAGTGTGGGAGTCAATGCGTGGGGAAAATATTTGCAGTAGACTGGTTGACAGTATTCCTAGACGGCTTAATTCGGTAATAGACAACCTAGGCTCACATACTAAATATTAAATTAAACCCTCTCTCTCTCTCTCTCTCTCTCTCTCTTGTAGTATGTATGTATGTGTAGCTATTATGTATGACGTGTTTTAAAAGACGAGGTTGTGTTTACTCTATTTGTTTTGCTGGAATTTGTATATTATTTTCACAGGGCCAGGGACCTATGTATTTCAAAGAATTATACGTATTTTTTAAAAATAATTATGAATTGGTATACCATTTACTTAACCTATACCGTTTTTATTATCAATCATCATTTCATTATTTGCTGCTTGGTTTATTAATGCCTTTACTAAGTTACATTTCTTGAGATCTACCTAAGATTTCATTAGACCCAACTGGTGAAGGGTGCATAGTGGCCCGCCAATGGCTTAGCTTGCCTTACCCGTAGGCCAAGTGCACTTCACGCTTCTCGATTATATCATTCTCATTAAGCCTATAGGCCTATGAAGCAAATAATGACGGAAGTATACCACACCAAGACTGTGGAAGAATTTCACAAATCCTGCTTTATGGTCTTATAGACACCCTTCATAAGTTACAAAGATTTGATGCAACTTGTTGCTGTCTGGAATATAGCCCAGTATGTTTATAAGCCAATAGCATTGGCCTAGCCATTATTGTTTATAATACGTTGCAGTTGTCATTCTGTAGAATCTGCACTCGACAGTTGTAGCTGATAATATCCGACCTGATTATAGTCTTCCATTCCTAAAGTAAAAGTAAAATAATATAAATTAGTTGTGTTTCTAATAGCGAAGATTACTCTTCACCTCGCTTATTTATTCAGTTATTTATTATTTACTTTTCTTCAAACTGAAGAAACCCTCGGGAGACTAGACTTATGTAGCACTAGCTATAACCTAAGCCTAAGCCATAATTTATTGCAAGTATCGAAATCATGATCTCGACTAACATTTGCTTTATACACAAAGCCACAAAAGCTAAAAGTAATAACTTCGAATTCATATCCCAAATGCACCCATTTTTATCATTAGACTATGCTCTGCTCAACTTTTCTCTTGCTCTCCATCGCGATGTCCTCTTTCACAGTGTCCAGACTGACGATTCCACACGACTCATGGAAGTCACGGTGATCTGAGGTTTTCATGCTACAGTAACGTATTTAGTTTTCGTTCAGAAATATTGTAGCGTGAAATATTTTTGGTTTTCAGGTTCCAATATATTTCAATTATAAGATTCTATATAACAAGTGACCAACTTTTCCTCATATATACACTTTATAAAATACGAGATTTAATACTAAGTGGCAACTTGAGAACAACGCTTGTCCAGTACAAAAATAAAAAAGTCACACGAGTTTTGCTGCATACTGTACACTAGATCTACCAAGATCTACATTACTACTACTACTACTAGTAGCAAGCCTACTTCTCTCTTTAGACTTTGGTATACTACCTAGGCTAGGCTAGGCTACACAAGTCACGAGTCTGATGGCAACTCACTGCGGTAAAATCAAACTGGCTGGTCTTACCTATATACTTAGCCTATTATAAAAATTGTAATCATGAAAGTCTATATGGGAAAACAAATCACTGACAGAAAATCAAGCATACCTAGATCTGGGAGTTCTTGGATAATTGTTGACAGCCTAGTATTAGTAGGAGGTACTAGGTATCAGCAGGCATTTCCCCAACGGAGACAATTCACTTCGTTCCTTGTCTTCATACCCAAGTATATGTAGGTGTGATGGGTAGGTAGAAATACCTGGTCACGATTCAAGACGACAAGTCAAAATGGGTTATGGGAAGCACTAAGTCTAGGGAGCGTGTCAGGACCAGATTCAGGAAGCCAAGGCCAAAGTCTTTGGCCAGGGCCTGACATCTATGATCTACCTGCTGCTCTGCTCAGTCTGCTGTCAGTGTCAGACTGTCTGTTAGGAGCGTTACCTACAATTATGATATAATTTTATATTTCTGAAAATACACAGTAGAAATAAGTCAAGAGGTACACAATATTATATGTAAACTATATGGCATGGTACATCTGTGATACGACTATGACGAGACCCAGATAGCTACACATTTATCCGGATTTCATATTAATTTGTTTTGGAGAGAACGAGCAAGTTCTTACCGTAGGAAATGGGTATTTTTAGTCGGAAACTAAAAATGAGGCATAGTGTTAACAATATCGACCTTTATAACTTTATAAAAGCACAAATTATGAACAAATATATTCAAAAGCACATACAGATACGGAGTCTCATGTGCTTTTGAATATATTTGTTCTTCAATTTCTGTTTTTTTTCTAAGTTTAAAACGAGGTAGATATATATTAAGTGAACAGCACCAAGACTTCATGGCTTATCCAAGAGCTCAGAAAATTTAAAGAATTGAAACCTCAGACGTCATTTAACTCGAGACGAAAATTTAAAACCACGAGAAATGGTAAAAGTATTTAGGAGAGAAAGCTCCTCGGAATAAAACAATTAGTCAGCAAAGAAGAGTTATCGGTAGTCCTAACCATTAACATTGAATGAAAAGTTCTAATCTACTATGTATTCTTCTAATAGCATGCCATTTAACACAGGACCTTCATTTTGATCTGCATTTCCCTGTTCGGAAAACATTCTGGAAGTCGATGACTGGGAATGCTTCCTTCCATTTTTTCATTCCTCGAAAAAAAAAATCACTTATAGCACAAATTCTTAGCATCGTTTACAGTCGAGCTTAAGCTTGAATTATATTCTTAATACGTAATTACTAGTTTATACTACTAGAGTAACTGAGTAAGTATAGTTATGCAGCTAGCGTTCTTCCTGCCTGTCAAGGACAAAGTGACGTCACTAATAGACTCACTATCTTGATTACAGTACATTCATCCTGTACCGTATTGTTTTTTTTTTTTTTTTATATAAAATGTAATTAATTAATTTATTTATTTTTGTTTTAATATGTAGAAAAAAATTAGCTAAATTAACAGTAAATGAATCTCAGTATAATTTTCCAACAAAAAACGTTAATTAAATAAACGGATGAAATAACGCTTTTTATTTATAAAGCGACAATACCCCCATCCTATATGGCTAGAGCGTTTGAAACTTTGAATTATGACTCTCTTTGGCAGCAAATAACGATCTTCTCATTGGCTGAAAATCCTTACCCCTAATTATTAGGTGGATGTCCGTGTCACTACTCTAGCTATGACGTCATGAATCACTTTTTTCATTGAATTTGCGCTTTACACCGTGTTCACCTGCTATCAGAAAACTTTAGAACGAATTATCATGAATCTAGGGTAAGAATTAAATATGGAATTACCCTTTATTAGCTTTCATGATTACATTCTTTGTACTAAAGAGTTATCAGTTACTATGTTTAAATATGCATTGTAGCCAGACTGAAGTCAGTGACACCTATAAAAATTTCTTATCCTGCGTGATTAATTTTCTTTTTCTGTTCGTATAATTTATTCTGTCACTAATATAAGTTATTCAGAAGTTTTTATTTTATTGATTGCAGTTCAGTTAATATTGATATAGATGCTTCACCATGTCCCCCTCACCCCCACAGCTGTCTTCATTCATTAATGATACAGCCAATGAGTGGACTTGAATTTCCCGCCATGAGGGATTTTCCTTGAGTGTGTTAATTATTTTTCTTTTTTTGTTAAAATGATGAAAATTGAACGGCTAATCATGAATAATTGTAGATTTCAACTTGGTTGCTTAAGTCAATAAATAAGCTGAATATAGAACGTCATGTCTTTATCCAGGTTAAACTCTGAAGAACAGACGTAATTCCAATTTAATCATCTGTGACTAGTGTCATTTGATGGGCTTAACAGATTGATTTTGAATATTTGTAGGCACCTTTCATATGAAAGCTATATCTTTAACTCTAAAAATTACGATATAAATAAGATGGGCACAGTTAAAGAATGCTGAAATATAGCGGAGTCTTCGATTCTCAGACTCCATAAAAAATAAGGAAAAAAAACTGCACTGCAAGACCAGGACCAGGACTCAAAAGGTAATTTTAATTAGTTTATTCTGTAAGCAACTAATCATTTTCACTAGTGTATCAATCAGTCTTATTGGAAAATCTCAGGGCACATATTCTCAAAGGACCTGAGCTAGAATCGTTCAATCATAATTATAGCACCTAGGAAACTGAGGCTGGAAACGTCCCTCAGATTCCTAAGATCAATTTTTATATTTTCAAACATTCTTCATCTCATTTAAACTTTCATTTCCATCCCTTAAATGTTTGTAAAATTACAGTTAGCTCCAACCAGTCATTGTCAGTTTCCTGTTTAATCCTTTCAGTCTAATATTTAACAACAGTACCTACATCTCATTAGCCGGATGAGTAACGAAATTTATGGGTCTCATGAAATTGAATCCTGTTTTTCTGATTAGTACATAGTTCCTGTACCTATTTCTTTGCTGGAAAATGTAGTGGAAGTAGTTAACCCGAAATGCTTCTTTCCTTAAAAAAGAAAAAAAGAAAAAAAAATCCGTGCACAGCACAAAACTTAGGCACAGAAAATCTGAATTTAAATTCCAACTCACACCAGAGGTTACACTACACTACTAGAAGTCAGTCCGGCAATTAAAAACAGATTTCCCATAAACTAATTTCCTGCAAGAGCGATGTCGATGGGGTTTGTCAATCTGCACCATATTAGTAGGATGGGGATTTTACCAATTTTTTATTCTCGAAGTGGATTAATCAGTAAACCTTTATCGATTGTAGCTCAGTGAAATAATTCTCAATGTCTTAGTGGATTAATCAGCTTGAACGGACCAGAATGATTTGTCTTAAGATGACAGGGAAATTGGCAGCGTTTGTCAAAACTTATCCCAAGTTTAACCGGGATTTAAAAATTATGAGATTTATAAACAAAACGAGTTTCAGCAAAAGAATATACATGACTGAATACACCCATAATTTGTTATTTCTCTTGTGATAAAGAAAAATATCTGAAACTGGACAATAATGCGTATGTCACCAAGTGCATAAACCTAAACAAGCATGAGCCATGGGGCCAAGGCTTCCTAAGCAAGGGATCTCTTAGTGAGGGTCTCTAGCCCCTCTCCGAGAGATGACATCCCACGAGAAGGCAAGATATCCCTAGAAAGTAGGCGCTCCTCCAGAGCTGCATTCCCAGGAGGGAAGCAGAGCTCCTGCCAAACTGGAAAGGTGCTCCTCGAAGAGGGCCTCACAGGAGGGGTATGGACCAAGGCTCTTATCGAAGGCATCCCTTTAGGAGAGCCTCCAGCCTCTTCCCCATGGGTCCCTTCTCAGAGGCAGTCAGGGCCACCCCAGCAGAGAGGTCCTCCTCCAGGGCTTCCTTCCCAGGAGGAGGCAGGGCTCCTGCCGTAGGAGAAGGCGTCCCAGGAAGCGGGCTCACCACGGTGGTGAGCACCATGGCTGCCTAGGAAAGGTAGACCTAGAGGCGATGGCCTCCAGCCCATCCCTCAGGAGGCCTTCATAGAGGCAGGGAGGGGGCCTCCTCTAGGGAGAGCGTCCTCCATGACTGCCTTTTAAGGAGGGAGACAGGTCAAGAAACATCCCTGAAGTCGGGTCTCCTGTCCCGGTGCCCCAGGGATCACCTGGGAAAAGCAGCTTAGGAGGAGGTCCTTGCATGTCTGGGTGGGGGAAACTGCTGGCTTTTCCTGGAAGGCAGCCATAGAGGACAGGCTTTCAGCTAGTTGGGGTGTCCAGGCATTACGGGCTGCTCTAGGGGCAAGAGCCCGTGCTGGCATAAGGCCAGCTGAATCTAAAACAACAACAACGTGTCCAGGCTCAGACCCGGGGTAGGGCCAGCTTGGGATTTAAGGAAAAGACAGCCGCAAAGTAAGGCCTCGACTGAAGTGCCTAGGTGATGCAAGAATTGACCTGGAAAAGTTCGGGTTGAGGATCTGTGCTCAGAATATCTTCTCTTAGAGGCGTTCAGTCAGAAATTGCTCTTGGGATTGCAGTTAACTCTATTGCAAGTGTACAAGAATATCTGTTAAAAATATTAACAAAATTTAACTATAACTGTATCCATCAACATTTCTGAAGGTAAAATTTAAACCATGCCCTACAGTAAATCTTTACGCTCTGCGCATGTGCAATACCATGGCGTTAAGATTGATAAATGTTGGTGTGAAGAAATCTAGGAACTACTATTCGCAATTATAAGAGCTTCGGACAGAAAAATCTGGTCGTTCTTCTAAGCACCTTAAATTTCTCTTTGTTAAAGTGAGTGGCAGGTCCAGGGTTCAGTTGAATGTCGCTAACGAGTATAAAAATAATGTAAGCTATGCATTATAAAAATCAGACTATATTTAGAATTACGTCTAAAATACAATTACTATGGATATTTTCATTCTTTCTGTTAGATCCAGATCTAGATGAAGGTCTTAACGAGACAGGAAGATTTAATTGTTGCTTATATTTTTCAACATATTCCACAGAATATTGCCCTTTCGCATTTCAGAATTTCTGTTTGTTTCGTAATCGCATAAAGCCTAGTATCGTAATGGCATCTGACTACCGCAGTGAAATATTAGTCCTATATAAAAGATGCGTATTCCCTTTACTTGTTGCTTTACTAACGACAGCCGTGTAATCAAAGCAGAGCAGAAATGGGAAAGGGAAGAAAAAACAGCGATGGGAGTGACGGAGGGGACACTTACCGCCCATTTCTTAACAGACAGCGGCTGAAAGGCCGATGCCAGACCGCAATATGAAATTAATTAACATCACTAGATTACGGTGTGAAAGCCATTCACATTTCGCAGGCGCTCCGTGGCAGCGGGCCCGCCAAAAGCCTACGGTCTAAACTCGCCCAATTTAAATCACAATATCCCTCTATCACCCATTGCATCCAAAAGCGCCGAGTTCAAATAAGATTAAAAAGATTTAGGCGTTGAAGGGAAATGTTGGAGGTACAAATTCACCGGCCCGAAATAACATTGAAGTCTACTACGTCCTAGAACGAAGTTCCTGATAGGAGAGAATTTGTCTCGGTGAAAATCACATTTTCTGGGGGGCGATATTGTGAATTCATTTCGGCGCCGACCAAAAGCTGATTTTCCCAATACCAAAGTTTTGTTAACCAAATCAGGTATATATGATGCATTTCTGAAAACATTTAATATGAGAATGTCTGAATCCCATGGAATTTTGGTGAGTGGAAATTTCACACATTACGGTCGGCCGATGCCATATTGCCACCGACCGCGAGAGGTTTTGACAACCTTGAATGACTTTGTAGTTCACGGCGTGATTAATTTCCTTTTAGGCTTTTGCGCTGCTGCTCTGCTCCATTTTACCCTTCTTTTATTATTTCACCATTCCACTAACACGTCGGGGGTAAAACTACCCTTTACTCCCATTGCAACCATGCTGAAGTTGTGGTCACTTAACGAAGTCATATACCAGGTTCTTGAAAAACTTCATTATATAAATCGATTATGATCATTTTAGGACACTGATTATGAATAAACACTACAAATACACAACTCCCACAGCCAGAATATGTATTATATATATATATCATATCTAGGTAGATAATAGGTATATATATATATATAGATGTATATATATATATATATTGATATATATATATATAATATATATATAATATACGTATCTTAGCTGTGGGTGTTGTGTATTTGTAGTGTTTATTCATAATTACTGAACGGAGCGTTCAGTGTCCTAAAATGATCATGATCGATTTGTATAATGAATTTTTTCAAGAACATGGCATATGACTTCGTATATGTATATGTATACATACACACACACACACACACACATATATATATATATATATATATATATATATATATATATATAAATCTCTCTCTCTCTCTCTCTCTCTCTCTCTCTCTCTCTATCTCTCTCTCTATATATATATATATATATATATATATATATATATATATATATATATATATATATCATTAATGGCAATTGTTTATTGAAAGTGAGTTGCAGCTAGGGGCCGAAGGGAAACTGCAAAGAACCTTAAGTAATGCCTACAGTGCACCGCATGAGGTGCAGTGACAGCACTACACCCCAACAGGGAAATTTCTGATATCTCATCGGTCAATTGGGGTATACTGGAGGCAGTAATTATCCATGACAATACTTGGTAGTGACATCGTTAACATCACAGGACTAACAGCTTTTTTATGTAGTCACAGAATTCGTCTCTGTACACAGCGCCTACAAGAATTCAGCGTACAGATAAGTATTTTGATATATTTGTTTATCATTGTTATCTCTAAATATTTCTATGGCTTTCAGTTAAATGAGTTTTGTTTGACAGTCTCTACCACTATGATATATGAAGGATAGTTCTATGGTTGTTTGTATGGTGTTTTTACGTTGCATGGAACCAGTGGTTTTTCAGCAACGGGACTAACGGCTTTACGTGACTTCCGAACCACGTCGAGAGTGAACCTCTATCACCAGAAGTGCACATCTCTCACACCTCAATTGCTACAATTGTTACCTGGACTACAACCTGTCGCCGGAAAATACTCATTCAATATGGAGCGTAACGAAAATTAAACAACATATGGAATTTAGGTTAAAGAAAAGTGCATAATGGTTTACTTTTGGTTTGGTCGAATTCCAGTGCCTCCGAATTTCAGATTCTTGCTACCACGCATACTGGCAAAATCACCTTCAACACAGAAGACGTCCTTGTTGGCCTGTTCAAGTAATCTGTCTGGATTTCTATTGTACAACTAACTCCTCGAAATTTGAATCTTCACATTCTTTAATTTCTGAGCTAAGATAAGCTAGTCTAGAGCATTAAATTTCGCTGCTCTTCTCTCTCCCTTCCCAGGTGCCGGATAATTTGCAGAAGTCTTTGCCCATTGCACTTTCGATTCCTCCTGATGAGGTATTGCTTGCGACACCACCTCAGCCCGTACGACGATCCAGCTGAATAGCAGCCAGATGTAACAGCAGAGGAGAAGGAAATGACCTACTATGAGATTCAGGGTCTCTGTAACACGGTTTTTTGGACTTTGCTCCTTGTCAAAACATCGGATGTAGCTGAAAGTTGACATATGTATATTTTACAACCACACACAAATTTTGTCAGCATTATCAATAACCTAAACCCGATAGTTTTAATTTTTATAGAGTAAAAATGATCTAGCCGACGCCATGGCCAATGATTACGAGCCAAGAGTCGAAAAACATTCATTACGTAAGCAAGGTAAACATCTTTTGACGAAATGTTGCCCCGCCCATCCACCAGACAGAAACTCCATCGGCTCTGAAACCCAAAGACTTTATGAATGACGGAATGATACATAGATGTGGGTGGGGTATCAGTGCTAGCGTAGTAATACTACTGTAGCAGTAGTGCCGCAACAGTATAGAAGTAATATACATGAATTAAACGTTTAGGCCAACTGCTGGGATCCTTGAGGATCATTTAGCACTTCTTACAACTAATCGAGAAATTAGTTTTTATAGCCAGAAGTTAAATTTGCTAATCCAACAATGCCCATGGTAGCCTTCAGTGTTATCCTGAATTATAACGAGGCCAAAGTGGGTGGAGCCTCATGAAGTCATCATTCTGACGATAATTATTGGTGAAGGTCTAAAGCCAATATACGGTACGGCTATTTTTTTTCAGTAAATAGGTAGATAGCCAATAAATAAAAATTGCTTGACATTGGATATAGCAGTTATCAAATCAAGCTTGTCTACTATGTTTTTGAAAATTACCAACTATTCCCTACATCTTGTCAATCTGATTGTGACCTATAAAGTAGACTATAATTTCTTAGGAAACCTTTTTTGGGAGTTAGACTAATAATCGAAGTGTTTTTGTATTTATTAACATATTTTGTTGGTTTGTTCATTAATACAATTATCAGTGGAGAGGTTCCAGAGTTCATAAAGGTGTACTGATTTGCTTGTATTTAAATTTATATGTCATTGTTGCCAGAGGTTTAGCCTTCTTTACGTATAGCCAATCATCCATCGAGAAAGAGGGAAGAAATGCTGTCATAAGTTACGTAACGAGTGCGTTCGAAACCTTTTCTCTGAGTAAGTTGGCCCGTCTTCAAAAAAAGTCACTTTTACATTGTAAGTACCAAATTTATTCAATCTACGTAATGCAGAATACAGTCAAAATTTATGTGTTGATATAATATGTATTCTGAATAAGCGTTATTTTTATGAAATGCATAGATAAAAAGTTATTACGAAAAAACCGTGTTACAGAGGCCCTGAATCTCATAGTAGTTGGGCCAGTTGATCACTTTCTGCATCACCGTCTACGTTGGAGATCTAGATGACTGCCAGGGGCAGCCATTCTTGGCGTCTTTGTCTTGCATACCTATTAATGCATTTTTTGTTAAATTTATTCATTAGACTGAGGATAAAACCATGGAAGTGTTCGAAAGCTTATATATAGTTTTATAAAGTTTGACTATTGCTACCATCAGTATATTATTGTGGACCTTAGAGAACATTCATCTCTATCTTAAAAAAAGAAAAAAGGAATCCCTCACATCATCTCTCTCTCTCTCTCTCTCTCTCTTTCTCTCTCTCTTACACACTCACCTACACACACGCACACATACAGACACATAGGCTATAATCCCCTTTCATGTCAGGAGGGAAGTTAAAAACACGCAAAGTTATTTTACAACTGATCACTGATGGAACAGCTTCCTGACACTGCATGTGACACTGTTGTAAAGGATGGAAAGATTGGGGTGGGGGGTTAAATGAGCATGAGGGGCTTGGGGTAAGTATGGAAGGGGGAAGGTGGGGAAGCAATAGAGAAGGGGGTAGGGGGAACCGCACTAGGGTGGGGACATCATTAAGAGGTTGGGGAGTGAGGGGTATTCGTTAACATTTGTAGAACAGCGCAGGGGATGCAGGCTGGACATCAAGTCTTGGATCATGACGTCATGATTGTTGTTCTTATTGTTCATTATTACCCACAGGTGATTTGTTCTGGCACAAAACATGAAATCATTCAAGCTTGAAAGTATTACCAGAATAATAAATAGGCCACTTAAGGCCGATGGGTGGTTATCTGAAAATTAACCCGGGAATAAGATGGGATACGCGATTAAGCGATTTTTGTTTTAACTACAACATTTCCGGGTAAATATATCCGGATTAAAATCAGAATGGATAGGGCCATCTTTTTCAGCCATGAATTCGTAGTGGTTCAGTATAATTCATGAAGAAAGTTTGTAATCATCTTAAATAATTAAATTTGGCATAGTCTTAAGAGCATACATTCTCTGGCGTGAGATACATTACTGGGGAAATATTTTCTTTTATCTAAATGTTATTCTTTATACAGTCCAGATAAACTTGTAATGATGATAATTCACCAATAAAAGAAAAAAAAATACTAAAACACTGCAGATGACTTGACTTAGAATTTCTGCATTTTTATCTTCTCCTCAACTTTTTTTGGACATTTTTTCTTCTTATCCTACAGAAATCATAAACGACTTGCTCTCCTCCGAAATATATTGCATGTTAGATTTCAAGAGTACGTCCAGGTGGGACAAATCTACATTAGTATAAACCAAGTTACTAACAAAAAGTTCCAGCGGTTTGGATGCTACTGGCCGTTTGCGCATAGGCCTGGCCAGTTCTCAAGGACTTGTCTAGTGAAAAAAAAATGACCCAAAATAAATAAAACTCGTTCGTTTTCGCTGTCTATTTTTCGAAATTGTTTTCATGGATATTTTTATGTATTTTAGTTGTATTAACTTTTTTTTTTTTTTTTTTTTTTTTTTTTTTTTACATTTTTTTAATTTCTTTAAAACTAGTTGACTTAGGCTAATGTGATATTTTTCCAAGTTTTATTTTATGATGCACAGTTTTGTCACGATATTCGTTGCATTACGTCTAATTTTTTTTATTCAGTGTCATGAAAACAAGCTTTTTATTCTAATTCTAATAATAGTGCTTTGCTCCCTTACCGTAATAATTTCTAGTCGAATGATGAAGGCTTAATATCAAAATCAAATATTGTCCTCTAAGCCGCGGTGTTATCATTTATGTTCGTAATTAAACGTCTTTTGTGACAGTTTTAGCAATAATAATTTTTCTTTCAAGGGACGAAAAATTGAGTATCCCCATATAACACACAATGAACTTCGTGTTATCAACAAGGAATGCTGGTTATTATTGAAAGAAACTGTTGTCTAGTTTTATAGCGAAGGCAGTCAACAACCTGAAACCCTGTTAGAGCGTTCAAAACAGCCCCTGAAATAATAAATACGTAGATACTGAACATAGTGACAAAAACATGAGAAACATAATTGCTAACGCTTGCTAAGGCAACATTTTCTGTCGCACTTTTCCCTGCAGCGCAAATAAAAGAAAATGCATGATGGAAATTTTGTAATTTTACCCAAAATTCTTGTTCGAACATTCTCAGATTTTATTCGATGCGAAAAATACCTGAACGACTAAGCACAAGTAAGCAAACTACTATAAACAAAAGCACGACTTTTTCATAGTGGAATTCAACGAATTGTATTCTCTTATCTAACACCTCTGTTAAATTCAATATTCAGTTGACTGCAGAGTAAGTAAAAGCAATATTCCACTCGAGTTGTAAAGTTACATACGTCCAGTCATTTATGTTTCAGTAGCTTTATAACGCTTCCTATAAAAATCAAGTCCAGGAATAGCAAGTCTTCAGAAATGTGGAGTGTTCAGTTATCTCCTGTCCTTTGGAAGCTGAACTCGAATTGACCTTTATTGTCTTTTTGTGGAAACCGATAAACTACTTTTGACCAAAATTGGTTGATCTTGAGTCCTCATTCCTCCACCCCACCTCCAGCCCTCCCCTTAACACACACACACACACACACACAAGTATACAAACAAACACCTTATTTTCAGTCATGTTATGTGGTCAGTTTCTTGTTCTGAGAAAATATCATTCCATATCTTCCAATTAATATATTTTATGAGACGAATACAAAATAAATGAAAGAATGATTTTATGAAGTTTTACGACTCGCCTTACTTGACTGACATTTATTCAAATTATTCAAATTCTAATATTATAAGTAATGACGTTAATTTGATTACTTTCACAAGAATGATACAAATATAAAGAAATTACTGAACAGTTGAACAAAACTTTCTGCAGAAATGAAACTCTTCATGGCTACAAATTTAAATATGTTTAGTACAAATATATTCTTACAGTTTTTACAGGAAAATTTGCAATTGGAAATATTATTATCGAACATACCATGAAATAGACATCTTTTCATTAAAAAAAAACGCAAAAAAGACAATACTGGAGTTGCCATACAGAATATTTCGATCTATATGAATCTAATGAGAAGTGTCCGATCTTTTCTGTGAGAATCTGTTTGCAGAAGTCAATTACTACTGCAATAATTACAAATGCTACTAAAGGTGCTGTCACACTAGCGAAATTTCAGTCGACTTTTTCTGAGTTTGTCGTTGACTTTCCAAAGAAATCGACGTCATTCCGTACCCTGGTTGTCACACACGTTCTTCTCCATACCGTGGTTGTCGTCGTCAAAACGTAAACAAACCATATGAGCTGTGACCTCCCGGAATGATAAAACAACTATGCTTTATAACACAAAGCAGCTAGTAGGTCGTGCTTGAATGTGTTTAATGATGCTGCATAGAATTAAAAAAAAAAAAGTCTTTGGGTTCGGTCCTGGTTAAAAAGGCGTGAAAAGTTTTATTTTAAAAAAATAAGCTAGGGCTAGCCTATATAGGCTATATGTAACCTTGTTTACACAACCACAGTCAGACTGTATTATAAATTAAGCTATAAAAACACTGCGAAAATTTCAAAGATTTTTGTTTATATTATTTGCTAATGTCCCCCCCCAAAAAAAAAAAAAAATCAATGAGAGCAGACTTAGGCTATATAACCATCTGATATTCACGATATGGCATGCTTATCTGTATAAAGATCAGCAAGTTCAGGAAAGTTTACCCCGAGTCGCGTGGTGATCTCTTAGTCATTTTTTCATTTAAGACACTTTTTCATAAAACTATCATGCTTATGGTCCCATAAGCATCGTCTCTTACCCATATCTTCGACCAAAAACTGTTCTGCCAATCTTGTCCACTGTACCAAGAACTCCATCTTGCATCTGATCACTTGAAATGCGCGCTCTCCGAGATATAAACAAACAATAAAGTCGACGGTAGCGATGGGTTGAATTCGATCGGTACCGTTTTCAAAATTCGTGACGAAGACACCAGAAAGTCGTCGTCAAAACATGAAAAGTCGACGTCAAATTCTAAAGAAAACGGAAATTTCGCTGGTGTGACAGCGCCTTAAGACTCCATCTAAGGTGACGATTCATTGCGTGCACAAGTGTAATCCCCATTAACTTGCTCGCTCACACGCGCATGCACTTACGTACACCTCACCAACACAAAAAGACACCAAGTTGACATCTTCCTGCAACTGGCTTCTCACGTTCCCCTAAAAGTAGCGCAGTATGGCCGGATATGACACCAGGTCACACCATGTCAACAAATTATTCCCTGCCAATGACCACAGCGCCGGGTTTTATGGGCGGCAATTGACGCTTTCTCTCCCCCTCTCCTGTTTCTGTCTGTTTGCTTTTTTGTTGTCAGGTGGGACGGCGAGAAGTTCTACTGGAAAAAGGCACACACACACACAATATATATATATATAATCATAACTTCAGGAAAGCCGAAGACACATGACGAGCTAAAAGGGTTTATTCGTTAAGAAACGTTTCGCACAAGGAACTTTGTGCATCATCAGTCTGTTAAAATAAAAGTAAATTTTAAATTAATAAAAGCAAAATACAAATAAAAATTACAATCTAAAATTTCAAATTTAAAAATTATAATTTAAAAATTAGCATAATTCAAAGTTAAAAGTGAAATAAGAACATTAAATCACGACTAATAAAACACCAACCATTCGCTAAGAAAGGAGGAGAGAGAATGACTAGAAATGAGATTGAGGTCAGAAAGAAGACTATGCCAGGTATAGCGGAGACGATGAACTACCGCTATTCAATGAGGGAACAAGTCTTTTGATAAATAATGAATCGAGTGTTGTTAAATACTCAGAGTCCTTATTGTAACCTAAAATGGAGAAGTGCTGTTTCTTGACTTCGATCTTACATTTGATGGCATGATTTTTTATATTTGAATGCTCTTTTCTACTTAATCTCTGGCAAGTTCTAAAACTATACCCCATGTGGCTGCAATATCGCATTTGCAACAGCCTCTTGGCAGGTCCAACGTAAATACCAGGACATCCTGGGCACGTAAATTTTATAACAACATTAGACCTCATAAAAGGCTGCAGACGATCTTTAAAGCAGAACAGGGAGCCAATTTTACTCGGGTTATTTGATATTAATTTTAATTTTAAGCATGGAATTTCGCCTTCAATGATTTGAGTAAGTTTCTTTGACAGTTTCAGGTTGGAAATATAAGGAATCGAGGCATACATGAGTTTCTTTGGAACGTCAACAATCGGTGGTACTGGTTTCAGATATTTAGTTAAAATTTTGTTAATTATTTTCTGAACTAAGTCTTTGGGATATGAAAATAATTAACAAAATTTTAACTAGATATCTGAAACCAGTACCACCGATTGTTGACGTTCCAAAGAAACTCATGAATGCCTCGATTCCTTATATTTCCAACCTGAAACCGTCAAAGAAACTTACTCAAATCATTGAAGGTGAAATTCCATGCTTAAAATTAAAATTAATATCAAATAACCCGAGTAAAATTGGCTCCCTGTTCTGCTTTAAGAATCCTTGCAGCCTTTTATGAGGTCTAATGTTGTTGTATAAATTTACGTGCCCAGGATGTCCTGGTATTTACGTTGGATCTACCAAGAGGCTGTTGCAAATGCGATATTGCAGCCACATGGGGTATAGTTTTAGAACTTGCCAGAGATTAAGTAGAAAAGAGCATTCAAATATAAAAAATCATGCCATCAAATGTAAGATCGAAGTCAAGAAACAGCACTTCTCCATTTTAGGTTACAATAAGGACTCTGAGTATTTAACAACACTCGATTCATTATTTATCAAAAGACTTGTTCCCTCATTGAATAGCGGTAGTTCACCGTCTCCGCTATACCTGGCATAGTCTTCTTTCTGACCTCAATCTCATTTCTAGTCATTCTCTCTCCTTTCTTAGCGAATGGTTGGTGTTTTAGTAGTCGTGTTTTAATGTTCTTATTTCACTTTCAACTTTGAATTATGCTAATTTTTAAATTATAATTTTTAAATTTGAAATTTTAGATTGTAATCTTTATTTGTATTTTGCTTTTATTAATTTAAAATGTACTTTTATTTTAAAAGACTGATGATGCACAAAGTTCCTTGTGCGAAACGTTTCTTAACGAATAAACCCTTTTAGCTCGTCATGTGTCTTCGGCTTTCCTGAAGTTATGATTGTATATGGAAGTTCCTGCATATCCTGTATATATATATATATATATATATATATATATATATATATATATATAATATATATATATATATATATATATATATATATATATATATATATATATATATATATATCTTGAACTACAAATGTCCTTTAATATCTAATTCACTCTACCTCGGAATTAATATACTTTCATATATGTTTAACCGAGGGGGAATTTATTAAGCGATAATAGAATTGCTGACCGACAGGCGCGAACCATCGACCTCTCAATTCCAGGACTGGCAGTGAAGCCTGAGCCAACTTTGCGGTGGCGAGGTTGGCTCAGGCTTCACTGCCAGTCCTGGAATTGAGAGGTCGATGGTTCGCGCCTGTCGGTCAGCAATTCTATTATCCAGCTTTAATAAATTCCCCCACTCGGTTAAACATATATGAAAGTATATTAATTCCGAGGTAGAGCGAATTAGATATTAAAGGACATTTGTAGTTCGATATATGTATATGAATCACGGTAATGTGATAGACTTATATATATAATATATTATATATATATATATATATATATATATATATATATATATATATATATATTTATATGTATATATAAATATGTGGTATATATATGTATATATATACATATATATATATATATATATATATATATATATATATTTATATATGTAATATAAATATGTGTATATAGTATATATATATATATATATATATATATATATATATATATATATATATATATATATATATATGATATGTATATATATGTATATGAACACACACGCACACACACACACACACATATATATATATATACATATATATATATATATTATATATATATATATATATATATATATATATATATATATATATAAATATACACACCTCCAACTTCCGGAGCAACAGCTCGAAGACCAATCCGAGGCGGGTCAGGGAAAGGCACTATTTATATGCATTTTACTATAATAATATGCCGACGTTTCACAACTCCTCATAGTTGCATTTTCTAGGCTGCAAACAGTGAACTTGCCAATCAATAAACTAATAAAATCAGAATTCCAAATTGTAATTAAAATAAAGCATTCGGATAAAATGACTGACACAGTTACTAAAAGAACAAGCAAATGGCTGGCGACAACCTACCCGGAAGGTACTCTCAAAAACTTACAACAAACTATGAGAGACAAAAAGAAAAAGGAATAATAAACATAGAGGCAGAAACAACAGCTCGACAAGACTACAGGCAATGAAAAATTGTGTGGACGATGTTTGGGAGTTTAACGGTGTTATGGTCAATTTGATAATAACAGATTCCAGCATTGTTAAATCGTTTTCTTTTTGTATCTGTCCTATTAATGAGAAGTCTTCATTGTCTATAACATTTTTGCATATTTAGGAATGGTTTCTGATATTAGATTGTTCACGGCTGGACAATCTGCTCCCGGTTCTGAAGCTGACTCCTCTGTGAGCATCAATGCGTACTCGCGACAGCCTCCTCGTGCATCCCCCTGACTACATCTGGGGCACTTGTATTTATATATAACGTTAGATGTAATTAGAGGACTGAGCTTGTCTTGAAACTTGAAGAGAGAGCCAACTATTCGGGGATGGATTCTTTGGAATGAGTTTCAGGTTGAGGGCAGGTAATTAATTTTGAATGTCCTTCTGAAAGAGTCATCTTATATATAGGGGAACGCCGGGTTGAATATTTATAGCTCTTGTTATTTCAATTTCACATTAAATGCTGTTTCTACCTTACTCCACAGGGTGTTTACTCTATCATCTAATTGTCTGACCTTTCATGAAGAAATGAGAACTCTTTCAAATTATTTCAGGAACAACTGTTTTCCATCAAAGCTATTCTTCAGACAGTTAAATAGTATGTTGAATAAAAAGATGACGCCACCTACTCTATATTACACTGTTCCTAAAGTGAATTTGTACGCGGCGTTCCCCTATATACAACAAGAATCTTTCAGAAAGGTTCTCAACACCATTCAAAAGGAATTATCGGCCCTCAAGCTGAAAATCATTCCGAAGAATCCATCCCCGAACAGTTGGCTCTCTCTTCCAGTTTAAAGATAAGCTCTGTCCTCTAATTACATCCAATTACATCTAATTAAAAGAGTATTCTGTATGTATTCGTGGAGCTGAACTGTATGGCATATGCTAAGTGACAGTTCCCCAAAATACCTGTTGGCAAAAAAAAAAAAAATAAAATAAATAAATAAATAAATAAAAATGTTTTGTATAATTTTCTTTGGCCACCCAAAAAATATATTAGCCCCACCCATGCCCCCAACTGATGGAATGCCAGCTATGCCGATGTCTTACGCTTAACTTTTTTTTTATCTTCTAGGTTGCATAGATAGGCTTATCTATGCCTTGCTTCATTTTATGAAAAATTTGGGGGTTATAGAGTTATGCATTAGAGAATGAGAGTTCTAATCCTGTAAATGCCGACGTTAGTGACCATTGTCAGGATTTCTTTGTATGTGGTTTCACATGATAGTATCTATGCAACCTAGAAACTAAAAGAAAGTTTAGCGTAAGACAGTGGCGTATCTGGCATTCCATCAGTGGGGGCATAGGTGGGGCCAAGATATTTTTTTTTGGGGGGGGGAGGGCAAAGAAAATTATTCAAAATTAATGTACTTATCCTGTGGTTAGCAAAAATACACTATTCTCGAATGTGAATGAAGGAAAATAAGATAATTAACAAAAGTTCCTGGGTTAGAATAATTCGGTAAAAGCTACAATGAATTTTCGTTGACGTTCAAGGAGTCTTCGGAAGACAGGAGTGCGAATTGTCCTGACTTGCAAGGATTTATCAGAAGACTGTGTGAGGGGAATTGATGTCAACTTGCTAGAACTACTCAAAGACAAATTATATAATTAGCGTCGAATTGCTGGGAATTCTTGCGAAAGGTTTTTCTTTAGAAAATTCTTGCTCACTTGAAAACCTGTGCTGATCTGCAGGGAATTCGTTGGTATATCTCAATGTAAAGTCGTGCTAATTAGAAACGTTTACCCCTCAAAGGAGGGTAGACGCTCCAGACTCACTCCCTTCAAAGGATGAGTCTGAAACTGTCGTTTTCTTAGAAAAAAAAAAAAAAAAAAAAAAAAAAAGCCACTTGTGAGAGCACCTTTCTTCTGTCATTAACGAAAACCATGTTTTAAACATGGTTTCGTGATGGCAGGATGCTCCATGAGCACAACCCGGTAACAGCAGCACAAAAAAGCAGCGCCGCTTTTTCCTCTGCCTGCTGTTCGTTCGCAGCGCTGCTGTCCGGGACGTTATCAAAAACAGTGGCAATATTCATAGGAGCAATAATTCCAGCGGCGCTAGGCGGCACAGGTCAGGTTGTTGCCCATTAGCGTTTCAGCTCGGACTATGTGGCATGAATTTTTGAAGGTGTTTATGCTTCGTCTGCTTTTTGTTTTACTTGTTCGGTGCGTCATCTACTGGGATTCTATTGACTTTGATCTGCTTCCACTTCGTCTTCGTTTTCACTGACGTTGGAGAATAAAAGGTAATGAATGTGAACGTTATCTGACAATTTAGTTTAACTGATTTCGGTATTTGCAGTCGCAATGACTGAGGTCACCGACGTCGTAATTGTTGATAAATCTCAAGAGGGAATATTGAGCAATGGAATGAAGGTGGAAAATTGATAGCAAAGATGAAAAAAGCTATGCAAGCTAGTATGAAGAGCTGAAGATATTGCAAAGGCAACAGCATTAAATACTGGAAAAAGAAGAAGAGGAGGTTTTATGTAGATAAGTATTAAAGGAGGCGTCAGTAATGAGAGTAAATATTAGTTTATGCCAAAACGGGTAAAGCTGATGTGTTTATAGCACAACTAATTTTACAGTCACTTTTATGAATATTATCCAAGATTTTCTTTTTCGGTAAATCCAAATTTATTTTCATTTGTCTTTGCCATATATAAACAAAGCAGTTTTTACCTATGGTAAATATTGTCTGATTAATCTTGATATGAATCTGACATCGAAACGGTCATGATCATCAATGCGGCAACAACATAGTAATCTGTAAAGTATGTTGGAGGGAGTATTGGATGTAGCTTACGTAACACCCTATAAGCCACCACGCCCTATATCTATTATGTAGAAAAGTCCCAAAATGACAGAACGGTCATTGTTTAAAGGAAATCCGTTTGTAGTGGCATGAAGTGGAAGGGAATAAGAGGCCTGGCGTGGACCTATGGACTGGGACCTACCATCAGTAATGCCTCCGCGGTTACTCCGGAATTCTCTTCTTCTGCAAGTCCTATACTCCTCTCTCTTTCACGCGGCGTTGGGTCTAACAGCTTTCCACTCTGGTTAGACTACGTTGCTTCCTGTTCTTTTTTTAATTTTAGCAAGACGTTGCTGTCTCTCTTTATTCTTTTTATTTTCCGCGAATTCTATCGTCTTCTTTATAAAAGAGGCGGCAAAAAACTTTCTCTTCTGGGTTAAGGCCGGTTCACCACACTTCTTTCCGCCATCTTTTGCATAGGTTTCTCAGGATTGGTTTATCTGTGGGCATTAGAATACGGATGAAAAAATGTGGCCGTTGTTACAATTATCTAGAAAACACTTCTTTGATGATCACTCAGGCCCGATCAATGATGAAAGTTTAGTGTCGGGAAGAACTTGGCCAAGTCAGTGAAACGTAATTTTCCGAGTTTTATTTGAAAGGACTTTGTTTTCCCGAATAGAAATGCTGTCCAAGTCACTTTTAATGGGTAGTAACCTTTATCATAATTTTCATGATTTTGACAAAAGTTATTTCATTTTTAAAGGTTGTTCATTCCATAGATATCTGTAGACTGCAAATATATTCAGCAATGTTCTTATCTTTTAGCCCCGTCTTATTTTATTCCACAGGAAAATGAACTCATGCAGGCCCTTGTTAGTCAAAATAATGAAATTGTAGCTGATTATAAGGCATTAATAATGGAAATAATCACAATTATAATTTACACGTATGAAATCTTAAAGAGTTAAAGGTTATTACATAAACTACATAATGTAAGGAAGAAAAATCAAATAAAGGAAACACTCCAATAACTAACGGAGGGCCAGACCAAAATCCCATAGGCCTAAATCGAAAAGAGGCAATAGCAGCTATGCCTAACACTCCCTTAATCAAGTACCATTCATGAAACCATTATTCCTACTTAGGTGATTTAGTTTCCCTGATTCAGGCTGGTGCGAGAACCCGCACTGGCATAAGGCCAATGTAATAACAAAGCAATACAATATTTCATGAAAGTTAAAGGTACTTTAGATTTTCACGATTCTCAGTAATAATAATAATAATAATAATAATAATAATAATAATAATAATAATAATAATAATAATAATAATAATAGTAATTATTATTATTATTATTATTATTGCTAAAATGAGTGAGTCTTCATAATGGACAAGTTGAAAAAAACTAAACCACCCAAAACCAGCTTCACAGATTAAAAGGTACATTTGTGAAGACAGAGAAAACTGTTGGGGATAAAACAAATGAATGAAAATAGTAGTAAACCAATAAACAGATTAATATATTCCTGAATGATAAGAAAAGCCATTTCGATATGATGGAGCGCTTAATCATCAGGTTTCAAATAATTAGGCACAAAAAAATATTACTACCTGTGCCAAACTAACTATACTCTGTTTTTTTTCATCTGTCCATCCGCCTGTGGTGTTTTTGTATGGTAACACTGCGTCCCGGGCTTTAGATAGTTACATTCAGCTTACATTCAACGATTATAATAATATCCTATTTCGAATTTTAACGGTGTAATTCGCATTCAGTAAATTATTAAAACATTTTTCAGTTGCAAATGTACACCCAGATATCCTTTTATTTACCTAAAACTTACACATAGCGTAACTATCTAAAGCCCGGGACGCAGTGTTACCATACAAAAACACCACAGGCGGATGGACAGATGAAAAAAAACAGAGTATAGTGGCCCATCAAAGAATCACAATTAAAATGTAGCTATTTCTGTGACGGTAATAGATAACAAAATACATCGAACAAATATACATCATTAGCCATTAGTGATGTGATTTGGTATTATAAATTATGTTTTATCTTTGTTGTTAGATGACGTTGTCACTTGCGATAAACTAACTATCCCATGTGAAATGAATTTTTAGAGAATGATAGTTGCGCGTAAAATGCATTTTATAGATATAAAATGCATTTTATATCTATGGCCAAATTACCTGCAGAAACAATTGTCGAAGACCGATGCGAAAAAAGAAACATTTGAAATTGGAACTAGAGAATAGCAATGCATCGGAATCGTCGAATGTGTCTGAGCATAGGTCATCCACTTCTCAAAACCATAAGGGAAACTTATCTGAAAAGCCTTTGAATTATGTCGCCTGTCTAGTGACCTATTTCTTTTGTTAAATATGGAAAGGATCTTTAACTCAGATTCTCACACTTCTCCAGATACATATTTCAGATCAGTTCGAACTGCCGTTGGGTTTTATGCTTTGCCATTCCTTACCTGTTGCTGCCATCTTAGGTTATATCTTTATATGTCTGTAACTGGGACATTTACCTACCCCTTAAGTTCCTTCGTTCTGAGTCCTGAAGCTTAGGAACTATTCCTTGTCTTGGGTTTCCTTTTCCTGTTTTTGTGTGTGGGGGAGGGGGGGAGGAGGCAATTCTAGAAGCCTCTGACCTCGACGGGTGTCCAGACTTCATATAGCTCTTCAATCCTCCCTGTCTTAGTTCCACTTATTTGCTCCTTTAAATAACTTGACACTGCCAGTTCCCCTCAACAATGTTACTGGTTCTTGACGCTTTTTAGGTTCTGACAGAAACATGGTAATGCTCTACCTCATTTCCTGGTTACCAAGCCATTGTTGCTTACCCTCCTCTACTTCTTACCTTCTAGAAAAGGAAATCAGGTCGCTTGTGTCGTCGTTAAGTCGTTCTCAAGTGGTTTATTAAGCACCTGGTTTCACATTTTCATACATATCTTACTGTCTGGAAGCTATGAACACTAGCGTCAATTAGTTTTATGGTTCCAAAATTTAATATCAATGTCATACATCCTAAAAGGTTTGTTTTGTTATCGCCTGTGGAAGATGGTCTAGACACGTTTTAATTTCTCTCTGAATCTTTTCTTTCAATAGCTCAATCTGGGTTTCCTAATGCAACAAAAAGTATGAAAGAAATACTATACGTGACAATAAATGCAAAAGCCCCCAGACTAGGGAATCTGTTTCAGTAATCAAACTGGGAAAATCTACTTTTGCTGAAAATCCTGATAGAAAGTAGAATTGAAAGAATAAACTGGAATATGTACGTTTAACATCAGGTGACTCCGGCTAAGCATGAAAGACATCAAAATATTCAGTTTTTTCTTTAATTCCCATAGCTTTCAAGCAAAAATGAAATATTTTGACCATTAGATTAGTTTTTCTGGGAACAGAGGATGTCAATTAGAACCTTCTCTAAGACGAGATAAAACATACCAACAGCCTGCGACTATCTTTCTCTCTTTCTCGGCCCAAAGAGAAGCATTGCCTTTTATAAAAAAAATGACCTCACAACAAACCTGAACTTGTGATGTAAACGAAAAAGTCACCATGAGACCGAGGCTCAAATAGTGATTAATAATTTCGAGATTCGTTAAAAAAATTTGCCGAGAGGAATTTACAGATACTGATTGTCGATTTTTTTTTTTATATAGCTACCTTATGCTGTTGATTTTTGCTCTGGTGGCTTTGTTTTAGCAATATCTCGTTGAAATAATTTCTTAAAAACGACGACAAAACAAGGATAGATTCGTATACCTCTGTGTTGATAATAAAGAAGACGTAACAAAAGACAAATAGAAGCGCTAACAAAAAATGCAAGATCCTTAGGTAAACGCGAATGTTTCACGTCCGCCTCGTCAAAAGTTTAATTATCCAAGGGAGTCGGTTGAAATAACGGCCGCTGGAAAAGGCGACAGAGACCTACGCTGCGTTGGCGCGCGGTAAAAGCTCTGAAATGGCGCGAACGATCCTCCAAAGCAAGGCTACATCACAGCGCTGCATAAATGATAGATCCCCTTTTAAAAGGCGTGTCAAGTTTTAAACTAGAACACGGATTCCATTATCTCTTATTATGTTGACAAAATTTTGATGGATGCCTGATTTCCCTCTGGGAACTTCGGGGAAGGGGAAATGGCGGGTGGGGGAAGGGATGGGGGTGTAGGGGCGTTGGGCCGAGAAAGGTGGGAGTTATGCGTGATGAAGACCGAGTTTAAAGTGAGAGCGGGACAACTGACAATAGAGAGGGAGGGGTTGTAGGGGAAGGGGTTTGGGGTTGGGGGGAAGGGATACGGAGCATCCTGTGAATAGGGAAGGAGGGGAGAAAGGAAGATGGAGACTATTGGGAATAGTGGAGGGGAATGAGAAATGGAAGAGAGAGGCCACAAGGAATTAGGGAGGGCGGAAATATTGAAGGAAAGGCAGGCGGATAATTGAGATGAACGAAATAAGTCTGTAATTCCTCTAGAGGTGAAATCGAAGATATCTAACAACGCAGAATGTGAATATTGGTAGCCATAATGGAAAGTCTCTTTGTTGACTTTTACAAACTGACGTCAAAACCGTTCAGCTCATTAACAATTAGACCTCACTCCCTAGAATAGACCACTTAACCAAAAAGCAAAAATAAAAAAAGAAAATTCTTGCTATTTTTTCACAAAACATTCAGACAATTCATAAATAACTAAGAATACTAAATGTAAAAATTAATCCAGAGATGGTAAGAATAAAAGGGACAAATCACGAAATACGGGGCCTTATGAAAGTTACGTATTTTGGCACAGTACAATGGATTGAATAGTCTTGTCACACACATAATAATGCATTCACAGTAAATAAGGTAATCTGCCATTATTTGGAACAAAAAGTAAACCATTTATCACGGATTCTTTTTTTTTTTCAAATTTTGGTCTTCATTTTCCTGAAAGGGAACAAGAATACCCATATTTCTAAATGCTTGACTGAAATGACGTATCTTCGGCGGTCATCCATATATTTGCATACCACTGACAAACTTGCTGGGAGTGTAGGTGTTACTGCTCCTTCCTCTTCTGATTTAAGCTCTGGTGTGCTATAGTAAATTCACATCAACCGTGCAAATATTTGATGTCTAGGCCAGTCCCTAACGACACTCCTGATTGGCTGTTGATAAGCCAATGACAGGGCTGGAAATTTTCAGTTTCTCTCGAGAGTTCACATGGGCAGGATGTATGTTCCACCTCTCCTGAAAGACGTATCCCTCAGGAGAGGTGGAACATAGAACCTACCCATGTGAACTCTCGATAGAGACAGTTTCCAGCCCTGCGATTGGCTTATCAACAGCCGATCAGGAGCCTCGTATGGAACTGGCCTAGCCATCAAATGCACGGCTGATGTGAATCTACTATAGTGGCTTTCTCCTCAGAGAGTCTTCTCATCATACTGAAAGTTTTCAGCAACAACTTCGTGCTAGCCGCACAGGCAACATCTTCCTTGAGTAACTTCCCTACATTCTGTTGTGACGTTTTCAGAATCACCAACCCATTCTTGCTGTTGCTGATTGTGCTTCTTCTGGGTAAAGCTCTGTATCCTCCCACGAATCTACGTTTTTCCCTTAGCAAGTCCCAAGATAATCTTAGGAGATAGAAAACCTACTGGAAAAATACCGGTTACTGCGATGGGCTACTGCACATCGCAGTAACCGGCATTTTTCCAGTAGGTTTTGTACCTCCTAAGATTATCTTTACCTACAGCTGAGGAAAGCTCTCTAGCAAGGATATCATCCGCCATTAGTCTTCGATAATGCTTCTTGAAAGCAAGATAAGCAACGCCAAATTTCCCAATTTTCATACTGATGCATTCTTATGGCTTGCTGTCTTTATATCGAAATAAATTCAGTGTAGCCCATTGTTGACCTCCATGCTTTCATTTGCTTGCAAGAGTATACATGAAAACGAGAGATATTTATCTATACTCTCATCTGTCATGAAACTGTCGGTAGAGCTTTCATGTAAAGCTCTTGATCATTCCTAATGGTGACCAATATATTATCATTCAAAGCAATTTCTTAATTAGAGCCACATATATGAATCTGTATTGTCATTACAAAGGGGACACTCGGCTCTTGGCACTCAGTATTAGGGAAATTTCGGCCGATCCAGTCAATATATATTACTTGCTTCATTATAATACTTGTATTGATCTGTCTTGTATTAAATCTTTATTTACTGGATTTTTTTTTCTTCAAACTAGGTTCATTGAAGCACTGGTTTAGCTAGCCTCCCTAAGCCAACCCTTACACGGGAAGCCATAATTTAGAAATATTTTACTTGCTTGGAATATTTTCAAGTCTTCGTTACCAAGTCTTAGAAAGCAATTATTAATTTGTTACTTTGAGCTGAATTAAATTTAAGAATAGTTTGTAATCCATCTTTTGGGAAGTGAACATTAAGAAAACAAATATTAACTTACTATTTTGAATTGGACTGAATTTATAATAATTTGCATTCCATCTTTTATAAAGTGAACATAATGAAACATTAATTCTCATTCAGTATTCCAATAAATTCAAATAAAGTTGTGAGTATTTTCCATTTAGCATTTCGATAAAGGAAATCAAGAGCCGGTTGTTTATCAGTAAAAGAAAATATAAGGGAGTACTGAGAAGCATCGTTCCCAGATTACACGGAAGACAGTACCGCATCATTTTGTGGCGGCATAAACAATTCCAGGAAGAAATTCTTATCGAAGAGCAACAGAGCCATTAAGATCCCATCAATGGACGGGAAAAATCGCTCGGTTTTTATTCAGATTTTTTGTCCGGGGTCGTTTACCCGTCTGTAAGTAAAGACGTCAGGCTTTAGGCCCGACGTCGTCCTTCTAATTTCTGGCGCTCCCTTGTGACCGGCGGATTTGACGACATGCTGTTGATTTCGCTCTTCTCCTGTTCTTCATTTGTTCAACACAATTAACTCCGGACACTTTTTTCCTTTCGCTTATTTACGAGTCCCTTTCTTTTTCCCAGAGGTTTTCGCTCACCTCCCAGCATCTTCGCCAAGGTTGCGATTAATTGGGGGGAATTCGAACGCTATCTTATGAGAAGCCAATAAGCTTGCGACTAATTTAGAGAGGATCTGAGACTATTTCCAAGCTGTCGATTGTCACTTGTCTTTCCCATTTATCTTGATCCAACACTCTTACGGAGAGGATCCAATACTTTTACCAGACCGTTAATTGGCGCCTCTTTTTTCCCTATTGTTTAAAGAGGCAATGTCTATGTACAACTTCACAGAGGACTAAGACCCAGCGGCGTGATGGTCTTCTGTGTAGAGATACGGCCTTTGCTCGGCAACAGGGAATCAGACCATTAAAGTACCAGCGAGCGAAAAGCTCCTCTTCGGCATTCTCTGCCTCACGGGCAGCAGTTCATTTAAATATACAACTAGTTTCCTCTACGGTAGGTGTCAAAGACAACGCCAGAATGCTTCTGTAAAAAAAAGATGTTAATTGGAGAGGATTTGAAGAAATACTTGATTCGAATCTCTTTATCGATTAACCGAAAGGGGATTTTCGATGTTCCACTTTCAAAGAACTGTTGAAAAATTTCTGATGTATTACATCGTCATGGTCTCTCATTACAAAATGTGAAATTAATCATAAACACATCCTACAGATTTTCTCTTTATCGATTTTTTTTCACAATTTAAAAAATGAAGGTTATTAACCAGAACCCAGGACAAAAAACTCTGTGTCCCATTCAAAGAAACTTAAAACTTTCATACTCTATTTTCCACCTCAGGAGACCAGCCAGACTATCATCGTTCTTTAAGCTTGTTTGAGACAGAACGTGTGACGTGATTTGAAAAGCAAGAAAACGACAGGAAATAAAATGATATAGAAAAGAGAGGGAGCGTACTCGCTTAGTTGTGGAATTACGCATGATGCTGTATCCTGGAATCGGCTCGGTCCATATTGTGGAGGTCGTAAGATTAAGGCGCTGTCACACGAGCAACGTTCTCGTCGGTAAATGAATGTTAACAAAGCCGCTTTTGTCGTTAGAGAGAGAGGTGACGAATGAAGGTGGTGTCACATGACACCTCTGACATTTTTTGGCATCATGTAGTCAGTCAGTCAGCTGGTGTTAAACTATGAAGTCAGGCAAGTTACTTCGCCAACGTGAGTGACGTCACTTTGTGTAACAGAAAATATTTGGTCATTTGTTATGGTAGGATAAAAGAAGTCCTCCTTATATTGTAACCTTCAGCAATTTCGTGTTCAGAATTGAAATAATAATAATAAAAAAAATGCTTTACGCAACTAGGAGACCAAACTAGGTCTCGAGCCTTTCACAAACCTAAAGGAATAGCAATGACGTTTTGGCGAAACTAATCATTTATGTCCTTCTTTTCCGGCCGAATTGAATTATACTCTAGTTTCGTGTTGGAGTTCAACAACCTCTCCCAAAACTCCATCCCTACTGTAAGGACGAAACCAGTTATGAGCCGGAAAAGGTCTAAGCGTATGGCCTCCGGTGTTTTAGTATAATTTTGGGTTATTACAAATGAACTTCCATCGAAAACTAATAGCAACATGTTGTCATTACGCTTCCAGATTTGAGATTAGAAACCAAAAGCTAAATTTGAGGATTATGAAGACACAACAAAGTATGAACCAGAAAACAATCCAATGTTATTGCTGTTTCCTTCTATTGAAAGCAAATTGTGATACAGCAATTTGCAATCGTATTCGTATCAGGAACTTAAAAACAACATGTAAACTGCGATATATTGAAATTTCGTTCTCAGATTCGAGATCAGCAACTCACCCTCCCAAAGAGGGTTCTGGCCTTTCTCAATTGAAAGCCGATTTCAAACCAGCTTGTTAGTAGATATCTTGGAGTTGTTTTCCGTGATATTTTCCTTGTTCAGAAAGTAAATTGCAGTTAGTCGCTATTTAGCACTTAGATTCGAGCTACAAAAAGCAATGAAATTGTTTTTGCCATCTTTGAAGATAAAACCATATTAGTTACCATATAATGTCGAAAGGGATGTCCGCGACGATTTAGCAGAATATTTTTGGCGACTGCAAGTTTAATTTCTGATAAAATTACATTATAGTCCACTTTCCTTATCCAAATTAAAGACTTCCATCCCCAATTCCTAAAAAAAGAAGAAAAAAATGTGCTCCTCATTCCGGAGACAAATCCAATCCTAAGCTAATGAAAAGTCCCCCGGGACAGCCATATTTAATATATGTACTCCGATCGTAAATCCTGCATTGCAATACGTTACCATTTCATATAGATATTTGTGAGTAGCAAAGTCAAGAAACTGATCTTATCTGGCTCGAAAACAGCACCATTGGGATATCTTACGCGTTTACGCTTAATTTGCGCTTATTGTAATTTCTAGTTATTGCAGTAATAAGCAATATGTTATAATTTCGCATTCAGGTTTGAGATCCCCAAAATATAGTTCGAGATATACTGATATTAAAATAACGGTATTTGAAATTGTACGCACACGTGTGTCGTAAGAGTAAACAATCTAACAACATGGTCACAGCACATATATATATATATATATATATATATATATATATATATATATATATATATATATATATATATATATATATATACATATATATATATATATATATAATATATGTATATATATATATATATTATATTATATATATATATATATATATAGGCTTAAGGCTAAATTTTATTGAGAAGTCGGCGTTGCCTTATTTTTATAAGAATATATCTTTTAATCCATATATATATATATATATATATAATATATAATATAATATATATATGGATTAAAAGATATATTCTTATAAAAATAAGGCAACGCCGACTTCTCAATAAAAATTTAGCCTTAAGTTCTTTAATCTTTTTATTCACATTAATGTGAAATTCTTTAAAAAAAAACAAATGCCCTTTGGGACAAGGACGGCGGCCATTTAAAGGCGATCAACTCTAGTACAGGCGTAGGATTCTCAATAAACGTCAAATTCTGCGAGGCTTAAAAACAAATGCGTACACACGCGTATGTTCATGTACATGTGCGTTTTTACTAATATAAGTGCCTATAGGTTTGTCTCAAAATGCAGCTTTACCTTCTTCACGCCTCTTTACCAATTTATATCCACTTACTAGACTGTGTTTATACATACTTGTGATTCTATAGGTCAGTGTTTGTTCATAATCTACCCTCTACAAGTCTGTGTTCATTGATAATTAATGATCTGTAAGTATTTCTTCGTATTTACCATACGTGTCTGTTTACGAATTCATATACGCCAAGTTCATGTATATCCACCGTTCTTCAAATGGGCTGTAAGAGATATTTTATGCAAATCAGTATGAAAGTCAATCTAGAAATGTTCAAGTTGGGTGATCCAAATTTCACGGGAATTTCGGGTGGGGGTTGGGGGGGGGAGAGCGTTCGAAAACGCACGAACGAACATCGTGGTTAAAGAGGGAGGATGAAAAAATGGGGGTTGGCTAAAGACAGCAATGAGAGTCAGGGGCGGTGCCGAGGGGGGAAGGGGAAGTGGCGGGGGTCGGAGGGGTTGTGGAGTTTAGTAAGGGGGAGAGTAGTGGCAGCGGTAGTAACGCATTATGGCTGATGATCGTGGAAGTTCTTCGTCGAGTCAACATGATTAATGCTGCTCATATCAGATTGCTCTGCAATATATTATCATAATACGTGCCTTCCGAGGGAGCTCTTATGGAATTTTTAGGTCCTTCAATTATGCATCGACAGCCGAGTAAGTAGGTAAAGTCAAATAGAAATCATCGTCTGGAAGTGGCGGTGAACATAATGAAAGGTAAACAAAAAAATCCTCTCCCGTGATTGGCTAGGGAGGTCCTCGTAAGGACCAATAAAGTCCTCGGGTCGTGCCACCTCCTCTGCCCGTTCTGTAATGTAACATTTGCCTCCAGGAGTCAACTTGTTTTACAAATAACACACTGATTCCTACGCATCTGTGATTAATCTTAGGGTGGGCGATGGCGCTGCAACCCCGCACTCGATAGGTCGCCCAATTCGGCCCTTATGCGAGGAGCCGCCGAGGATCATATTCCCGCCGACGGAAGGTCGCGCATAAGGCGGTCTGGCTCGAATGGCTCCTTCTCGACTTTTAATCCTCGCCAGTATGAAGTGGTCCCAGTTAATTTTTGAGAAGTGTTTTAATAGTCAACACTGTTTCATTAAAAGCTGTTTGTATGGCCCTTCACACGAAAAAACGCCGGCAAGTTGCTAATTGAGAGAACAAACTTAGCGACGGGGAGGGATTGTGCCACCCGGCTCGTCCCGTCACGGACCCACAATGCCGAGGACCCGAAAGCTTTTTACATCATTATCACGTGAGACTTGGAATCTTGGAATTGTGCCCTGGAATGGTCGCCCCTGAGAGAGAGAGAGAGAGAGAGAGAGAGAGAAAGTGAAAGAGCGAGTGAGGGAGAGAGAGAGGGAAAAAAGAGAGAGAGAGAGAGAAGGAGGAGGAGAATTGAGTGGTCTTTGAGCGCGAGGAAGAGTGTGAAAGTGAGAGCTAAATGTGAGAAGCCCTTAATAAGGTGTTACTTAAGAGATTGTTGCTTTCGCGAAGAGCTCTCGAAAAGGAGCGAACCACCTTCCCCAAATGACTCCATGATGCCTTATTTAAAGGGAGGCGTAAATAGTAAAAGGGGCGGGGGAGGAAGGGGGCTGGGGTGGGGGCAGGGAAACGAAGGGTGAAAAGGGGAACGAGGCGAAGATTTTGGAAGTCCCAGTTTTGTCATCGGTCTATGGAAGGACACGGGTTTCGCTTTAGACTAATTAACGTCAGCTTTTGACGGGCTGGTTTCGATGGCACTTAATCCGTTCAGAAATGCGGAGACGCCCTCACAGAGGAGATGAGGACCCATTGTGGAGGTGGCATAAGCAGCAGTCCGTCATGTGTCGAGATGAGACAAGAAGTCGTCTTGATCAATGAATGAAGAAACAGCATTTTCTAATTTTTTGTTCTGATGTCTTCTCGCGATGGTTCCTTTGGCACCGTGTCAGGATGGAAAGTACGGTGATAACTTCTGCTTGGTCGAATTATTCCATATGTCTAATAATCCGCAGGTAATAGAGATGTACCACTGGATATACAGTAACTGTCATTTATATTAATGAATAATTCCGCCCTTTTAATCTGTTTGATTGTCTGTTTCCTTTGTGATAGTCAACCAGCCATTGACTTACATTATGTGTAAAGAGAAAGGAGGTAAAAATGTTCTAAGGGGGGAATGTTGTTCGACCCCACTCTTTCAGGAGAACCTGAAGTGTGTAGTAAAGAGGATCAGATTCCTTTGATGATAACCGACTCATCTTTTGGTTCATCAAAAGTCAACATTCCCAGACACACTTAAGAAGCTAAGGAGGTTCCACAGTTGAAAGGGAGAAACAAAAGATGAAAGGAGATGGCATTCACTCACTAAGCACAACGTAGGACGATCATGTTGGCCGGGGTAACAAGCTTACGAATGAGCATGCCTCCGCCAAGCTACGTAACGCAAGAAACGAAACAATACTCAAATGAACAATAGGGCTAGTTGGTTTCGATAGCTACAAATATTGAGATCTCCAACTTTAGCTCTCGTTGATAAATATTTCATTTGTATACATCACAAGCTCTTACTTAAATTCATAAAAATATCGCTATTGGTTCTTCAGGTCTATTAACTATTAACTGCTTTGGCAGCAGTAATCGATAAAGGTAGAGAGAGAGAGAGAGAGAGAGAGAGAGAGAGAGAAGAATATTTTGCATTAAGTAGAGGTATCATGATTGGCAGTGCCTCCCAGAATAGGAATGGAGAAACAAGGAACTATTATTGTTGTTTAATCGTACTGGAAATGCCTGATTTTAAGTTTACCTTTTCCGCTGATTTTACCTGGAATCGACTAGTTGAGACAGAACCTTTGGAGCGTTGAAGGAATGAATGAAAAATCCACCGAGAAGAGAGGTAAGGGATGCTTAGCCTTTTTGTTTTATTTTTCTTTTAGTTCTTATGGAATGATATTCTAGCTCCATTACGTAGTCCAGACTTTTAAACAAGAAGGTACAATACAAGACACGAAAAGGTTTCTTATAAGTAGGCTAAAAACGTAAGTATTGAGAGAAGGGAAGTTATACGATTAAAATAGAACAACGGGACAACTATCATGTCTCGCTGTTAATGTTAAGCAAGTATCAACCCATTTATGCACTATTTCATTCTGGCAGTAATGCCCATTATGATTGATTTGCTTAAGTTTTTCATTGATGTAAACGGTGGTATTAACCCGGTATGTATCCACCTCCGAGGTGCTAGTACTAAACTTGGCGGAAGCTCCCTGAGACTCCTTGTTTAGTATACTAGCCCCTCGGGGATCAAAATATTATATACACCCATTTCTATCTTCTGTGGTCTACAAATCATATCGATGAAATAAACGATATCTTCGTGCGGCCGTCTACCTTACTTAGCATGAGTTTGCCCTGGACTTTGACAAAAGTGGATACATACCCAGGTTCTGTTTGAAGTTAGGTAAAGGGAAGGTTAATTTATGACGCATCCCTGGTGAAATAGGTTGACCGAGATGGAAGCCTAGGCCGATGCACGCCGAGAATCCTAGTCCTATGCAGTCTACATTCGCACCCTTATCATCTTGAAATATTTCAAAGATGTAAGTGGGATGAGTTTCTTTCCATCAAAATGCAGACGTTATCTTTCCTGCGTAGTGCAGAATTCCGTGGACGTCTTCATGGAAGTGAAAGTCGACTGAGTGAAGCAGGATGTCACAAGAATTTCCCCTTTCAGAGATGTATGGTGTCAAAATAATTTTCATTAAATAAACGTTAGTACTGAAATATTGGTTTGGGGCTATACTATGCAGACTTCCTTGGTGTTAAGATGGGGAAATTATTTAGTGATTATTTCATTTAATCCATTTTCAATATTGAAGTCAGATGAAACGGGGTTCTTATATGAGTTACGTATATAAATGGCAAAAACCTGGTTTAAAGAAAATTCAAGAAACTTGTATTCAACGCATATATTCACAATTGTTTATCTATCTATTCACTATCTTGATTCAAGTATCTTAAAAAACCTGAGGGGAACGCCAAAAGAAGAAAAAACACTAGAAGAAACCGAAAAAGACTAGAAATTTCGATGAGATCCGAGCGTGGGCCCAGGAAGCAGCTTTAAGATTCCTCTTTATGAGAACCGACCTACAACTTCTTCCGATTAGACAATGGTGGAAAGGAACCTGCTATTTAACTTGAATATGATGTTAAAGAATGACTGATGAGTTTTTTTGGGGGGCCTGGCCAGAAAGGGCCATGATCTGAATAGAATAGACCTAGGTGCATATAATGTATACCTGATAGTCATCTTTCGTTTCCTTGGGTTTTAGCACCATTATTTTTCGAGTCGAATCTTTTTTTTGTATTTAGTCTAGGCCTAGGGCAGAGAAGGGCATCGACTTTCCCCATCCCGTCAACTTTTGATCAAGAGAGAGAGAGAGAGAGAGAGAGAGAGAGAGAGAGTAGATAAGGTCTAAAATACCTTCCAGCTAATGGGTTTAACACTGACCCACCTCTAGAAGGGGGTTTCACACGGTGAGTGAGACATGTTGGCCAACACGCTCCTCAAACATCCTACACAACATATTGGAAGAGTTTTCACGCGCACAGACAGCCAACCTGACCTCAGTGTCCCGTCAACCGGGATAGTGGATGCCCTCAAGGAAAGGAAAAGGAAGCGGTCAAAGTGAACAAAAAGGGCTGGTTGCTGAAAAGGGACCAAATTTCCCATTACAAACTTAATGAAGGAGCTGAAATTACACCCAGCAGATTGGCGTAATTATATACGCAAAGGACATTGTAGCTCGATATATATATATATATATATATATATCATATATATATATATATATATATATATATATATATATAAATGAAATCCATCATGATTTCCCTTTTTTTGTCCTTAAAGACGGACGTGTCACTCATTCTGCAAACAATAGGCGCAGTCTGTCACCGGAGATACTATAGTGTCTTTTGTAAAAGTCTACGGTTATATGAAAAAACTTTTCACTTACGTTTAATAGTCTATTTTCTTTTAAGTCGTTCAAAGGTTCAATATTCAAATGTAATACATACTTTCCAGGACCGACTGTCTTCCAAAAGATATACTATTTCTGAGGATGAACATCACACTTCACAAACGGTTGTTCTTCAGCTCCAGCAGTTTGGGCGTACAAGACTAAAGCAACGATCTTCATTTAGTTTTCGTTCATCGAACAATAATTTATTCTTGTTATGCAGTTCAATATACAGTTGGAAATTTCTATTAACCTTGCAGATATGCTTATGTAAGATAAGAAAAAAAATCTTTTTTAAGAAAGATGTACGGAATATTGTGAAGAAAAAAATTGTAGATCGCCATCGAGAAGAGTCAGCGAAGAAACTAAAGTTTGAATCCAAAAATCAATCATGATTGCTAAAAGTTAATATCTAATAATTGAAACAGAAACTTTAAGAAACTCAGAAGAATGTATCTTCATAGCAATCTGAACATAAACACACCAACTTAAAAAATAAGAAAACTCTCTCCGTGTTCTCGTCTTTGATCATGTGACGTCACACATTGGCGGGAACAGTCAACTGACTCTCGCAGATAAGGTGGACAACCGGCAATCGTGCAGCATCTCGTTGATTGTTCCTTGTATAACAGTAATATTTTGATAAGTGATTATTGCGCGGCAACTTAGCATCGGGAGAACAACCATATATTTGTGTATGTGGACATGCCAGAAGAGTGAAAGCGGACATCTGTAGTACCTACACCTTTCGTTAACGCCTGCCAGGACCCACGAAGGCCTACTGCTCTCCAAGCTCAGCGGATCATCTAACTCCGTAAGAAGTACCGTTCCAATCAAGAAGGAAAATAAGCTTCTGGTTAGAGCACAAACCATTCACAAACAAAATACCGAGAGAAAGAAAGAACAAGAGATTTTGATTCGCTGGACTAGTGCCCACCTACCATCGAGCTGGCATAATGTAGGTAAGTTTGTTTTACGCTACTGAAATGGAGATTTTTCTTTCGTATCCAGAGGTTGTTTGAACTCAACATTAAGAGTGAGGTGGGTTAAATGATTTTTAAATATGTAAATCATATATAATTCACGATACGTCGTGTTCCTGACATGCTTAATCAAACATCATTTGACGTAAATCAAATTCTAACTGTTGGAGTGGGTAGTAGCGTACTCTTATAGGCCTAGTAGTAGCTGTTACAGATGCCGATAGCCTTGGTAGTATAATAGTAGCATCTCTTAATTTAGTAAGATGTCGCTACAATATCCCAGTAAAACGAAAAATTCAGTTGAAATATAAAGAACAGGGTGGATTTTGTCAATTTTGAAGAGCCCGATGGAGCTACATGGAGGGAAAATAATTAATTTCATCAGGAAACACTCGGGGTAGGCCTAGGTGCTATCTTGTGATCATGTAGGGCTAATGGTCGGTAATTCTGGCTTATCACTATTACTCCGCGCCTGCTTTTACCTTGGAAATTGTTTTTTCCTAGAATTTTAGTGCTTTCGATGAAGAAGCAATATTAATCTTTTGGGGGTCAACTGTTATTTACCTCGTATCTCTACCCAACAATTATGGGGAACTTTGGGAATTCGGGGTTTTGTGTGGGGAACACACGTTAGCCAAGCGGCCATATTCGTGTTCAGGAAGAGGCCGAGGGATATGCAAACCCTGAGGGTGCCTTATATAAGTTCCACGAAGGAGAGGGCGAGAAGAAAGTGGGGTACTTGATGGCGGGGTTGCACAGTGTGCCAGAACAGTAATTTATTGGACAAATTAATTTTTGCTTTCACATCCAAGTATCTTATAATTTTCTATTATAAACGTTTAGAGTATTGTATTTACAAACATATGTAATAATATGAGTGATACGTCTATCCAATTTTTGTGTATTTGGTAAAATATAGTTAGAACTATATAACCTTTATATTTGATACCTTTATTCAATGCAGAAAAAATAATAAAATTATGAAAAAAAATAAGATTATTTCCATCAAATGCTGTCTTTGAAGATTTTACAATATAAATTATTTAATGAACGTAAAAAATAACATCTGG
>NC_061104.1:8657742-8698026 GCF_015104395.2 Macrobrachium nipponense
TAAAAAATAACATCTGGTTATACTATATACTAGAATATAGAAATAAAAGCATTTAATCCATTAAAAAAATCTAAAATAACAAGGAACTTTAACTCGTATTAGGACTGCATGATACAAATCAAAGGGTATTTTTGAACGATTAAATTTTTTACTTCTTCAGGTAGTTCAGTTTTTACAGGTCTGTCTACTTTTCTTAAGAGAACTTACAAGGGATCAGATGGACAAAGTAATCTTATCATAAAATCTTCATTTGTCTTTATTCGTGATGTTTTCATTGTGATAGATTCCCTAAACTTCTTGAATTCTTTATCCTTTGCTTCTTGTGCCTTCTCAGATAATATGCCAATTGGCAGATTGAAGTTGCATAACACTGAAGCCCCATGAATTAACAACCGATGCAAGCTTTGGGGCATGTAGTACCAGTAATATTTTGTACATAACATTTGCAGTGTCCAAGCAAAACCTTTAAAATTTATCTGCGTCGATATCAAGACCAGTTTATAAACAAAGGATTGATCAAGGCCATTAATTTCGAATGCAATTTCTGCACTCTTGAAAAACCTGCGAGCAGTATTCCCTCATTAGATGTAGCATTCTTATAGTCTCATTTGAGAATTGCATAAATGGATGAGTAACGAGAAGTGAATTTCCAGCACCTGAAAAACACTTCTCTAACTTAAGAGTGAGGTGGGTAAATGATTTTTAAATATGCAAATCATATATAATTCACGATACGTCGTGTTCCTGACATGCTTAATCAAACATCATTTGACGTAAATCACAATTCTAACTGTTGGAGTGGGTAGTAGCGTACTCTTATAGGCCTAGTAGTAGCTGTTACAGATGCCGATAGCCTTGGTAGTATAATAGTAGCATCTCTTAATTTAGTAAGATGTCGCTACAATATCCTAGTAAAACGAAAAATTCAGTTGAATTATAAAGAACAGGTAGGATTTTGTCCATTTTGAAGAGCCCGATGGAGCTAGATGGAGGGAAAATAATTCATTTCATCAGGAAACACTCGGGGTAGGCCTAGGTGCTATCTTGTGATCATGTAGGGCTAACGGTCGGTAATTCTAGCTTATCAATATTACTCCGCGCCTGCTTTTACCTTGGAAATTGATTTTTCCTAGAGTTTTAGTGCTTTCGATGAAGAAGCAGTATTAATCTTTTGGGGGTCAACTGTTATTTACCTCGTATCTATACCCCACAATTATGGGGAACTTTGGGAATTCGGGGTTTTGTGTGGGGAACACACGTCAGCCAAGCGGCCATATTCGTGTTCAGGAAGAGGCCGAGGGTATGCAAACCCTGAGGGTGCCTTATGTTCCACGGAAGGGAGAGGCTGAAGGAAAGTGTGCCAGAACAGTAATTTATTGGACCTTTCACATCCAAGTATCATTTATAATTTTCTATTATAAACGTTTAGAGTATTGTATTTACAAGCATATGTAATAATATGAGTGATACGTCTATCCAATTTTTGTGTATTTGGTAAAATATAGTTAGAACTATATAACCTTTATATTTGATACCTTTATTCAATGCAGAAAAAAATAATAAAATTATAAAAAAAAAAATAAGATTATTTCTATCAAATGCTGTCTTTGAAGATTTTACAATATAAATTATTTAATGAACGTAAAAAATAACATCTTGGTTATACTATTTTACTAGAATGTAGAAATAAAAGCATTTAATCCATTAAAAAAAATCTAAAATAACAAGGAACTTTAACTCGTATTAAGACTACATGATACAAATCAAAGTGTATTTTGAACGATTAAATTTTTTACTTTCTTCAGGTAGTTCAGTTTTTACAGGTCTGTCTACTTTTCTTAGAGAACTTACAAGGGATCAGATGGACAAAGTAATCTTATCATAAATCTTCATTTGTCTTTATTCGTGATGTTTTCATTGTGATAGATTCCCTAAACTTCTTGAATTCTTTATTCTTTGCTTCTTGTGCCTTCTCAGATAATATGCCAATTGGTAGATTGAAGTTGCATATCACTGAAGCACCATGAATTAACAACCGATGCAAGCTTTGGGGCATGTAGTACCAGTTATATTTTTGTACATAACATTTGGCAGTGTCCAGGCAAAAACCTTTAAAAAATTTATCTGCATCGATATCAAGACGAGTTTATAAACAAAGGATTGATCAAGGCCATTAATTTCGAATGCAATTTCTGCACTCTTGAAAAACCTGCGAGCAGTATTCCCATCATTAGATGTAGCATTCTTATAGTCTCATTTGAGAATTGCATAAATGGATGAGTAACGAGAAGTGAATTTCCAGCACCAGAAAAACACTTCTCTAACTCTTCAATGGAACTAGCTGGGATCGATATCAGAATCACAGGGTTGGCTTTTAAGTGCTTTGCTGTTGACCCACTGATGATCTCTGTTGCAAATTAGTAATTGTAGTATAATCAGGAAAGATTTCCTTATGCAATGGCTCCATGACTTTCCTAATTTACATGTTCTAGATATTTTCATGCCCAAAACGAGGCTAATCCTTTGAACAACCTTAAAATCCAAAACTATTAGCAACCCAACCCCCTTCAACTTTTTAGGCTTAGATTTGCCACAAACCCCTTGAAAACACCATGTAGTATTAATATGATGAAGTACCTACTCGTTGGCAGCTCTTTGTCATCCTATGCCGTTTGGTTACTCAGACCCCCCGGTTGAATGGCGCCATGATAGGGATGGTAGCGCTTCAGTTATTGCCCACAAAAGCTAGAAGTGAAAATTGGTGCAAAGAAAAATATTTTTTCTTCTACACAAGTTCTAGTATAATAAAATCCATAATAGATACAAAGCAAACGCAGGCGAAAAACTGCCGCGTACTTTTTTTGTTGAATAAGATAAATATTTGAAGTACTTTTGTATATATCTACTGTATAACATGGATTAATTGCATGTTATGCACACTTTGAAATGCTTAGTCACAGAAATAACAAGTAGTAAACTTGTTGAAACTCTCTTATAAACTAATGTTTGTTTGTTTGTATGGTGCTTTTTACGTTGCATGGAACCTGTGGTTATTCAGCAACGGGACCAACGGCTTTACGTGACTTCCGAACCACGTCGAGAGTGAACTTCTATCACCAGAAATACACATCTCTCACTCCTCAATGGAATTGCCGAGAATCGAACCCGCGACCACCGAGGTGGGACGCCAATACCATACCAACCACGCCGCTGAGGCGCATATAAACTATTGAACCACAGACCTAATATCACAGATGCTACATGCACACAATTCTGATGTAGACTAATCACTAGCGTACTGGGAGAGAATGTACTTAGCCGATTGCGTCTAATAACCATAGCGCCAGTCTAACCCATACTCCTTAAATAATAAAATAATATACGATTCCCTTTCTAAATACCATTCTAAATTACGTTTTTAATATAATTTTGATAAAACTAAGCAATAATTGGGGTGGGTGGGGAGGCTATGGTGTTGAAGGTACGACTAAGTACGAGTTGGTAAAGAAGTGTTGGGGATGTTAGGTTGAGAGACCGAGACATAAATAACAATTGATCAACAAAGACTACTTCTACATCAAAAGCACTAAAACTGTGGGAAAAATAAATTTCCAAGGTAAAAGCAAGCGTGGAGACATCACTCAGAATGACCTCCCCATGAATAAGTTTTGGACAGTGACCGTAAAACACAAAAGCGCTTACCTCAAGCAATGAACGCACGAGTTTTCATTCTTTTCTCATATGGGGTAGGCAAAAACCCAATGTTCTCAATGAAGATTGCTTAACGACGGTATATTGCAAATATTTTGATGTAATTAATGCAGATATAAACTGAAATTACGTTAATTAACACATCTGTAATCACATTCAATTGGGGAAAATTCGGCTACTTTCAGAATAAAAAGACCACGGTGTCGACCGTAACTCGTAGTTAACTAATGTAAACAACGAAATTGGCATCGGTGTACTAATTTCAGGCCTGTGATTGGTTGAAAGAATTGGGGGGGGGGGGGGGGGGAGGGGGGGGGGGGGGGCTGAACAGCGCTTCGCTTCTTATCCCCAATTTTATAGATTCTTGGCAAAAAAATTTGTACTGGCAAGAAGGGAAATGATGCGCTGCGCGCGCTCGCCACAGCGGTTACAGGAGGTTAGCAATGTCTAAGAGGGTGGCGGAACGGCCCTTCGCGCCTTATCTGCAATTTTTAAAAAATTAACATGATTGTTTGGATATGTTCATCGGTCTATCACCCGGAAAACCGCCCCACTATTCCCCTCACTTAGAAATCAGTGTGTGAACCAAAAGCTCCCCTGTAACATAGCGCATGCGTCGTAGCATGTATAGTAGTAGTAGCAGCTGAAATTTGACTGAAACGACTACATTCTCGGTTTATTTGTTGTCCATTTTCTCTTGTATTTCGTGTTCCAAACGTCATATGGAACAAAAATAGCACAATAACACGTTACAACCTTCTCCCAGGTGATTTACCTCACCAATAACCCAGCTTTCCCATCAGTCCGGTTCGTCACTTTTTTTTTTTTAACCCGTTCCGTCACCACATAAAAATATTAGAATGCAGCATAAAATAGTTGTTTTGGAGGACAAAACGTTTATCAGTTTATTACGTTTTTCTTATAAAGTAGCATAATTTCAGCGGAACGCTAAACCTTTAAATATACTGTAGTGAACGCCCTAAGAAATAAAATCCGAGGTAATGGATTAGATTGTCTCTCTATCCATTTCAGACCCTATGAAACATCTTTTCAGGCGAACCAGGGAAGTGCCACGTAGATCATTAGAACGAGTGTGGCTGTCCCAACACTCGTTATTCCCTCCCTACCTACTTCCTTTCCTTCTGATTAATTTGGTTATAAAAGTTGTTTTGGAGGACAAAAACAGTTTATAACGTTTGTCTTACAATGTAGCATAATTTCAGCGGCACGCGAAACCCATAAAAATAGTACTATAGTGAACGCCCTAATTAGTGAATATCGACATACAACAAAAGTGAAAAAATAAAAGGTTGGAGGTGTATTATCGCAGACTAAGGAAAGCGGGATTAATGGTGACGAAACAGATTTCACAATGGAGCATCCTTGGTGACGACCTGGGTAGGAGCGAGGCCACCAAGAGAGAATGCCTGTTCGAGGTTTTGTGACGTACGTAAGCAAGGATAGTCCGAGCGGCCAGTCGCCAGCACTGACTACGCTGCCAGACGAAAGAATAGTAAACAAAACGTTACCAAAATATACCATTTTTGGTTTGCCAGTCAATAATTTACTTATTTTTCTCATATACACTAATTAGTGTACACCAAATAATACTTACTTGAAACACAAGTTATGAGATTAATATAAAAAATGGGACCAAAACAATTTATTTAATTAAGTGTATACCAAAGAAAAAACATGTTTATCGTTATTAAAAAAAATATTTATACATTAACAGTCAAATTGCAAGACGGCAGTGCATTGGTTTACATACATCACAAAAAACCATGGTTCATTCTACTGACATGTAAATGAAACAATTCTCTTACATACAGCCATTATTTGGTAGTTACATTTTCTAACTTTTACCTACATTCATGATTGTCCACTAAATGTAAAAATTTTGACATTTTACAAATCTTGAATAAAAGGGTTCTGTAATTTTTCTAAGGGTTAGTAAAACTTGAATGTGATACTCATTGAATATTTGTAAAACTAAATGAATGGTGCATAATGAATTTCATTTTACAAAATATTTGCATCAAAGGAGAACCGACTGAAATTCATTGTTTTATTTATAACTTTATGGCTAAGTCAATTATTCCTGATACATTTCAACAAATTTACTGAGGCATACACGAAAAAAGAGGTTTGTTACTATAGTCAGTTGTGGAGTGCTGGCAAAATAGAACACTGCTTTCCCAATGATAGAATTATGTTGTTACAATGCAAAATACGGTTAAACCTATTTTTGATAAACCTGTAATTACTTTCTTCAGTGTGCAGTGCAGAACATAAACTTTTATGCTTTAAGTGAGAATATGTACAACTTATTTGAGTTTAAACTTTACCTGTTCAACATAAAATCAAATGCACCTGTTGCAGCTTCACTACTGTCAAAGGCTGAACCGACAATATTTCTGCATTTATAATGAAAATATGGTTTTAAGTGAGTTTCATCCACCATCAGTATCACTATTTTGTCACTGGGTAGTAATGATTTAGTACGTTTACTCTTAATGCACATCAGATAGTTCGAGTCATTTTGCTCTGATGCTGGGCAGACCTGTTTGGAAAAACACTCTCCTGATGGTACAGTAACTTGAGGGGAACAACTTTATAACAAAAACACAATATTACCAGCTCTGGTGAATAATCAAATGTATTCAGTTATTAAGTACAGCTGTTTAAATACGAATTTCAGCACAGGCAAATATTTGAATGACTGACCATCTAAAATTATTGCCAAAAATGAAAACTAGTTTTATAACAGCAATGCTATTGCAGTGTTAGAAATACAGGTAGATCTAGGGTACTTATCCACGGCGGCCTAGACTATGACAGTTGCAGTTTATCTAAGCAGTTTTACCTACTGAACAAGAATTTTTAGAAATATTTATTCGGACGACTGTAATTAAGCCCCCAGGGGCCAGTACTAAACACGGTGAAATTGGACGGCTCCCAATCCCTAGTGGATGATCATGTCGTATCCGCGGTTACGTTCCTTGCAGTATATGCGGACTGCTTCTGTAGAAATACCTAGGAATATTGAAATCTAAGTGACTACTTCAGCAACATGAAAAGCATGTAGGTACTGCTACTGTGCAGTTAGCTAAGCTTAACTGAAGATAGGGCATTGTGGCATACAATAGCTATAGCATTTCATTAATCTGTACTCAAGTTTCACCAGTGGAAGACGAAAGATGGTCTTTTAATATTTTTATATGTATATATGAGCACTGAAACCTAGTAATGCAATGAGGATAGGTTACGTTAGGTTAGTTATTGAAATTTCTTCTGTAGGCTCCTGTTTAGCACCTGTAACCCTTAGAATACTAGCCAGTCTAATTTTATTCACCTTATATCAATCTAGGCCCAAAAGGTTTGTCCCTTACCTTTGACGACTGTTTATGGTAACTTGCCTATTTCCTCATCACTATACTTAAGTTGTGATGAACCTATAACTTATATGTCTGCGTTAATGTAACTCCTGAGTACCTTGTCTGAACGTTCTATTATTACACAGTTAGGTATCATGTTTGCAATCTTCTTACCTGACACAGGCCCTTGTCTCAATCATTGCAATCTAGGCTACAGCATGCTTTGCTAAATTTCTTCTGAGGTTTCTCTGCACTTGCAGTACGAAGGTTTACCCACGATAGGTTTACTTGTTGGATCATGGATGTGTTTGCTCTTTCTTTGCATGTTGGTAGCTCTTCAAATGCTGCTCGACTTAATTAGCTACTAGGTACTACCATTTTTAGTCTTGTCTATTATGACATTTGACGGGTAAGTTGCCATTTCCTAAGCTCTTAAGACCTGAACTGGGAGTTCTTTAATATAGGTAGCTACTCTGGGAGATTTTGACATAGTTAGGCTACTCTGGGAGTTGTTTGACATAGGTTGGGTACTACCTTGGGCGTTGGTTTGACCATAGGTAAGGCTACTCTCTGGGAGTTGTTTTGACCCCATGGGTAGGCTACTCTGGAAGTTGTTTGACATGGGTAGGTTACTCTGGGAGTTGTTTGACCATAGGTAAGCACTCCTGGATTGTTTGACCATAGGTAGCAAACTCTGGGAGTTGTTGACATGGGTAGGTAAACTCTGGGAGTTGTTTTTGAATTGGGTAAGGCAACTCTGGGAGTTGTTTGACATGGGTAGGCTACTCTGGGGGTTGTTTGACATGGGTAGGCTACTCTAGGACTTGTTTGACTTAGGTAGGCTACTCTGGGAGTTGTTTGACATGGGTAGGCTACTCTGGGAGTTGTCTGAAATAGGCTACACGTTGTTTGGAATAGGCTACACCGGTGTTGTTTGGCATAGGCTACACTGGGAGTTCTTTTACATAGGCTAGCCTATATTCGACTCTGAGTCTAGTTTGCATGAATTCCTACTAAAATTCAAGCTAGACTAAACCAGTCTTAATTTATATTGCACCTGACCTTGTTGCTCACATCTCCTACCTAAAATGCAGACTAGCTAGTACCTATTACAGTGAACTTATTGCCGAGTTTATCTGCTTACCATGGTAAGTTCGTCCAGTAAAGGACACAAGATGTATCCATGGCCCGCTACCTCATTATACCATAAAAGTTTTATGGTCCAGTTCAAAAGTAAAACAGTGGAACCACAAAAAAACCTTGTGTCCAAGTGATGTATGCTAAAGAAGCTCAAGAGTCGGCTGTTGAGAGAGTTGCCACTCGACAGCTTCAAACTACTAGGGTCTCCCCACAAAGACAATACACGAAAGATGGGAAGCTCAAGCCACAGCCGCATCGGCCGCATACAATTTAGTTCCTGGCATGAAATGAAGATGGCGGTAGCATTTCACCTGCCTACATCGTCTGTTTGTTTACTTTTTCACAAAGCGGGCATTCAATTTCAATCATGAGTGGGCGTAGCCATCATCACCCGTGTGTGGTTTGCAATAGGACGAAAATGATTTTCCCCATCTGATTTTTCATGCTTTTCCTCAGAATAAAGAAAGGTAATAAAATCATTACATCTGTTACAAAGTACATGATGACTTTTAGAGAAAATGAAGAAATAAAATAGACCAAAGCAAAATTGAATGTCGGTGCAGTGTTATTCCGAAATAAATATTGGAAAATATTTATAATACGGTGGACGCCTCTAAGCGGAAAGAAAATATATTTACATGTGATTTTCGACTAGAAAAAAATATTTGCCATTTGAAACCCCAACAACCAACCTAACCTTCCTGGTAATGTACATCAGTAGCCTAATCATGTCAACAGTAAACCTAACCATATCAGCGGTACCATAACCATGCCAACAGTTACCTAACCATGTCAACAGTAATTTGCAATGGAAATGAAGCTATCTTGCAAAACTATCAAAATCACTAGAAAAACTATATTTTCTTGTCATTCTTGTCAATTGTATATCAAATAAATACCTTAAAGTTATATTTGCATATCTTGAAAATCTCTAGAAATATGAAATAAACATACCAATTCCTATCACTGTCATACAATTCGTGAATATTGGGTCTCCATGCCTTTTCCAGATAGGCTTCTCACAGCAACTTTGATATACTGTATATATACTGTAGTTATGTTATATTCTCAGCAGCTTACCATTGGGTTGTAGTTATAAATGTTTACCTTAATTTTCATCAATAAGCAACTATTTAGCGAACCAAAGTTGTTCCATCAGGAAGGATGTATCTTGTGGGAGCATTCATATGGGAGAGCATAAGTGAGGTTAGTAAGTTAGAGTGACTTACTTTAATTTCAAGTTCACTAACCTTTTTAATCTATGATTGAATTTTCCTATATGTATGGATAAAAGCATTCAAAATAAAAGAAAATTACATTGCAAACCAGCATATCTGCTCCCACAGATCCATTCTTACCGTTTCATCTAAGTTTCTGCATTATATAGCTCATAATTGTCAATTTTTTAATGAAATCTTGTAATTGGTACCAACACCCCACATAGTATTCCAAAGTAAATTTACCATTTGGCAGCAAATGTACGCAGTAATACAGTAGTAATAAATTGGCAAAACAAGTTGTGAAAACCTATGATATTTGCTTGTACTGTACATGATGCAAAAAGAAACATGGTTCAAGTCAATTAGAATAATTGTTTCAAATTTGTTTTAGGAATGTGTATGCTTCTTGCAGAAATGGCATTTTTACTAGAAAATACCAGGCAGAAGTGTTGTTTACATTACCTTCATAAAAGGGTGCCAATTGAATATGCATTTTTGAGAACCCCCACAATTGGGCTATGAGATTTTAATAAATTGTTATAAATAGGTTTGTTTCCTATTTGATTGTGATTTCAATTTTTATTTGCTTTTTATGGAAATTAAGTTAAACCTAGATTTTTGCTTATACAGTATTCTGTAAAATACAGCATTGCATTTGTTATAAAAGGGTACCTTATTTTTACTAATTTGTTGTTGTACTTTTTTTTTTAGTTTTATTAACAAATATTGCTTAACTTTTGCCTAATCAGCATGCAAGTTAAGTCTGCTTTTTCATTTTGATTTCATATTATTGGTTTTGATCATTCCATGCTTGTTTGCTATTTAAATTCTGATATATGCATGTTTTGTTTGCATGACTTGTATGACTATTGCATGCAAATGAAGCATTGTGCCATTTCTTTTACTTTGTTTATGTTTCTTTGCAAGAACATTTGTGTACAGTTGCTTAGGTATGTACAGTATACAATCATAAGCACAAGCCCAAAAAAAGGAAAATAATTACTGTATACTATATTGGTGAAATAATAAGATAATATATGAAGAATAAGTTTGTTTCATTCTAACTGCCCTCTCAATTTTAGATAAAGATACTTAGCAATTAATGTTTACATTAACTGAAGGATTTTATTTAATGATTCAGAAATGCCTAATATATAAGTCATAAGCTATGATAGAGCCCTATAATCATGTTAACAAGCAATATTAATCGATTTGAGTATTCAATAATTTATAAAGAGAAGTTTATGGAGCATAAGAATAAATTTTAACATTTAAAAAAGCCGCGCTACGCCACAGCCGAGTTTTATTTTAGTTGAGGGCATAATCAATAGATGGCGCGGCATCCTGACGGGTTGGATGACGTTTTTTTTTAATGGTATAAATAGTCAGTTTTCCCATCTTTCGTTTATTGTCTTTGGTCTCCCCATGGTCTCTCCCACCCAAAACCCCGCACTCCCAACGGGTCCCCCTTACCGTAGGTTAGAATTCTAAGGTAAATTACAGCCACCAACCCCAAAAACTAATAGAAAATTTTCAATAAGCAACGGAGCATTATAGGAAACTGCAAATTCCAAAGAAATGCTCACCGCGGAGTTATTAGCTAGATTTATCTAACACTATCGTCTCCAGTTTTATGTTAGAATTTAAAATCGGGTCTTTGAGGGTGTTTGGGCCGGGTGGGGTTGGGGCTGAGTTGAGGCTAGTTGCAGAAACCGTTATTAAATAAAATGTTTAAGCCACTCGTCTTATCTATGAGGGCAATTATTGGCAAATTAGACTTCACTTATAACAATCGTTGTTTAATACGTCAGTTCTTGTTACTTGCTGTCATAACCGAGTGCTAATAACTCGTATGGCAATAACTTATTATCGATGTAAATTTGTAAAGAAACACTCACATGTGCAAAAGTACAGTCGTGCTGTTATATAATCTTCTTTGTATATAAAAGTAAATGTGTATGTTTGTGTACATTTATAAATATGTGCGCTTGACTGATCTAGACGAATTTTGGCAAATAGGCATCATTTGACCCAACTTAGTTAAAAGAGAAGGTTTCAAACCCGTACCCACTCCCCCTTATCCTTCTATCATTCCCCCTTCCTCCTTTCCTTTGTAACTTATGTGGTAACCGCTTGACCTATCCGATCTTGACAAATTTTGGCACATGGCCATCATTTGTCCCAAACTAGATAATAGGGTAGGTTTTTAAAACCCGTACTCCCTTCCCCTTATCCTTCCCCCATCTTCCTTCCCCTTATCCATCCTCCTTCCCTTTGTAACTTATGTGGTAACCGCTTGACTGATCTAAACAAAATTCTGCACATGGACAATATTTGATTCAACTTAGATAATAAAGTAGGTTTCAAACCTGACCCCCTTCCCCTTCTCCCATCACCCTTCCTCCATCCCTCTTCCCTTTGTAACTTATGTGATAAGCGCTTGAACGATTTACACAAAATTTGGCTCATGGTCATCATTTGACCCAACTTTGGTAATAGGGTAGGTTTCAAACCGGTACCCTCTTCCCCTAATCCTTCCCCCATCCCACTTTCCTCTTCCGTTTGTAAGGTATGGGGTAACCGCTTGGCCAATCTATAAACAAAATTGGGCACGTCGCCATCATTTTGACCCATCATAGATAATAAGGTAGGTTTCAAACCGTAATCCCCTTCCCCTTCCTTTTGTAAAGTGGTAACCGCTTGACTGATCTAGACATAATTTAGCATGTGACCGTCATTTGACTCAACTTAGATAATAGAGTGGGTTTCAAACATGTACCCCTTCCCCTTATCCTTCCCCCTTCCCCTTCCCCCATTCCCCCTTACCTTTGTAACTTATGTGATAACTACTTGACCGATCTAGACAAAATTTGGCTTGTGACCATCATTTGACTCAGCTTTGATAATAGGGTGGGTTTCAAACTTGTACCCCTTCCCCTTATCTTTCCCCCTTTCCCATTCCCCATTACCTTTGTAACTTATGTGGTAATACTTGACCAATCTAGACAAAATTTAGCACAAACTTAGATAATTGGGTAGATTTCAAACCCCTTCCCTTTTCCCCTTTCCCTTTGTAACTTATGTGGTAACTACTAGTCCGATCTAGACAAAATTTGGCACGTGGTCATCATTTGACTCAACTTACATGATAGGGTAGGTGTCAAATCCATACCCACTCCCCCATCTTTTTGTAACTTATGTGGTAACCGTTTGACCGATATAGACAAAATTTGGCATGTGGCCAACATTTGGTTTCAAATTCGTATCCCTTTCCCCTTCCTCCTTCCCCCTTCCCCCTTCCCTATGTAATTAAATGGTAAATAAACTGTGCGAGTTTATATCGTACCTCATTTCATGTACTCAATACCATAGAAATATATATTTGAAAATGCTTTTCTTTCCTGTGATTAATAATTCTGTATCAAGATTTGTGTTTAGGTGTTTCACGTAAGTGGGTGTGTGTGTTTAGGTTTAGTGGGGGGTAAATGGGACAGTCACTACAGTAATATTTGAATAAAATGGACAGTCAGCACTGTAATACCTGGGTAAAGGGATGATCAGCACAGTAATACCAGGGTGGATAATTCTTGCATAAAAGTGTCAGACAGTACAGTAATACCTGAATAAAATGGGACAGTTACCACAGTAATACCACTTGGATAAAAGGGACAGTCAGGACAGTAATACATGGATGAATGGGACAGCCATCACAGTAACATCTGGATAAATGGAACAGTTACCACAGTAATATCTGGATAAAATGGGAAGTTACTACAGTAATACCCTGATAAGTGGGACAGTCAGCACAGTAATACATAGATAAGAAGGATAGACAAAAGAGTAATGTCTGGATAAATGGCACAGGCACCACAGTAATAGATGGGGGACAGTTACCACAGTAATATTTGAAAAAAATAGTAATCACAGTAATACCTGGATAAAAGGGACAGGACAAAGGGGACAGTCACCCCAATAATGCCTGTGTAAGATGGACAGTCAGCACAGTTATTTCTAGATAGAAAGGACAGTCAGCACAGTTATTTCTAGATAGAAAGGACAGTCAGCACAGTTATTTCTAGATAGAAAGGACAGTCAGCACAGTTATTTCTAGATAGAAAGGACAGTCAGCACAGTTATTTCTAGATAGAAAGGACAGTCAGCGCAATACTTTCTGGGTAAAAGGGACAATCAGCATGGTAATACATGGATAAAAAAGACAGTCAGCACTGTAGTACTTGGATAAATGGATAAGTCAGCAGAGTAATACCTGATAAAAGAAGCAGTCACTACAGTAACTGTTTGGATAAATGGGACAGTCACCATAGTAATATCTGGATAGATTGGACAGTCACTACAGTAATACCTGGATAAAAGAGACAGCCAGTACAGTAATACCTGTATAAAAGAGACTGCCAGTACAGTAATACCTGGATAAAAGGACAGTCAGTACAGTCATACCTAAATAAAAGGGACAGTCACCACAGTAATAGCAGATCAAATTGTGGATCACAATGATAAAAACAACTTGTTAAACAACCAACACGGTTTCAGACAAAACAGATCCTACCTATCAAGATCAGAGTTTAAACTATAGGCCGAGTTATTTATTAAAGAGCTTTCTTTGTAAACTTACTGTCATATTTACATAGCCTGCTTAGTAAAGGACGAGAAGTCGAAAGGCCTCGCAGCGGTACTCCATTATTTCACTTTCCATCGGGGATTTCGTATATGTATATATATATATATATATATATATATATATATATATATACCTATACTATATATATATATATATATATATATACATATAATATATATATATATATATATATATATATATATATATATATACATATACATCTGGATGTAATTAACTTGTATGTATGTAGCCTTGAGCTCTATAAAAATCTGAACCACTTGACCAATCAAGACGAAATTTTACATGAGGCCCTCATTTGACCTCAGCAAGTTTGTTTGTTTGTTGTTTTTCGTAAATTTCAAACCGTACCCAAGCCTCCTTCCCCTTCCCCTGCCCTTCCCATTTGAATAATTAATGGTGGTAAGTAAAATCTACGGGTTGTCATACCACATTTCATGCACTCGACTCCAAAGAAATATTCACAATGATTTCCTTTCCTGTGATTAATAACTTTCTATCAAGGTCTGTGTTTAGGCATAGTGGACGTATATGTTTAGGTTCAGTGGGGATCTGTTTAGGTTAGCATGTGGTAATATGTTTAGAAAGGGGTGTATAGGTTTGGTGAGGAGTGTGTTTAGCTTGAGCTGTGGCATATGTTTAAGTTTAGTAGGGGTGCATTTAGGAGGTTTAGTGAGGGTTGTGTTGATGTTTAGTAGGGTGAGTTTAGTTATAGTGGGGGTGCATTTAGGGTTAGTGAGGGGTGTGTATACGTTTTGTGGTTTTTGTGTGTTTAGGAGGGGTGTTTATGGTTTGTTGAGAATGTGTTTATGTTTGGTGGGAGGGGTGTTTAGGTTTAATGGTAGATGTGTTTTTGTTTTGGTTTAGTGAGAGTGTGTTTAGGTTTAATGGCCGATGTGTTTAGGTTTGGTAGGGGCGTGTTTAGGTTTAGTCGGGATTGTATTTAGGTTTAGTTGGGGTGCACTTAGTTTTAGTGGGTGATGTGTGTTTAGCAGGGGGTGTGTTTCGGTTTAATGGGGGTTTGTTTGGGTTTAGTGAGGTGTATAGAGGTTTAGTGGCAAGTGTGTGCAGGTTTGGGGAGGGGTGTGTTTAGCTTTAGCAGTGGGCGTGTGTTTAAGTTTAGTGGGGGCTACATTTAGTTTTAGTGAGGGGTGTGTTAAGGTTTTGTGGGGTGAGTTTAGGTAAAGTGAGGCTGTGTTTAGGTTAGTGAGGGGTGTGTATAGGTTTTGTGGTTGGCGTGTGTTTAGGTTTAGTGGGGGCTGCATTTAGGTTTAATGGGAGGGGCGTTTATATTTAGTGGAGGATGTGTTTAGTTTTGGTGGTAGGGGTGTTTAGATAAAGTGTTGTTTTAAGTTTTGATAGGTGGATGTGGTTAGTTTATATATATATATATATATATTATAATTGTTATATAAATATATATATATAATAAATTATATAATATGTATATAATATAATATAAACAAAAATAAAAAAGATACTTTTGGAAAATTTATTCTTTTACCAGAATGTCTTCTTTATTATTATTATTATTATTATTATTATTATTATTATTATTATTATTATTTATTTTATTATTATATTATTATATTATTATTATTATTATTGTTGTTGTTGTTGTTGTTGCTGTTGTTGTTGTTGTTGTTGTTTTGGAAATATCCTCCATGGTTTTGTTATTTGGCACCTATCCATACTAATTAAGATTAAAATACAGTCTTGAAAGTTAAGGAGCTTCAGAGCCTGTGCAACTTCCACTTTTGAGTCCCCAAAGACGATATAGCTGAACCATCAGAGTGATTCATACTATTCCTTTATAAGTTATGTTCAAATAAGATACGGAATTATGCTTTATAACCTCAGCAAATAAAATGAATAACTTCTGATAAAAAAATTATATGAGAGCTAAACAAGCAGGCAGGTATAATCGTATTTTGCCCACATTAAAGCTTTTAAGTGAAATTAAGGGAGTTTTACCGCTTATTAATTAGCTTTATGTTTTACTTAAATAGTATACTGGAAGTAGATAACTTTGGATTTTATTTCTCCCTGTGTCAGTCAGTTATTATAAAGTTATTTGTAATTTTTATTATATTGTTACAAGGCTCTCAGTGGAATTAGCTGTATACAATTAAGTGATACATGCCCACTTTACCGTATACACTGTTTAGCCCTCGTGTTATTTTCTTTCGTATCTTTTTGTTTATCAGAATCTTTTCATTTTCTTTGTTGGGGTTATAGCTCAAGTGACCTTTCTTAATCTAACCCAACACTGGGACGTTGTAATTTAACCTGTCACAGATGGTAGAAAACGAGAGATATAAAACAACATTTGTCTTGCCCATATTTGTACATTATCTCCAGACCAAGAAAGTAGAGCTGGCCCATTTAAAGCTAATGTGGAGAGTGCTGTCCTTTCTCAAAAAAATCTGCGTTCAATTGAACAGAGGCCGACGGCACGAAAAACTCAAATGGTCCCCTCCCCCCCCTCTTTTTTTTTTTTATCTCAGGTCTGAAGATTGGAAATGATGGTTACGGTTTGAGTAATTTCTTCGCCTTTCTTTGAAGGAAGGCCGACGGGAAGGAAAACTTAATGTTTTTATTTTATCCAGACCTGACGGTGAATGGGAAAAATAGCAGGGCCATAATCCTCAAGAAATTATAGATTTGGAAACGAAGATGATTATGGGAGTCAAAGATAACTGAATTAAAGACAGAATATGAAATATGGACATTTCTCCAGTATTTTCTATTTCTTTATATTCAGATGATGGTGATAGTCGGTTATATGACCTGGTGAATCAGCAAGGAAATAGATATAAATTTTCCCAAAATATACTGTCGGTTGAAAACCAGAGGGATCAACAGAATTCCCTTGCGTACAATACCTCCAGCATAAAATCCAGCGAGCTCCAAAAAAATATGGGGATTCAAGAACCTGGATGTCGTGTAACATTTGATGGCGTATCGAAGTCGTTTTATCATATGTTGTTTACGAGTCAGCATTAAATGATGGGTTTTACAAAGGGAAATTTGACATTTAGAACCTATTCTGTAAACATAACCATGACCTGAGGTTTTATTTTAATCAGTTTTACAAGGATCCAGAGGCTTTTGCGTTTGTAAAGGAGTATAGAGGGATTCTAATGTATGCGTTACTTTCCTTGATGTTTTGAAATTAAGAGATGGAAATAAATAAAAATGGAATTCCTTTTAAATACTGCTTGGCAAGCTTAACCATAGCCTAAATGACTGAAAACTACTTGAGGGTTTGAAGAGGCAGAAGAGAAGATACTTTAATTTGCATTTGAGTGTATTTGACATCGGACGAACTTTTCGAATAGTGTATATATTGCAAGATGGATGTAGCGGACTTTCAAACGGTTGTTTGTGCTGTTTTAAGTATTTATTACTCTAAAGATTTGGTGTCTGTGAATGCTGTTTACCCTTAAACGAGCATTAATATGGTTACTGTCTATTTGCTAGTGGTTGCTTCCAGGTTGTTTATATTGTAACGTTTAGTCTTTAGTAGCAAGGTCTGACTGACAGACCATAAGTGAATACGCTCTTGTTTTAAATTTGGACAACTGTTTACATATAGTCGGGTGGACTTTGTGAGCGATATTGATATTTACTGTATTAGTCACTATTAAGTTTTATTTTGTTGTATCTATTTTATTCTTTGCATTTAAATATTTTGTCTTTATTTCGATATACCATAAGCAGTTCGTATTTTATCATTACTTTGTGCAGTTTTATTTGTAATTTATTTTGTGTTTTTTCTTTTTCTTTGTAGACATTCAAAGAATAAAGCGAAGTGGTAGAAGTGGTTTTCCTTGACTTGTGGAATCTCACCGTTGTCCAAATTAGTGAAGTAAACCCAAATCGACTTCTGCCATGGAGGACTTTGTAGCAGCGGACTACGAAAAATTAAAAAAAACTCGGATATACTTGTGTGTTCAAATTACCCGAGGGATAAATGGGCTAAAGGAACTCCTTGGAAAACAGGCTGTACCGACAATGTTGAAATAAATCGCAGAATATACCATGATGGAGGGACGAATAAATAGTTTTCAGGAAATTTTGAATCAAATGGAAAAAATTCTATCATGCAATGATTTAATATATAACAAAGAATGTTAATATGAACCGAGTGGGCTCGTGATCTGGAGACCCAGTCACAGGAGTTGGACTCAAGAGCTGTCATATTGTCTTCTCTACGCTCAGAGTTTTTAGGCAAACACACGCCAATTGACTCTACAAAGGACGAAGAAATGTTGAAGCTTATTGAGAAGCTTTCGACTAAGTTGGATGATATTCGAATAGCAGAGAAATCACGACATGCTATCCGAATTCCAGCTCTTCATGCACCATGTTGGGATGGAGCACCCCGAAACTTTCAGTCGTGGAGGGTTCGAATGGACCAATACTTTGAGTCAGCTGGTATGGACTGATGGTAAAAAAGAAAAGCTCATGATCTTGATAAATGGCAACACATTACCAAAAGTGAGTTCAAGATACTATTGGGTGGTTGCAGTTCTGTTGATGGTGAAAATGGACGCTTGGAGGCGCCTTGAAGAGAAGGTACCAACATATGCCATCATACGAGATGTATACCCCCTTACTAAACTTGGTTTAGAAGCCTTGAAACCAATGAAGTCTACAGCAGCAAGGGAGATGAGACAGGTTTTGGATGGACTGACTGATTTTGCTCGGCGAATGAGAGAACTTGGTCAAGACAGGGAATTGGATTCATTCATGACAATTGAAATGGTCAGCAGAAAGATCGATTCTGGAATTTATTACGAATATATGCGGCAATCAAAATGTCATAATCAGACATTAGCAGAGTTGATTACATATCTACGGAGAGAAACAGAAGCTAGAGAGCGTCGAGAACATCCCCATTCCCTGAGTGATAATACTAACAAGTCAGCTGTAAACTATTTTAGAGACAAAAGCTCAGAATGTGATGAATCCTTGGCTACATTGGTTGATGATGGGAGGGCTTGCCCCGCCTTTTGTATAGGATTAAACTTCATTTGATCATTAAATGTCCTATCTTTATATAAAAAACCAAGGAAGAAAGACGAAGGATGATTGTGAGCAGTAAGAGATGTTTCTTTTGTCTTGGAGCCAACCACAACGCAATCAATTGTACACGCCCGGATAAGAAACGCTGTGTAGATTGCCAACTTTATCATCATCGATTTGTAGCCTGCCCACCATACGGAAATAAAGTACAGCCAAGGACTTTTTCTGGGTTGGAAAGTTCACGGGCGGGAGGTACTTCTGCTTTGAACGCGAATCTAACTCTGTCGGGAAGTGCTTCTGAGTGCAACATTGGTCATGCACGGGAGGTTGCTTCGGGGGAGATGCAGATGCAACATTCAACACAGTAGGGACCCTGAAACTCAAGCCAGGAAGGAAAAATTCATCGACGCTACTCCCCTACAACGTATGTAGAAATGCAAGATGTTGAGAAAAAATTGCATCGCGTGGTTGCATTTATTGATACAGGTGCTGATAAAACATTGCTTAAGTTATCCACAGCCAAGCATTTTGGCTTGCAAGGTGAACCATTCAAGTTTCGATATGGAGTCGCTGGAGGAAGTATTGCTGAGGAAAGCAGTGCCAAGTTTTCTATCCAAATTAGACCAGTGAATGGAATTAAGTCATACAATGTAATTGCAATTGGAATTGAGAAACCAGCCCATAACAGTCCTGCAGTTGGAGGGGATATTTTTGATGAGTATCCTCATCTGAACGCTGCCAAGGGAACGTTACCCACTGATGAAGCAGAAATTGATATCATCATTGGTTATGACTATTATTTCCTTACAATGCCAGTTGAGAGCGTAAAAGACTCTGTGTCTCCTGAATCGTCTCCAGTTGCCGTCAGAAGTATCTTGGGATGGACCATTTTTGGAGGGAATATTCCAAAACCCAAACCACATGCTGCATCCAGGGTCCAGTTTTTGAGTCATTTGGAGGATTTGCAGAAATTATATACATCTGATGTTGTTGGTGTCAAACCAACAACATTGTGTGTTTGCTCAGATAAGGAAATAGCAGAGTCTCAGTTCATAAAACATTGTCGAAATAAGTTTTGCATTAATGCGGATGGTCGCATGACTGTGGAAATGCCTTGGAAGCCCGGTTTCCCTGAAGCATTGGAGTGTCTTGTACGAATAACTGCTTACTGCCGCCGTTTGCTATTACAACAAAACCCAGAAAACTATCAAAGTCATCTAGAACCTAAAGAAATACAAGAAGCAGAACTGGCTTTATTTTATGCAAGCCAGAAGTCTTTAAATAATCAAGATGAAGTTAATCATAAACTATTAAAAAGAGTGACCCAAAGTTTGATGAAAAAGGCATTTTAAGAATTGGAGGCAGACTACATAAGCATCATTTACCCCACGAGCAGAGGCATCCAGTTTTATTGGTGAGGAATTCTTCCCTGGCTGAAGCATTCGCTCAGATGATTCATCGATGTACAGGTCATCAAGGATATAGAGTCGCAATTGCTTTAGCTTTTAAGCGTGGAGTTTACATTATTGGAGGAGCAAGATTATTTAAGGACATTGCTTTCAAGTGTTGTTTCTGCAGAACCAGACGTCACCTATTGTTGGGCCAACAGGTGGGGGAACTGCCAAGTTTCAGAGGTGAGCCCAATACCCCCCTCTTCAGCAGAGTTGCATTAGATTTCTTTGGCCCTATCAAGTTAAAGTTGACTCGTAATGCAAGCACTGAAGGAAGTATAATGATTATAACTGTTTGCACCGTCACTCGTGTCCCATATCTCTTGAACTGGTCGACTCATTGTTTCAGATGCTTTTCTCTGTGCTTGGAGAAGATTTACTGTAATCATGGAATCCATCCAATTTTGGCAGTAAGTGACAGAGGATGCAATTTCATAGGGGCTCAAGAGAAATTGCAAAAGTGGATAAATTCTTGGAACGAGAGCCTAATAAAGGACAAGTTTGCAATTGCTGGGACAAAATTTGAGTGGAAACTCAACACACCTCACGCTTCTCATATGAATGGTGTTGTTGAATCATTGATCAGAAGCTATAGAAGAGGTTTAGATGCAGTAACAGATTATCACCACAGGAAGTTCAGTGCTTTGGAATGGCAAACAATACTGTTAGAGGTGACGTACCTTGTTAATTCACGACCACTTTTCCCAAATGGACCAGATCCTCTTGAGTCCCCAACTATAACCGGCAATGACTTACTGTTTCCTCACGGGCAACCTTCAGTTCTACAACCATATACCGGGTAACGAAAGTGAACTTGAGAAGCATGGGTAGTGGTAGCTCAACAGAGAATTCAGATATTTTGGGAGACTTGGATTCGTTATATGCCTCCTCAGCTAGTACAAAGATCGAAATGGTTTCATCCCAAACAGAATCTTCTAGTTGGTGATTTGGTTCTTCTTCTGGAACCAGGCCTAAAGGGAGGTGTCGCTCCTAGGGGACTGTGAGGCGCGGTCTTGTTGAGAGGATTCATCCCGGAAAAGATGGGCTTGTTCGAAGAGTTACTGTTCGAACAGTGGAGAATGGAAAGGTGGTTCACTGGGAGAGACCCATTCATAAACTTTGCTTAATAATTGCTACGGTTACAAGAGCTTCAACATGGATTCCAAAGCTAAGGCAGATAAAGATGCTCGAAATTAAATTGGCAGAATTTCATTTATATTGTAAAACAAACCGATTTGGTCTCTCTCTATATGTATGTTTCGAAAGTCCTTTAAATTATTGTGGTTCATTGCATTCTCCACTAGGCGGGAGTGTAGCGGACTTTCAAACGGTTGTTTGTGCTGTTTAAGTATTTATTACTCTAAAGATTTGGGTGTCTGTGAATGCTGTTTACCCTTAAACGAGCATTAATATGGTTACTGTCTATTTGCTAGTGGTTGCTTCCAGGTTGTTTATATTGTAACGTTTAGTCTTTAGTAGCAAGGTCTGACTGACAGACCCATAAGTGAATACGCTCTGTTTTAAATTTGGATAACTGTTTACATATAGCCGGGTGGACTTTGTGAGTGATATTAATATTTACTGTATTAGTCACTATTAAGTTTTATTTTGTTGTATCTATTTTATTCTTTGTATTTAAATATTTTGTCTTTATTTCGATATACCATAAGCAGTTCGTATTTTATCATTACTTTGTGCAGTTTTATTTGTAATTTATTTTGTGTTTTTTCTTCTTTGTAGACTTCACCGAATAAAGAGAAGTGGTAGAAGTGGTTTTCCTTGACTTGTGGAATCTCACCGTTGTCCAAATTAATGGATAATGAGTCCTTTCTTCAGAAATAGAATATAATATGAATTAATGATAGTGACAAAAAACGGTCAACGCAATGATATAAAAGCTGTAAGGGAGACCTTGAAAGGAAGAGAAGAAACCTAATCGAGAAGACAAACAAGACGACAAAGGAATAGCAAGGAGGGCAACCAAGGGATCCTACTACGTGGAGTCGAATTCCAAGGGAGCAGATGGAGTGATATGTGGATTGGAGTAAGGTTCAGATAATGCTCGGTGGGCGGGAGTGGGGGAGAGGGAGGCGGAGTGGTCCTGTGGATCTGGTAGGGCACTGGGAGAATGAGGAGGGGAAATGCGCCGAAAAAGGGGAGAAAGAAGAAAATGACATAGAAGAGAGAGAGAGAGTGACGCGCAGACAGAATCAAACAAAACTTCAAAATATATAAAAATTCAAAGAAATTATATTTAAATCTGATCAAGATGCTTTGAGTTTCATGTCGGCCATGAACACACGCACACACAAACGAGCGCAAGAGCATGCACTGAATAAGGTATTTGGAGGTCTGTTTACTGTAGTCAATACCTATACATTGTGACACCTGATTCATTAAGGTTATTGGTAATCATATTGTGTAAATCATAACTGATTAATATCTGTTCGTTGTTAGCAATATATTGTTATGGGCTATTATCAGCTAACACTGTAGGCTCTTATTATCTAGAGTCAGTATTGTTAAGGATAAAATTTCTCTGATTTATTTAGACAAGATTTCCTAAAGATCTGAGTACCCAACTTCTGCTGGATATTAGAATCAAATTGTTGTAGGTTACAAGTTATAGGTACCCGATTGTTTTTGGTTATTTTCCCATAGTACTTCATAGGAGTCTAGTGCAGTCAGTGCTCTTCACTCGTTGCACTGTAGTCATTCTTTGCAGCGTCCCCTCAGAGCTGAATGACCTCATGGGTCTCAGCGCTTGGCCTTTGGCCTAAATTTTATATTTAAATTCCATTCCAATTTTATATATAAATGCATCAGAATTCTGTAAACTTCCAGCCCCAATTTAGTTTGTAGATCATTAGCACCTTATTACTTGCAATGATTTTCTGAAGAGTTTTACTCTCCTTTCTTTGGGTATTTGCCGTCATTTCTGTGTATGATGAAAACGTTAATATAGGACAATTGGAAAAGAACAGGAAGGATATTATGTCAAAAACACGCAAATGGACAAAATTGATTCCATTTATTGATGCAACACCATTAAAATATCACCGAATGTGTGTGTGTGTTTGTGTGTGTGTGTGTGTGTGTGTGTGTGTGTGAGTGTGAGAGAGAGAGAGAGAGAGTCCCGATGGAAAAAAGCTAAAAGTATAACAAAATGCAAAATTCAAAATCGGACGTCTGAATGATTAAATATAGCACTTTTTTCTAAATCTGCAGCATTTGAAAGATGAGAGAAAAAGAAACTATATATATATATATCTATATATATCTAATATATATATATATATATATATATATAGATATATATATATATATATACATATATATATATATATATATATATATATCTATATATATATGATATATATATATATATATATATATATATATAGAGAGAGAGAGAGAGAGAGAGAGAGAGAGAGAGAGAGAGAGAGAGAGAGAGAGAGAGAGAGTTAAGTGGTAAGGACAGCCCTCATCATTATCCCGCATATTGATCACATGATTCACTCCGGTGGTGCTGTGAGGGGAAAAGTTGGGAGAGAGATTGAGGGAAGGAATATTTATGGCAGGGATTTGTGAGCAGGGAAATAATAATATAATAATAATGATAATAATGGAATGAAGGATAAAACGTGAGTGTATCTCACATTGTATGTAACTTCTTTTTTTTCCAAAAGCTTCATTGTACTGTAAGGAAACATTGATAAAAATTACACACACATACACACACACACATATTATATACATAGTATCACTCCAATGAATGTACACCTTGTAGGATTCCTTGATATAACTGAACAGTTGAAAATGACTCTTACACATGCATAGGCATTTCTTTTGTACTGCATTATGCTTCACGTTATTTCCTTATTTATCCTATGCATATCATATTTCTAACAAATCATTTTTTGTCCAAGAATGACAAGACCATTAAAGAAGAATTGTTCAACATTGTAAAATAGTCACGCCGTCGTCACCCAGAGTGACAGACAAAACGTTTACCTGACATTAAATTGGAGAATGCCGTTTCTTTCGATGATTTACAGGACGTCAGAATGCAAAAGACCTTATTAGATTTCAGGGAATTTTTCAGTTGTTAATGAAAGCTGCGTAGCGCATCGCCCGTTTTTACGCTTCGCGGCCGTGAATAAGAGATGAGGGGAAACGCTAAAAGCTTATAAATGTTTTTCAATTGAATCTTGTTTCCTTAATTACAGTAGATTCAGTTATCTTTAACCCCTCCTGAATAAATCACCGTGAGTGTCGTGGTCAGTCTTCATAAGAGAGGCTTTTTCTGATACACTTTGCATGGCGTTATTTCGTGTTTAGTACTTTTTCCTCTTTACTTAAAAAATTTTTTTGGCTGTAAAAATATAATATACCTTTGTTTTTTCGAATTGTATGTATCTTGGGATAAGGTTATAGGACATTTTTTTGCTTCTTTTCAATATATTTTTCTAAAGTAGTGTTTCAATGTGTGTATTTCTTCAAATTATAATCTTAAACTATATTTTATTATCTCACAAAGCTTTGGACCTCTGGTCTTTCTTTTGTTATAACCAAGGAATATTGCGTCTTTTTGACAGCTCCACTTCTACACCTCTTACCTCACGCTTCACATCTGGGCTTCGCTGGTTGGGCGGAGTCCGGAGGCCCACACCAGGTCTCATAATCTTTTTCAAAACTGCTCACTCAGTCCTAATCCTTTTCTAAACTTGCCGCACTTATGGCAAGAGCCCGTTCAGGTATAAGCCAGCGTAACCTGAAATAACCACTCACCCTTTTTTATTCGGTTTCCTGCTGACCTCGGTAGAATATTAAAAAAATATTAAAAAACAACATTGTGTAACTCCGAACACAATCAGCATTAATCCTTTAGGTATACAGGAACTGTGGTCGAACAAATGGGTCTACCCCATTGTTACTTTTCTAGAATCAGTTCTTTTGCCCCGACTCCTTATCGTTATACCCGACTGGCATTTCTTTTGCACAAGTTCAACGCTAGCTTTGTCACTAATTTCTTAGATGACGGTTTTGTATTTTCAGATATTTAGTCACATATACATATAACCGATTAGTATTGAATTCACTGTACTCTCATTTCTCTCTTTTCCTCTTTTTTTTTTCTTTTTTCTTTTCTCGCTCTGGAATCGAACTCAGGACTTATCAATGGTGAGGAAAACGACCTAACTACGGAGTCACTATTACCAATATATATATAATATGTGTATATATATGTAAATATATACACACACACACACATATATATATATATATATATATATACGTATATATATACATATATACTATATATATATATATATATATATATCTCATATATATTACTATATATATATATATATATATATATATTGTAGATATATAAGTGGAGAGCCATAGTCATCCACATTGTTCTTCACCTTGATAGATACTTTTTTCTGTGGAATACACGTGTACTGTCAATCTGTGTATAGTCATATGCAACATTTCTTCGTCATCGCATGCAAGCACATACGCGTGTATGTGATGGACATAACTCCCCTGCCTCCGCCATCATCCCCTCTTCATTTGGAGATTGTCTAAGAGCAGCGATCAACGGGCATTAAAATTGCACCGGTACATAATAGCACATTTCAGCCGTTACAATTTTAAACAGTCTGCCCAGATTACCTGACCACATCGCAACAGGGAATCTGACAGCTACCTCATCTAGCGCCCTGACACCCGACATCGAAAGCTAAGAGGGATTTTGTGTGTTGTGAATTGTTTAAGATAGTCATTAGTGGCGACATCCAGGTCTGCGTAGCGCCAATGTTGATGCTGCTCTTCTGCTTCCTCCTCCACCTCCTCTTCTAGTTCATCATCTTTGCTCGCTGTTCGATCACAATTGATGTTATTTGGTCTACAAGCGGCTTCAGCGCCCGTTTTCTTGGGTGCGCATTGGTGTTCTGTTTTGATTTCCTTGTATAGGGACTTTGTTGTTTTGCATGAAACGATGCAATAAAACGCCTTTTTTTCTTAAACGATGTTACTGACACTAATTAAATCCCAATGCAGAATACTTGATTTGATGTGTTTCTCGCTAATTCTGTTTACTGAATTAAGTAAAAGGATGACTTAATATTCGTCTCAAGGAAATACATATCTGAATTCTGTTTTCAGGCTATTGATACCGTCTGCAAAATGTTCACGAAAATTATTATTTCTGGAATGATCCAAAAGCGAATGGATGTCTGTGTCTGGAGCAGAACGAAATGAAGTCAAGTTATAGTCTAACTGAAGGACGTAGGCCTACTTGTCTGTCTGTGTATAACTCGTATATTGTTCTGTTTGGCTATCATGTCGAAATGAATGACATCTGTCTGTCCGTCTGTCTGTAAGTCTGTCTATCTATATATCTAGCTATCTGTTCAGTCCAACAGTGATTCTCGTATAAATTGCAACTGATATACAGTATATGACAATGACTCAATTATAATTCCTTTTGTCAAATACATCGGGGGAATTATCGCGTGTTACCGAATGCCCTGAACCCCTCTGACAACTGTTATTATTTAGAACAATGCATAAACATCAGGAACGATCACTAAAGGCCATTATTTTAATTTGGGCATTTAAAATTCCCTACCTTATCTTTTCCTTTATCTGTCGAAACTACGTCTTCCTGCGCAATCACACAAAGTCTTCACCGAGGGGTCTTCCCTAGGGTTTCTTCCGTGGGGCGGGGGTTGCGGGGAAGTCTTCCTCAAAGGCACTTTCCTCTCCCCTAATTCCCGATTTTAATCTGCGAGTCAATGAGGACAATATTACCGAAGTGGGCACCTCACTGCGCTGTGTAATCACCGTCACACCTCGATAACTATCTGCGATTTTATCGAGTGCCTCGCGGAAGAGGGGCACCAACCCACACCGTCCGGAAGAGCCAATGTGCCATTAGCAGATGTAGGAAAATCGACCGATCTTGCGAGTATCTTTTCCGACTGGGTCCGCGGCAAGCGCGAGATCCGCGCATGTGTTACGTAATGTAAACCCAACTGTGCCGGATAACATTATGATATTGATACGATGCAATATTAAAGAGAAGGTCCGTTTGCTCAACGCGGCCGCATTCGCCGTTAGCAGTTCGCGACGATTACTTTGCAAGTTTGGTTAAAACTCGAAGCTGATTGTAAAATAAACTTCTAGACAAGAGGAGTCTGTACTATCTTTTCCCAGGGGGAATTCGGGAAAAGCTTTCATTATATAGACGTATATGTACATATATATATATATATATATATATATATATATATATATATTATATGTATATGTATATGTATATGTATATATATATATGTATATGTATATGTATATGTATATATATATATATATATATATGTAATATATATATATATATATATATATGAATGTATATATATATTATATATATATATATATATATATATATATATATATATATATATATATATATATATATATATATATATATATATATATATATATATATATATATATATATCTATATATATATATATATATATATATAATATAGCCTACTTACATAAACAACAACAATTAGCCAACAGAAAAATAAAAATAAAGTAAGCCAAACAAAGAAATCGCGACAAAAGAGAGATAAGAATCAGTGTTTATAGCTAATCAACTTATGACTCCAGGACAGGCCCCTCCAGGCTGATCGAGATAGCGGGCTGAACCACAGTCACGAACATACGAACAAACAAAACAAAACAAAAGATGGAGACTATGACCACAACGTCGCACATGCGCACTAACAACACAAAAATAGAAGTAGGGGTATACATAACTTCATTACACGGATGGACCAGCGATCGGAGAATCTGATAAGAAAACCGCTCCAAGAGAGAGAGAGAGAGAGAGAGTACGGTTTGCAAACATAATTTCGTGAAATTCTTCGGTTCATTAAGACATCCATCAGGCTGTGGTGACCTCTGCGAAACGGGTCCTCGTCAATGACATCATCAGAGTTCGTGTGGGGCAGAATTTTGGGCTAATCTTGACCGCCGACATATTGAGGGGATTATCGACGAGCGCCGTTGTATCGCCATCAGCTGGGACAATTACATTAAAGGGGTCGTTCTGGGTCACATGGATAGCGTTGGGCGCTGGGGATGCAGGGGGACGGGGCTTGGGTGAGAGCGAGGGAGGGAGTCGGGATGGAGGAGGGAAGAGGGGTCGTGGAGAGAAAGTGGTACAATGAAATCGGAGAGAGAGAGAGAGAGAGAGAGAGAGAGATGAGGGGAGTGGGAGCAGTCCTGATCTGGTTATTTTTAGCTGCCGATTTCTTACAAAGTAATTACGTTAAAGCCAGCTAAATAGATCAAATAAAGATCGTTGTTCATATTCGTCTTTAGTTGACTTAGTATGTGTTTACTTATAATAATAATAAGAAGAAGACAAAGTATCTTGTGGCAATTTCTAGTTAATATTATTTTTATGACTCGCGTTTTGCAATATCACAGTGAAAGTAATTAACAGATACATCTAAGAAAGAAAATTTGTTGATGCTGAAAAAAAAAAAAAAAAAAAAAAAGAGCACGAACTTCCTGAAACAAACTTCCTAAATATGGCGAGGGTAGAGTGGTCTTAAAAAGATTTGAGTTCAGGAGGGGTAGGATGAAGCAATTTGGCTGGTGGTATGAAAGGGGGAACCGGAGTTCGACGTGGGGTCAGAGTGAACGTACCAGGTATTTTCCTCCTTCCTCTGTGATTTATTTATTCATTCATTTAGTTATTCCGTTCGTTATTTATTGATGTTTTTATTAATGTCTGGGTAACATTTTTTCATTTTTATTTACTTATTAATGTATTCATTACATCTGTAATTTAATGTTTTTCTACTTTTGCAGTTTATTTCTTTATATTTTGATTTAGTACTGATCTCTTCCGTCATTTATTTACTTATTTGCGTTCATCTGTCTTGCCTGGTGCATAAGAGCGCTCTTCTGATCGGCTTCTGCTACAAGAAACAAAGACTCATAATTTTAAAAACGATTGTAGTAGAATCAACAACTCGTACTGCAATAGCTTTTTTCAAATGATCAAGGAAGAGCCTCTGGAAATGCTTTCACTTCATGTAGTAGAAAGTGGGAGAGAGAGGGAGAGAGAGATTATCAGTGGGCCATCCATCTAACCTCAATGATTGAAAACTATCTAGCCAACAGACGCCCATAATTCCTCTCTGCTCGTGATGGACGTTACGTCAGCGAGCCTTCCGTCCTAATCACCTCGAGCAAGACGTTCATTTTTTCAAGCTAGTTTGCATAAATGAAAAGATGACGAGGAACCTTCCTTCCTTCCTCCGACGGGAAAAGGCCCAGTAACGATGCTGTAATTAAATAATTCACGAGGACCGGTAATTGCACGTAATTTAATGATTTTAAAAAGGGATGTCATTCATTGAGGTTATACGCTGTCACGTCTTGTGGTTGGAGATTAAGTTGCTCTTCTAGTTATTTTTAGAACGAGTAGCACTTTTAATCTGCTCAGCGACCATGAACCAATTTCTCTGTCATAATTTCGCAGTATGCATAATTACTTTTATTGATGCAAGTGGAAATCAACGATAAACTATTGTGTGTCAGTCTTATCCAATTAGATATTAATCACAGTTGTGTCAATACTACAAATAAACGCGCAGAAATATGTATAGATACAAATGGTGTATTGCAGAGTAGTAAATGTAACTGTATATATATATATTATATATATATATATATATATATATATATATATATTATATATATTATATATATATATGACACCGTAGCTGAGTTGTACAATGCCCAGGCCTACGGTTACTGGGACAATTCGCTATTAGACCGTTGCTCGTAAGCTTACCCAGTTGTGAATGGGTACCAGCATCCGCTGAGGACATGGAAAACGGTTTAGGACTAGCAGTTTCATCCTTTAAGACTTGCTGAGGAACCAGAAAGCTGCATCTTTCTTGCGTCACCTCAGTCAAAAGGGGGAAAGGGGTATGGCATCAAAATTAGGTACATATGTAAGTTGAGATAGACGGATAGACGGACGAAGTACTATACTGATGAAACTATTCAGATAGTTCGACTACTTTAAATACTCCGATTGCTATTTCTTGGCTATTATTATTATTATTATTATTATTATTATTATTATATTATTATTATTATTATTATTATTATTATTATTATCATTGGATAATGACAAAGACTTTGACTTAACGCCATACAAATTCCTCCGAAATATAAGCAGTCTCTTTCGGTACATAGAATCCTGATATTCACACCACCGTACTTGCAGCCTTCCTCACCTTACCGCACATACCTTAGGGCAAAGGCCCTTGCTGGCATAAGGCCTGTCTAGTCAAACCTACCTACTAACAGAAGCCCCATACATCAACAGCAAATATATAAGTTATTAACAAAGATGTAATAGTAGTTAGAAAGTACACGACTTCGAAAGCCAAATCATGATCAGCAGCCACAACGAGTAGATGTGATGTGAATGATATTTGGCGGAATTGTAAATCTGCGATGCCACATCAAGAGTCCCTTTCGCCAATAATAATCAACGTTGGTGTTCGAGGAACCTCGTTCTCCAAAGCGATCCCCGGACGTGGGTAAGCAATATTTAGAATGCACAGTTGAGATATAGCGTTGGCTCTTTAAACAAAATTAATAGTGTAGATATCAATTGGAATTGAAGGGCGGTTTGTTTCGTAGCATCAAAGCTACCGTATTCGCGTGCGAATGGCATTTTATGAAGACGAGTTGGCAAAGCGCGGTAGTTATTTGTCTGTATCAGATATTTTTGCCATAAAGTGACTGCGTAGAATAGATTATTCTAGTTTGTTTAACCGTGTAAATTTACATGTCAGTATTTTCCATGAAAGTAGACAATCGTTTGTGACCCTTCTCACTCAGTAGAGGAATACCACCTAAAGTTAATATTATTCCGCCTTTCACTTCTCATTATGACCCTTTTCACCTAGTTGTCTAGCTTCTTTAAGTTTACCTGGCACTAATATCAGCTCTTATTTATTCGGGTGAGCCGTATGTCTCCTTTCATTGAATGTCTGTTCAGGGTATTTTGATATTTTTCACCATTTTTGTCATTTTAAAATTTATGTGAGACAAGTCATGAAATTGATGTCGATCGCGAATTGTTGGTACTTCAACTTAGAGTACTGGATCATTCATCCATGAGAATGGCGAATATTCAGTCTGCTTTTGCTAAGAGTACCGTCATATGGAATATACTGAAAGATGAGCGAAAACATATATGACGATTTCATCTTTTTTCTTTTGTTTAATTGAAGGTCATTCTTTTTATGGTTAAGACAGAGATAAATTAATTTTTGAATAATGGCACATAAGAACTACGCTTCTCCCTCCATAGTGATGCAATATTGGCATCAATAAAGGAAAAGACTTTACGTATAATTGTTATAAAAAAATTATTATTATGCTATGGTAAGGGCGAAACATCCGAGAATGATAAAGTATGATTTGGCTGTAATCCCATTGAAGATTAAAAGCAACATCGGTTTAGGATCAGTTTATAGCATATTATTAATTCGAAAGTATGACCAGAAAGCGGTGCATCTGTTTCTGTAAATTTTTCTGTGAATCATAAGCTTAAAATAGGATTAAAAATTCATATGCACACATCACTATCAACTTAAAATCAAGGTCACATAATTATGCCAATCAAAATCTGCATGGAAGTCCGGCTCAAAAATGGCTTAAGCCAGCCTTACTCTAACAGAAGTGGCTAAGTAAAACGCTTATCTTGAAGGCGCCAAGGTTCGTAAGAAAATAAGTACACTTTATCATTACATTATGAAAGAGGTTTATGCAAGTTAAATAAGCCATTAAGTAACTTCACTGTGCTGTCAATAATTTGAGGTAGCAACTCGCAAGATTTCCATTGACTTACGATCATTTTAGGTATGAAAAAATTCGGGTTAATGGAGAATAAGCGAATGACTTTACGTGGACTGGAGGAGCATTACTATGGTAATTCGTTAAACATTTTCAGCATTTTCATCACAGTAATTTGGGACTGGACACACAAGCCAGGTTTTTATCTTATTTCGTTAGCATTTTGAATGAAGTTGTAGTTGTGGCAAGGATTTTCATCCCTAATACCGAAAATCTGACGACTGACACCCACATTAGTTAAAAAATAGAAAGACGTAACGGATAAAATAATTGCAGAGTATATATATATATATATATATATATATATATATATATATATATATATATATAGTAGTATGTTTGCGTGTGTCTTGCTCGGAGTAAATGTAACAAAGAGGTTACTGTGCATATTTATGAGAAAATATGCATACACGTATACTGGAATAAGGGTAAGTTACTGATTTTGAGCAAAATTAATAGATTACTGGCAATATTGTATAGCTGCCAAATTAAATTTAGAAAAGGAGGGGTTAAGTTAAATTGAATTTCATTAAAATGACAAAAATAACCGGTTATGTTCAGGTATATCTACTTGAAATTATGCAGACTTATTCGTATGGCCGTTACATTTACCTGATAAATAGACAATTATAAGTATATGGTGTTATCTTTGTTTTTGAACTCATTTTTGGCCAATGAAACGAAGCTTGCATTACCATTTTTTTTTAAAGAGCCGACAAATTCATTTGCGAGAAAACCAAACTTCAATAAATTGAAGAAAAAGATTTCCCTACAATATGTTATTAAAGCGGAATAAAAAGTAAGATAACAATATAAAAACAAGAGAATTAATAAACAAATTTTTTAGAAAAATTTTAAAAGTGTTTGGAAAAATATTTTCTACCAATCAAGACATGCTGGATTGCGTACATGCACACTGCTCTAAAAGAAGAAGAAGAAGAAAGGTTTAGGTCGTTGCTGATTCTGTGTTATTTTTCTCCTTTTCCATCCACTACCCAGCGGGTTTTTCTCGCCTTAATCTAACAGCAAAAACCACTAGGAATAGTTAAGAGCGCTTAAAATCCGAGCATATTTGCATGACTAGTAGCTCGTCCGCTTCTCTCTCTCAAACCGTGGTCGCGAGTCCATTAAGGTGTTGTCGTAATTTCTGGTTTCGGTTTTGTGTATCCGACAAAGCAGCCGAGATAATAATTGTTCTAGTATGATCGCGTCATTCCGCTTATTCCCACCCCCCCCCCCCAACCCCCCCACCCCCCCCCAACCCCCCCCCCCCCCCCCTCCCGACCACACCCCCTTCGCCCTCTGTGTTGTATTCGTCTAATTGTTTTGCTTTCATTTGATCAGAGGAGAAAAATAACATGAAAGTTACGGATCCGAGAGTAATTGTTGTTGGATTTTCTGAAAAGTTTGTCGCATAATGTGAATGTTGATACTGAAGCTAATTGGCTGTGCACAGTTTATAGCATAATAAGTATGTTTTCATCTATCTATCTATCACTCTATCTATATATAATATATGTATATATATATATATATGTATATATATAAATATATGTGTATAGATATAATATATACAAACGCTCGCTTAAAAACAAACATATATAGTATAAATGTATATATATATATATATATATATATATATATATATATATATATATATTATATGTATGGGATATTACCATACGCTTTTTCTCTTTGGAGGGGTGGTACCTGAAGGGTACAGCCTTTGTATATATATATACACACACACACGTATATATATATAGAGTATATATATATATATATATATATATGTATATATATATATATATATACTATATATATATATATATATATATACCATTTTTACGCGTTTTGGTTTTTCTCTTTTTTGGAAGGGCGGTACTTGACGAGTACAGCCTTCTGATTTTCCTGGGTATCGTTAGGAGTGGGGTTGCTAGCCCTCTGCCATTTTTTTTTTATTTAATCTCAGCAGACCTTGGTACCCATTTACAGTTAGGTGACTAATGTGGTGTAGGTCCCACGGATCAGAAAACAGGAGGCAAACGCTGTACCCCTTATCCATGGTTTTCACTTCTGATTATTTGCGAACCAAATATCATTTTAAGTATCTTTAGATTTGGCATTTTCCCAGGCACTGGGGCAACTAAGGCCATTCAGCGCTGAAACGGAAATTGACAGTAAAATGTTTGAAAGGTGTTACAGAAGGAAAACCTCGCAGTTGCACTATGAAACAATTGTTAGGAGAAGTGGATAGTAAGATGGAATAAAGAGAATATGAAGGGAGGTACATTAAAAGGAATGAAAGCAGTTGCAGTTAGGGGCCGAAGGGACGCTGCAAAGAACCTTTAGTAATGCCTACATTGCACTGACGGCACTACCCCCAACGGGTTTTAAGCATCTTAAGAGAAGTGTAATTTTATTTATAAGAACAAAAGACATTTAAAATAATACGGACAATTGTATCAAATTTGTAGATACAGCAGTGAATATCAGAATGGAAAACAGTACAGATGGTGCGAACACTTTTAGACTAATAATTCCAAATTCTGTTGCATCGCTCAAGTTATACGGACACAGGTTATGAACCAGAACTACTAAAAAATGATAATGATAACTACAGCGTCAATGAGGGATAATTAAGGGAAAATCCTACCTGGTCTTTGCGAGCAAACGACGAAGCAAAGTAAATTCTTTGTCATCAATCAACGCAAAACCGGTATTCGAAGACACGCCATTAGTTCCGTCTTAGGTACAAAGTTCTGTAGCTTGGGAAAGAGAGAAAATAACGAATATAAAAAGGCCCATTACATTTGCTGCAGATAAATGAAGGCACATTCCAGGGAACACTCCATATCCTAATGCGTACGCAATGGACATGGATGTGCAATTCCCTAATTAGCTTGTCTCATTACCACGCTGCTGTTTCGTTTGGTCCCAGACCATTTTCTTTTCTTTGCTTTTTCTGCTTCCCTTGTGCGTCTTTGGGCTGGTTTAGTCGTACTTACTGTTTTTTTTATTCATTATTTATTTTGTGTAGCTTCACTCTTCTTATTTGCTGTATGGACACAAACTCCTATGTTTTTTTATTATTATTATTATACTATTGTCTGTTGTCTTTGGACCTTTTCAATATTTGGCTCGGTATTGTCCAGATATTTTCTATTTCTTTATTTGTTATTAATTTTCTTTTGAGCGTTTTCACTTTTTGGTACGGTTTTTTACTTTCATTATAATCATGTATTTTCATCATGAAGTTTGGTGGTTTCAAGCTTTTTTGTTTTTTTCTTGGTTTTTATTCATAGCAGAGGTACATTTAAGTTGACAACACATGAAGCTGTTACCACAGGCTGTTTCATAATAATATAAATACTTAATTTTACTTAGAAAAAACATACGAAGGCTCTCATTGCATGAGGAGGCCCTAAAAACTCTTTGTTACATATCAGCATGTAGCAATAACAACATTTTTATGTACGGACCAGGTTTTTGTCTTCCCGCAAAAATTTAGACCAGTGATAATAGAGTTTTTCCTGCAAATATTCAGACCAAATATAACAGCATCTGATAAGCGGAGAGCTGTCGATTTTGAGTTGCGGAAGTAATTATCAACATATGAATTAGGTCTCTTGATGATTTTTGGTAATATATACTATAAATCGATGTACAACTCTGCATTCATAATAAAACATTTCGTGTTACTTTGTTTAGATCTTTTATTCTATCACTGCTGAGACGTTTTCTCCTTTGGTGATCTTCATTTTCTACAATAAATGGCTCAAAGTGTTAGTTTCCTTAACCCAGCTTTGTAAATGTGATCCAGACCTTCGACGAATGACATTCTGCCTGGCTGTCTGTCCTCCATAAATTTGATTTCCACCGATGGTTTCCACAAGTGTCTTTGGTGTTTCTTCCTCTATTAGCAAACCCTAGCTTAGATATTCTATTGATGTGACAGGTTTTTTTTTTTTTTTTTTTTTTTTTTTTTTTTTTGTTTTTTTTTTTTTTTTTTTTTTTTACACCTTCTAGACCTTTGTTACACTGGCAAAACCGGGAAACAGATTTCACAGCTCTGTGGATCTTGGTACGTGTACTGTAAGTTTTATTAATATTCACGATACAAGAATTATACCTTAGTTTTTTCTGATATTTCTCGTCTGCTGTTTATTAGTTTCTTATTTGATAATTTAATATATATCTTTTATAGTTTGTTATTTGGTAATTTAATATGTATCATTTATTAGTTTGTTATTTGGTAATTTAGTATATAACGTTTATTAGTTTATTTGGTAATCTAATATATAAGATGCTATACCTTTCTCTTCTAAGCTTTTCTTTTTAAATTCAAATTAGGTTATTCAGTTACAGGGAAGTTTGAATCGCGAGTATACGTAATGTTTTTTTTTAATTATTCCGCAGGAGTGTGAACATCTTATAATTTGAAATAAAACAAAATATTTTATGTTGTCGTTACAACTCATAATACATCCAAACGTTTTTTTTATACGCAAAAAGATAAAGAAAAGGTAAATAAAAATATATAGAGAAAATCATATGAACATGAAATTAAAAGAAAATAATAGAACTTTAACAGTAACATTTTTCGATTTATCCATTTCCTGGTTTAGTAGCAAGGAACTTGACTAATAAGAGACTTTTTTAACTCTTCTTTAAACCTAAAAGTTACTAATCGAGAAAGAAAATAAAGGCGGGAGAGAATAATTAAATTAGGCTCCAAGCAGTGTTAAAAGTGTAAGAATGCAAATTTATTCGAATAAATACACCCCCACACTACAAATACATAAATGCATATATATATATATATATATATATATATATATATATATATATATATATTCATTGGATACGCACATCACATACCATGGGGAAGATGAGACCAAAGAATGACAAACTTTAATAATAAATAGAACCTTGTTCTTCCCAAAACCTTTGCTGCCTCACATGTTTAATGTAAGACACCAAAGCAATAAAAAGGTTAATATATCCAGTAATCTTCCCTGATGATTAAGTAATGTGGTCAACATAATACATCTCTAATGCTTTTTTTCACGGAGGGAATAGAAAAGTGCCAGTTTCCCATATATATACGTATATATATATATATATATATATATATATATATATATATATATATATATATATATATATATATATATATATATATATATATATATATGTGTGTGTGTGTGTGTGTGTGTAATATGCATATATATGTATAATATATATATATATATATATATATATATATATATATATATATATATATATATATATATATGTATAACTGAATCACGAAAGTTAAGAACATGATAAATCCATAGATAAAGATATATGCCACGAAGGAAAAATAAACGAAAGAGGATCTGCAAGATCTTTCGACGTTAAACGTCCTTTACTGAGCAGAGACTGGCATACATACGAGAAAAGACAATACAAGAAGATTCGTATAACTGACAGATAGGGATTATAAAGAGATTAGTACCTAGAATCCGACACACCTGGAAGATAAGAAACCTTCCCAATCAAGCATAAACAATGGGTGCAATTAAAGGTTTAAGACAATGATTATCTCAGATACAATTTCAAGACAATTAAAGGATTATAGGTGACAGCTATTCAGAACTTGGTAAACAAAACCATATTCACAATACATGTCAGACATACATTACAGCAAAAATAATAACTAAGGCAACTGATTTTTATTTAAGTCAGTAATTATATCTTTGAGGTCATTCTTAAACATGTTACAGATACAAGGGTCTAAATGAAAAAGGCCACGACTAACATTGAAATTACAATGAAAAGTAAGTTGTATTAAAGCAGATTCTAAAAGATTTCGTGATAAGACATCTCTTGACCTTGCAATTACTGCTGAACTATCAACCCAATTTATTCAGTGGTTGTTTTCACTTAAATGAATGAATATTGCATTAGATTTTTCTTGCCCAGTTTTTACAAGAATATTTATGCTGGCTTAGCCTTACTTCTAAGCCTTTGCTAGACTGTCCGAGATAAAATGAGGGACAATCCATACATGGAATTTTATATATTATGTTGTTGCTTTCTCTGGGGCCATTTTTAATTAACATTCCTTTTAGTGTGTTATTATAGGAAAAAACAAGGTTGACATTAAAAGCTTTTAACAATGATTCAATGGTTTCAAATCCGTTAAAATAAGGCAAACTGAGAATGTTCTTAGAATTTTCTTTTCTTTCTGTATATATATACATATATATATATATATACACATATATATATTTTTTTACGTTTAAACCCTGGCCTGAAGGGCCCAAATACGTAAAGGAAAATAGTTGAGGGAAAATGCAGAATAAATCGGTTGAAACTTGCCTTAAAAGAATTTAGTTAAGTTACTCTAGAGAAAGGTCGTCACTGAAAACTCAGCTAATTACTTTACATAATACATTCATTTACAAGAGGCCGTTTAATAGCCTGGGAAAAGTAAATGCAACTTGTCTGCACGTGGGACCAATATTATCTCTCACAAGGGGATAGCTGGCTAAAAATGAGATTCATGTAAATGCTGGCTTTCAAAATTGCTCATATTATCTTGCGGTAATGCTGCACTTGTGGGCGCGAAGACTTGGACACGTGACTCGGCAAATCTGGAAAGGATCCCAGATTAGACACAAAATAAAAAACGAGGGCTTCTTGCACAAGTTACGATTATTCAGTTTTCTCTAACACTCAGGAAAAGGAACTCTAGTGTTTAACTGAGGTATGCACTGAAGACTTAATGTTTAACAAGTCACAAGGGGAAGCTCATGGCCCGATGAGGACAAAGGGCTTTTGATGTAAGAGGGATACAAGGGGAATTTGAAAATGAAATTAGCAAGAGTCGTCTTGGAGAAAAAGAGCTGGTTTGGAGTTTACACTTTCTAGACTTACCGTAAATCCTTGAGGCTTGGACATGTGTCGTGCTCTGAAGATGGTCCCACCAGCGTTTGGACAAAGGGCTGATGTCCCGTCAGAGGAGGAGAGAAGAGGCGCGTCCGCCTTGCTTTAGGTGTTGCTTCGACTGCGAGAGATGCTGGGTGTCTTGGAACCACGGGGATTTCATACACCACCTCGGGCACTGCCTGAAAAGTGGTAAACAACAAACAGCAAATTTGGAAGGAAAAAGGTCTTACTGTAAGGGTCCCTAAAACCCATATCGAGGCCTAGCTAATCTCGCGACTTGGCCGTCTTACCCTAAGATTCAGTTTGACTGGAAATTCCTTTTCACCCTTCCTACCACGTGTTCGCTCCCAAAATCAGCTGATTTAGGAGAAAACATGGCTGCTCATTTAGAAATAAAATGAATTAAATACTGATGGGAAGACGAGGCAGTCATAAATGTAACAATATATATATATATATATATATATATATATATATATATATGTGTGTGTGTGTGTGTGTGTGTATACGCGTATATGTACTATGTGCATGTGCGAACTTAGGCGTATAATTCCTATGTTCGTGTAATATTGTCGCTGGATTCGTGGAGCTCATAGTGTGAATTTTATTATTATTATTATTATTATTATTATTATTATTATTATTATTATTAGTTTTCCACTATACATATTCCCTCAAATATTAATTATTTTAGGAAATTGTGACGTAATCTATTTACGAAAATCCTGTAGATGGTGATTCATTATAGGAATAGTAAAGACCTGTCATCGTCATCCTCTCGGG